>NC_043011.1:41094630-41097130 GCF_006345805.1 Octopus sinensis
ATTTATATGTATATGTGTGTATGCATATGTATATGTATATATGTATATATGTATGTATATACACGCACACACACATACATATACATACATATATTTGCACAGGAACGAGGAGTAAACATTATGTCGATAAGCATTCTTTTGTTAATTTTTTTTACTAAATTTTTTTATTAGTTTTATTCAATAAATTTATAACATATACATTGTTTTTTACCAAATAATCTTTTTAAATAATATTAACTTACCTTTGACATAAATATGGCAATTTATACTCGTATAGATAGGGGTAAATCTTACACTAAATGATGAATTCCCGTAATGTTTATATAGATAGGTTGTAGGATTTGATGTGTTTATAATATAGTCGTTGAGTGTTTCTTTAGTGTTTAGCATTTTCTATATATATCGGTAATGTAATTTTAGTTGTTATTTTTTTTTCTAAATTTTTTAATTTTAGAAATATATTTGTAATTTATATATTTTTATTATATTTTTATTCATATTCTTATTTTTCTATTTAATATGACTTATAATATGTATTTTTAACTGTGATCCATTAATAATAATAATAACAATAACATAAATAGCCTGAGGACGCACAGGTGGATTTATGCATTAGGTATAATACCCTACCAGCGCAGACACACGTGTAGCGTTGATTAAAAAATAAGAGTTGATGTTCTATGTAGTAAAATCATATATGCATGTATATTATATACATTATATATATGGTGTGTGCTTGTATATATATATATATATGTGTGTGTGTGTGTGCTTGTATATATATATATATATATATGTGTGTGTGTGGTGTGTGTGTACCTGATGGCTGACGTCGGTGTTACTCGTTGATGGTGGTGTAGGAGGAGGAGGTGGAGGAGATTACACACTAGATGTCTCCATATATAATCTCCATATATCCCATACACCATTCATATTTTAGTATTTATATCTACCTTAATTGCATCACATCCAGAACTGCTTACCTCCATTGCCTGTAATCTTTTCACTCAGGTACTAATAGACCCGACATCGTTTGGAAATCGGTGTTCATTCAAAGTCAGTGATCAGCTTCTGACGATACCGGTATGACTTTGAATCTCTATAATGATTCATAATAATGACTTTTGTACCTCATAAGTCCACTTCAAATCACCTACTTGTATGTATATATCTTTACTTTTCTTTAAAAAAGCCTTTATTTTTTATATCTAATGTGAATTTTCTTAGTTTTATTTTTACTTTTCCCCAATATATATATATGTGTGTGTGTGTGTGTGTGTGTGTGTGTGTGTGTATGTATGTATGTATACTCTTTTACTCTTTTACTTGTTTCAGTCATTTGACTGCGGCCATGCTGGAGCACCGCCTTTAGTCGAGCAAATCGACCCCAAGACTTATTCTTTGTAAGTCCAGTACTTATTCTATCGGTCTCTTTTGCCGAACCGCTAAGTGACAGGGACGTAAACACACCAGCATCGGTTGTCAAGCAATGCTTGGGGGACAAACACAGACACACAAACACACATACATATATATATATACACATATATACGACAGGCTTCTTTCAGTTTCCGTCTACCAAATCCGCTCACAAGGCATTGGTCGGCCCGGGGCTATAGCAGAAGACACTTGCCCAAGATGCCACGCAGTGGGACTGAACCCGGAACCATGTGGTTGGTTAGCAAGCTACTTACCACACAGCCACTCCTCTCTTTACTTTTCTTTAAAAAGCCTTTATTTTTTATATCTAATGTGAATTTTCTTAGTTTTCTTTTTACTTTTCCCCAATATATATATATATATATATGTGTGTGTGTGTGTGTGTGTGTGTGTGTGTGTGTGTGTGCGTGTGTGTGTGTATGTATGTATGTATGTATGTATGTATGTATGTATGTGTATATGTATATAAAGGAAGATAAAGTAAATGGAGATTGGAAAGTTAATAATTATTTATTATTAACACCAAATTAATCATCATCACTGCTATAATGAATCCATAAACACATATACAACATCCAAGGGTACATCGTTTTCCTCAGCAGATATTACGCTCAGGTCATATAAATATAAATTTAATATTTACTGAGTATTAATTGAAACAGCTGTAAAGTGAAGACGATCAATTTGTTGTTAATAATAAACAATTATTAACTTCCCAATCTCCATTTTCTCTTTGCTCTTTTAAATGAATATAGACTATATGTGTTTTTATATATACACCTATTACTTTAAGGAAATTAATCCCCCCCCAAAAAAAAAAATACTAGGTATTGAACCAGTATTTCCTTGGATGCAACCATCTCTTCATAAGGTCACCACAACCTCTAAGTTTATATAGATAGATAGATAGATAGATAGATAGATAGATAGATAGATAGATAGATAGATAAGTTTCTTTATTGGTCACACAGGGCTGCACACTGATGGGACAAGTTACAAGGTAGAGCTTTTCTTTTGGGGGAGAAAAAAAAAAGGTGGCGTAGGTTTTTGATCAAAAGGG
>NC_043011.1:41107130-41114630 GCF_006345805.1 Octopus sinensis
TTGTTAGCAATTACAACTGTTTTACCTTATTACGGGGTTTGTTTTCTGTGTTACTTATGGCTTTTCAATGTATCGTATGTTTTCTATGTAGAACAGGTATCGCTTAAGTTATGTTATTACGTTCTATCGGTTAATCCTTGTTTCGAATTTGTAAAATGCTACTGACTGGGTTCCATATATTGCGAGTAGGATGGAGAGACTACACCCAAAATTCAAGAGTACTGTGAAGATTTCATTTACTTTTCGGGGTTGGGGTGGCCGACCGCTAATCACCGCTCTTACTCTTGTCTTTATTCCAGTCTCCAGACCGCGATATACAGAGTAGACTTCCCTCGAATGGACCCTGGCTTTGGTAATTATTTTATCATATTACTGCGTTTGCAAACTCACGGTCAATGGCCCATAGATGTCCCCTTTCTTTTGCATTTTTCTAAGCATATTGGTATCCAGAGGGCAGTTAATTTCCACAACAGAACATACCTTTTTCTTGGGGTTCCATACCACAATATCTGGCCGGTTGTCTTTTAACCCATTAGCGCCCATGGTCCTTTTTTTAGGACCAGAAGGATAATCCATCATATTTCTGCAACACCGGTATTTTTCTGAGTTTCTTAGTCAATCTAAGAATTAGTTTTCTTTAGTTAATCAAGACTGGAGTTTCTTCCACATATTGTAATAATTTTTTTTATATATATATTTAGTTTCAGACAAAGTTGTATAAAAAAAAATTTTTTTTTTTGATAATAAATATTTTTGAAAAATTAAACACTAATTGGTTAACTTTTTTCAGTTCCACCAATATTCTTTTGACCCATCGGTCTGAATACGGTCAACTTTGTCTGTAGGTGTTTCCTTTTTGTTTTTTCCAGACCGTTCTCACCGATCCATGCATGCATGCATGGGTGGATGGATGGATGGATGGATAGATGGATGGATGCATGCATGTATGTGAGAGTGAGTATGTGTGTTCAGACATATATATGTATATCAATATAAATATATATCGGAGCTTCTCAAACTATCTGATGTGGTGTACCGAAAGTTCTTTTCCCAATGTGCCACGGACCGGTAATATTTCTTAGTAATATTAATCTATACCGGAAACAATGTATATAATGAACATAATAAAAGTTGACAATTTTCTTTTATCTTATATTCATTTTGTAAGCAAATAATACAATATTACATAAGCATTTTATAATGTTTCTTTCTTTTCTGGAAACTCGCCGTGTACCGGCAGCTGATGGGCTCGCGGACCGGCACCGGTCCGCGGACCAGCACTTTGAGTAGCACTACATATATTAGGCGGTGAGCAAAATGCTTAATGGTATTTCGCCTGCCGTTACATTCGGAGTTCAAATTCCACCGAGGTCGACTTTGCCTTTCATCCTTTCGGGGTCGATAAATTAAGTGCCAGTTACGCACTGGGGTCGATGAAATCGACTTAATCCGTTTGTCTGTCCTTGTTTGTCCCTTCTGTGTTTAACCCCTTGTGGGTAATAAAGAAATAGGTATTTCGTCTGCCGCTACGTTCTGAGTTCAAATTCCGCCGAGGTCGACTTCGCCTTTCATCCTTTCGGGGGTTGATAAATTAAGTAGCAGTTGCGTACTGAGGACGATCTAATTGACTGGCACCCTCCCCAAAACTTTCGGGCCTTGTGTCTAGAGTAGAAAAGAATATATGTGTGTGTGCGTGTGTGTGTGTGAGTGTGTATACAAAATATACATATGTATACAAATATACACACATATATGTACACATATACATGTAATCATACTTGCATATGTATATAAATATATATATATATATATATATATATATATACGAGCTAATCCTATTATAAATATATATATATATATATGTATATATATATATACGTTTATAAGTAGATATATATGTATAAACATATATATATATACACGCTTACACACTCACATACATACATACATACATACACTTGTGTGTGTGTGTGTGTGTGTATATATATATATACATATACATATACATATACACATACATATGCATATGTGAGTGTGTGTGTGTGTGTATTATATAAGCTGAAATTGCATAGACTGCCACCATCCATTCCACATTTAACACATTTCATTCAAACATTGTAATGAATGAAACCATTTTATTTTTGTATAAGGAATAAATTATGTTCAAAAATAAAACATTGAACAATCCCGTTAACAATGTAAAACTCTTTGATGTTGTTGAACGCTTTTGTACAAAAAAACCATCCATAATTCACTCCGTTGTCTGCTTGTTATGTGACGACAAAAGCAATGAATTTTGTTTTTATTTTCGTTAAATGAAATGTTTGTTTTTTTTTCTGTATAGATTGCAACTTTATGATTCATGTGTTACGTTATTATTCGCTTTCAGCCGTTGGGTGGTTCAAGTGTTTTTAAAGTGATAAAAAGTGGGCGGGAGTGGACGGGTTTATTTTATATATATAAAACTGTAGTTGTGTGAGTGTCTGTCCCCTTCGATTTAGATTCCTAACTACTCCCACATTTTGCGGTGCAGTTTAACCAAATTCGGGTATCTTATAGTCGTGATTCCTATCGAGCCCGTCTGAGTATTAGCGCGCGTCTACGATGAGTCTACGATTTTAAAAATAATTTAACATCATTTTTTATTCCATTTTAATGCATAATTTTTCGTGTGTCGATGGCGGCGGAGTTGGCGTCCACGCTCAAACACCTGCACCTGTGTTTGCTTCTCCCCCTTCCCTCCCTCGTGAAGCTGTGGGGAAGGGAGTGTAAAGAAATCAACGTCGTAATGCGTTGTCAAGGAGACCAGCGTTCTTTTAGAACAACGACTTCATGGCTTGAAGACACCAAAACAGAAATGGCTAAGAAAGCCCGAATTGGCATCTATAAGGAAAGTAACTCTCTAAAAATGCTTATATAGTTATTTCCCTTACAAACCCGAGCAACGCCGGGCGATACTGCTAGTTTTATATAAAAACATATATAAAATTATACGAGCAGGTGCTGAAAAGTAGCTGGCTTTGGATAAAATTAGATACAGGGGGATCAGTTAATTATGATTTTTTTTCCACATGTTCCCCTCTCAGATTCACACACTTACTGCAGCGGTCCTTCAGTTTTTCTAAGCCCAGTAAATGAACTCAGAAGTTTGGACCTCCAGCCAGGCCTTTCGCAATACCCTTAAGGTCAGGAATTATTTAGCACCTCTCTCGTACATCCTATGTTAGCCCAAAGGTTAGGCGAAAAAGTTTGAGATTACGTATGTGCGAATATGTACATAGATAGATAGATAGATAGATAGATAGATAGATAGATAGATAGATAGATAGATAGATAGATAGATAGATAGATAAGTTTCTTTATTGGCCACACAGGGCTGCACACAGATGGGACAAGTTACAAGGTAGAGCTTTTCTTTTGGGGGATGGAAAAAAACAAAAAACAAAAGAAACAAAAAAGGAGTGGCGTAGGTTTTCGATCAAGAGGGATCGTAAAAGGGAAGAAAAGAACAAAAAAAAATAAAATAAAAAATAAAAAAATAAAAATTTAAAAAAAGAAGAAAAGGAAAAGGAACAAAAGAAAAGAGAAATGAAAAAAAGAAGAAAAAAGGGGAAAAAGGGGAAGAGGAAAAAAAAAGATAGATAGATAGATAGATAGATAGATTAGATAGATAGATAGATAGATAGATAGATAGATAGATAGATAGATAGATAGACATGCATATATAAGGACTAAAGAAATACAGTTGTGTGTGGTTGTGTATGGTGATGTATCATTGTGATATGTGTATGTGTGTGCGTATGTGTGCGTGTGTGTGCATAATTTAATATACACAGAATTTAAAAAAGAGCTACCAATAGTTTTTGTGCTGTAGAAATAGAACGATTTGGAAGTTTTATATAACATGCCATGTGTCTCCAAGCAATCCTTCAGGCTCAGTGAATACTTAACTCTTAGTAGACGGAGTTCTTTTTTCTTGGTCCTACTTATAAAGGAAGAGTATACGACAGGCAGGCAGACAGGCAGACAGATGTGCGTGTATATATATATTTCTTTATTGCCCACAAGGGGCTAAACATAGAGGGGACAAACAAGGACAGACAAACGAATAAAGTCGATTACATCGACCCCAGTACGTAACTGGTACTTAATTTATCGACCCCAAAAGGATGAAAGGCAAAGTGGACTAAGAAACTCAGAAAAATACAGGTGTTGCAGAAATATGATGGATTATCCTTCTGGTCCTAAAAAAAAGGACCATGGGCACTAATGGATTAAAACACAACCGGCCAGATATTGTTGTATGGAACCCCAAGAAAAAGGTATGTTCTGTTGTGGAAATTAACTGCCCTCTGGATACCAATATGCTTAGAAAAATACAAAAGAAAGGGGACATCTATGGGCCATTGACCGTGAATTTGCAAATGTAGTCCCCGAGATACACTTTCAGCTTCATACCCATTATCATTGGAGTAATATAATACATACCTATCTGGATTGTGATACCTATTTCTTTACTACCCACAAGGGGCTAAATACAGAAAGCACAAACAAGGACAGACAAACGGATTAAGTCGATTATATCGACCCCAGTGCGTAACTGGTACTTAATTTATCGACCCCAAAAGGATGAAAGGCAAAGTGGACCCCGGCGGAATTTGAACTCAGAACGTAACGGCAGACGAAATACGGCTACCGGCGTGCTAACGGTTCTGCTAGCTCACCGCCTTCGTGCTTGTTATTTTGTATGTCCGTATAAAGTTTTCTTGTCACTACCTTCTCGCCTCTTCTCGGTATCTTTCGTATTTTAACGTTCATTTATTGTCCCTTCCCTCAAGGTCATTTCCCTTCTCCACTGAAAACTTATAACCTCTCCTTCCTCCGCTCTCTCACTTTCACTATCTATTTATCATTCAGCGCCAGACGGCACTTCTTATCTCTTTGACGAAAGTGTTCTGTCCGATACGTTATACTTCTCTTCTCCCTCCACAGCATTAACTTTATCCTGCTATTTAAATTTTTCCATTGCTGCTTTTTTTCCCCTTTTTTTGTCGATAATAATGTACCAGTTTCCCACTTCATATACCGGATGAATATGACTTATTAACGTCACATATAACACTTGCTTCTCATTTGCTTTTCATTGTATTTAGTGATATGACTTGCCTTGCATTATTCATAGACATACTCTTATCTTTATACTGGTGTAAATATTTATATAGCTATTTACTTTTCTCTGCACTACTGTCAATTATGAATCTCAATCCTTCTAACACGATTTCTTTTTTTTTTGTTCATTTCGATAATTTAATAAGATACTTGATTGGAAAAGTAAACACAAAAAGTGAACATGTAAAATATAGTTCTGTGTAAAATCTGAAATAAATCTCGCGAATACCAAGATTCATAAATATTTAATTAAAAAACTTTATTTCTTAGATTTTTTAGAGGTTTGTCAGATAAATTCTTTCGTTATTTTTCATTTATCTCTATTTCTTCTAATCCTTGCCGGTGTTATTTGAATTAACAGGAAAAATATTTTATAGTAGTTTTGTGAGGTTATTTGTACCATAATGCTTCCTCTACAAGTTATGCTTGTCGTTTTTGAAATTTGAATGGATTTTTTTTCCTCAGATATATGATGATCGCGTGCCAAGTTGAAAAAAAATGATCGCATATTTGACAAATCTACACACACACACACACACATATATATATATAATACATACATACATACATATATATATATATATATATATATACATATATATATATATATATATATATATATATATATATATATATATATATATATATATATCTATATATATATATAATAAATCCATGTATATATACATGCAGCACCCTGGGTTTCAGGGTCCCACAGCTTTTTTAATTTTTCTTTTTGTTCTTTTTTCTATTCACGGAGCCAAAACTCACGTCTTCTCACTGTAACAGTCCAGACCAACTAGTGTTGCAATCTGGGTAACCGGAAGTAAGCAAGCTACTTACCACACAGCCACTATATATATATATATATATATATATATATATATATATATATATATATATATATATATTATATATATATATAGTAATATAATTTCAATAATATATATTTAGATATATTATAAGATTTGATATGTTTCTAATTTAATCGTTAAAATTTCCTTTGGTAGAGCATTTTCAATATATATCTTAATTGTGCTTCAGATATTTAAAATTTTAAAAATATATTTGTAAGTTTTATTTTTAATATAATTTTTATAGCCTGAGGACGCACTGGTGGATTTATGTATTAAGTATAGCCTAAATACACACCCCACCAGCGCAGAAACACGAGTAGCGATTACTTGCACTACCTTCTTTCCCCACAGATTAAATAACAGGTAAGATATATTTATTTAACTAATTATATTTTAAGTTATTTTAATAATTTTATTTGATTTAATTTTCTCTGCGTATACCATACCATGAGGTTGTCCTGAAATAGTTGCTTATCTATTGGTAAATATCCCAAATTTGTAAATAATATATATATATATATACTCTTTTACTTGTTTCAGTCATTTGACTGTGGCCATGCTGGAGTATCACCTTAGTCGAGCAAATCGACACAGGACCCATTCTTTGTAAGCTTAGTACTTATTCGATCGGTCTCTTTTGCCGAACCGCTAAGTTACGGGGGCCTAAACACAACAGCATCGGTTGTCAAGCGATGCTGGGGTGACAAACAGACACACAAACATATTACATATATATATATATATATATATATATATATATATATATTATATATATATACATGTATACATACACGATGGGCTTCTTTCAGTTTCCGTCTACCAAATCCACTCACAAGGCTTTGGTGAGCCCGAAGCTATAGTAAAAGACACTTGCCCAAGGTGCACTGTGTTTGGTGAGCAAGCTACTTCTGCCACACAGCCACTTCCGCGCCTAGGACAAACAAATATATTTATATATATATATATATTGTATATATATATATATATGTATACATACATACATACATACACATACATACACATACATACACACACACACATACATACATACATACACATACATACATACATACATACATACATACATACATACATACATACATACACATATACAAACAAACACGCATAGAAGAATGAGAAAATTCGTTCGATTTTTTTCTCTTTATTTTAATCATTTCCAATATTATTTGAATTTAACACGAAAAAATATGCTCATAGTAGTTTTTTCCATGAGGTCGGGGTTGTTGCTGTAATCATTTTCTACAACTTCTGTTTATCGTTTTTAAAATTTCAATCAAATTTTCTCTTTGTTCAGACATATGGTGATAGAGTGCCTAAGAGAAAAGAAACGAACGAATTTATCACATTATCTAATATAAATATTCATCGTGAAATTTTGAGAAAAAATGTTACTTTAGGCCTTGGTTAAACGCATTTTCTTTTATTTTCTTGTTCTTATTAATTGGGGTTTTTC
>NC_043011.1:41124630-41319630 GCF_006345805.1 Octopus sinensis
TGATCCCTGCTGTACTCTTTCACCACAACTTTCTCTCACTCTTACTTCCTGTTTCTGTTGTACCTGTATTTCAAGGGGACGGCCTTGTCACTCTCTGTGTCACGCTGAATATCCCCGAGAACTACGTTAAGGGTGCACGTGTCTGTGGAGTGCTCAGCCACTTACACGTTAATTTCACGAGCAGGCTGTTCCGTTGATTCGGATCAACCGGAACCATCATCGTCGTAACCGACGGAGTGCTTCCATATGCACAGATATGAAATTCTCTTTTGTTGTCATCAGACCTCAGGTTCGATCTCACTGCGTGGTACATCGGTCTTATGTCTATTATCGTGTCGATCCAAATTTTATTGATGAAACTGAGTGGACGAAATTTCTGTGAAAGCCCGCTGTACCAGTAATACAATGAAATACTCTTCTTACACAGTTTACTACGCTGAATCTAAATGTTTTGGGTCCACACCTGGTCGTGATAAAAAGGAACTTGCCCAAGGTGTCATTCACTGAGATCAAACATGAGATGCTGCGATTGCAAAATGAACTTCTTAACAATTTTCTATGTCTGTACACACACACACACACACACACAGGTACACACACACACATGCACACACACACGTATACACACACACACAAGCATACATATGTTCACATACACACACAAAATACAAAGAAGTATGTCACGTGTGTAATTAGCCGCCATCGATCTTGAAAACTGCAATTAAAAATTATTTTTTAATTAGTTATTCAGATTTAGACAGTTTAACACCTTTCGGTTGCGACGTCTCTTTCGTGTTATCCAATTAAAAGGAAAAACACTTAAATAATTTTTTAAGATAATAAAACTCAAGACGCTTATTTACAACTAGGCAGACTTACTCGGGTGTAAACAGTAGACAGTGCGGAAGGCATACTATCGGTAAATTACTGCGTAATCAAGTATGGAAGGATGTACAATGGGCCTGTGTTTGCTAGAGGAGTCGAGGATACCACCTGTGGCAGGTAGATGTATGTGTGTACAACTTGTACTTAAGCTGATTAGTTAACTACTAGGCGTTGTATATGACTGCTTATCTTGGGAGTGACTGTTATTTCTAGTATCGGAGGTCAACATTAGTACATAGAAGAAAATGACGAAATCTGTTGAGGTTTTTACGAACAAACTTTGGATCTTTTCGGTTTGAACGGCAGTTTTTTAAAATAATTTCCACGTAACTAAACACTTTTAAACTTCGCATACTGGTAGAATGTGTTTTTAAAACATCTTTTTCTCTTGGCTTTATTGAGAAAATTCTATAGTTTGTAAGATATTTGTTGTTGTTTTTTCTTCAATTTCTGCAATTTCAACCAATCAATGACGTCTATTGAGGTGAAAACATTCTGTGTCGTATGAATATGTCCCTCGTTTAAGAAACAGATTGGGTTTATTTACATTTCTGAAGAAAAAAGATACCCTTCCGCCCACCCCTAACCCTAAAACAGATTGAAATGCAATAGATCGATACTAGGGTCATAATTATGGGTGACAATTTCATATGACACCGCTAGAAAAAACTGCCGTTCAAACCGAAAAGATCCCAAACTTTTATTATTGGTGAGAAAGTTTGGATGTTGTTGTTCTGGATGTAATTGAAATAGTATTACGACAAATGTTGAGAGAGTTTGGATGTTATTGTAATAGTATTCGAAAGGTTACTACCAGTCGTTGTGGTACTGCCGGTAGTTCGTTATGATGATATTAGCTATGTTCAGCCGCTGCCTGTGTCTGTTCGCCATTTGTCTGCCTTGTCGTCACAGTTACATCCCAAAGGTCTCAGGATCGTAGTCACATGTGTCGAATTTTACACCGATTAAGAGGCTCAGAACGGAAGGCGCCGAGAGTTAATATGATCGCTGCAGCCTATTCCACATGAGTGGCCAGATTTTGTTGATTACATCTCTCTATATATAAACGGCAGTTTGTCTGTGTGTGTTTCTGTGTGTCTGTTTGGTTGTACCCTCACCCTGACCACGGCTTTCAACCGATTCTGATGAAACTTGACACACACATAGCCCAATGTCATAATTCAAAACTAACGCAGCGAAAATTTTGAAAAGTTCCCCCAGTTCTGAAAAGAATCGATAAATTCGACATGGGGTCGAGAATCAGAAACCCAAACCACAGACTGTCTAGGGGACGCAACTCGACCTTTTTTAACTCTCAAAAAAAATTTACCATCATTTTTTTTCCATTTTTTGGCTATTTTTTGGCTATAACTCTCTAAAAATGCTTTATAGTTATTTCCCTTACAAACCTGAGCAACGCCGGGCGATACTGCTAGTGGGTAATAATCTTTCTATGCAAGTCGCAATTGGTTCATAACCTCACCCACGTTTCATACATCTGGAAGTCCAAACCTAATCAGACGCCAAGAAATTTAACCGGTCAGTTTATCCAACGCCCTAAAGAAGCTATCCGACGGCGTGGACTTGACAAGCCTACCAGTGACTTATCCGAATTAATTTTTGTTCTTAACACCATTTCGTATTCCTTCAGAATGGTGCCAACCTCATCGACTTCTGTGATGTCCGACATTTATACGGCGATGTCGTCTGCATACATTGAGGTATGTGACGTTTAAGCACAGCCGTTTCAGCGCCACCTAATAGTCGTCGTTGATTCGACGGCTAACTTATTTGACATCAGACGTTTTAATGTGTCTCTCGTTCTCTTCCTCCCTTTCTCTCTCTCTCTCTCTCTCTCTCTCTCTCTCTGTATGTCTCTCGTTCTCTTCCTCCCTTTCTCTCTCTCTCTCTCTTGATCTTTCTCTCTCTCTCTCTCTCTCTCTTTATATATATATATATATATATATATATATACACACACACACAAAATTAAGAGGAATGACCATTAAAGTAGACACCTAATATGCTAAACATAGACGTCAAATCGCCATTACCACGAAGAGATGTTCACTTTAGTGGTCATTCCTCCTAATTTTGTAAGTAACAATTTTTAATCTTCGGATTTTTTTAATATGCTAAGCCACTGGTTTTAATTTATTAATATCGATTCCTACCCTTATTATTTAATATACATACATACATACATACATACATACATACATACATACAGACAGACAGACAGACAGATAGACATATATATATATATAATATATATATATATAATATATATATATATATATTAAATTACTAAGTCTCTCTAAAAGAGAACAACGGCAGCGTTCCCGGAAAATATTAGTTATCGCCATACTACTATGGCATTCTTATAAAAATAAGAATAAAGCTGACCGCTTATTAGCTCCATGAGGCCATCGCCTTAAGTTAGCTATTTGATACACAAACTGTATCCATATAACCTTTGAACAAGGGAGGTCAGTCGCTCCACACTACTTGGCCGGCAGCAACAGACGCGTTTCGGGGTATTGCCCCTTTTCAATGCAGCGTAGCCAAACCAGTAGGTGTCGCTTCCGACAATCTCTGTTCAAATGACTGTCTGTCTCTGTGTGTATATTTCAGCGCGCACGTGCGTATGTGTGCATATTTGTGTGTGTGTGTGTTTGTGTTTACCTTCAGTACTAAAAAGTACAGTCGCCAAAGCAGATTCTATGCCCATTCAGCCGTGCCAAATCACCCAGCGTGAAAACTGTTGCACCTATCGTTTCATTCCTCCGCATCGACATGACTCTCCGCGTCTCAATTCAAACGGATCGTCTTTCAATAGTCGCCACATCCAAAACAGCGGCTCGGGGTCCCAGCACATACAAGAGCAAGGAAGCAGAGACCCTTGACGGACAGATCACATGATATAAATTGTTCGTTAGCATATATGCAAACAACGAATCAATCCACAATATTAATATGTCATATTTGTGTCTCGTCTTGTCTTACGTCTTTCTCGATTCAAAAGAAAATCGTTGTTTGATCAGAAATAATAAAACAGTGGTGAAAAAAAATTTCTTTTTTTTAAATTACATTAATTCAATAAACATAAACACGTTTAAAATTTTTATATTTATATAGAAAGTTATTTTATTTTTAACTGTCGTCTGCGAAATTCGTTTGTTAATTTCTAAGAATTGTTCTCCTTTACACATTTTATCTTTTTTTTATGTTCTTCTTGTCTCCTTCTGCTTTCTTTTTGGTGGCTTCTTTTTTCTTTCTTTTATCTTTTTTCATCTATTTTCATGTTTGGTGGGGGGTCTTTTATAAAAAATGTTCTTCTTTTTCCTTATTCAACATCATCATCATCATCGTCATCATAATGGTCTGTCGTTTCTTTTGTGTTCTGTGTTTTACATTATTACCGGTGCGGCAAAAAGCAATGGAAGACAGAATTGAATAAAAATGCAACATCTTTTCTTTTTTTTTTCAGTTATTTTAAATCGTGTCTTTGTGTGCCGAGTTCATATCTCGCGTGGGTCGTCTTAGCTTTGCATCATATTGCGTTGTGCACCAACTACATAGGTGTAACCCCTAAAGAACGGAAGAAATGCCGATCAAACTGATATTGGGAATGAAATATTGTCCATTTATTATTATTATTATTATTATTATTATTAAAGACGGTGAGATGGCAGAATCGTTAGCACGCTGGACGAAATGCTTAGCGGTATTTCGCCCGTCACTACGTTCTGAGTTCAAATTCCGCCGAGGTTGTCTGGCATCCTTTCGGGGTCGATTAAATAAGTACCAGTTGCGCACTGGGGTCGATATAATCGACTTAATCCGTTTGCCTGTCCTTGTTTGTGTTCTCTGTGTTTAGCCCCTTGTGGGTAGTAAAGAAATAGGTATTTCGCCCGTCACTACGTTCTGAGTTCAAATTCCGTCGAGGTTGACTTTGTCTTGCATCGTTTTGGAATCGATAAAATAAATACTAGTTGAACACTGGAGTCGATGTAATCAACTTAATCTCTTCCCCACCAAATTTGGGGCTATGTGCTTCCAGTAGAAAGGATTATTATTATCATCATTATTATTATTATTATTATTATTATTATTATTATTAATTATTATTATATTATTATTATTATTATTATTATTATTAAGGCGGTGAGCTAGCAGAATCGTTAGCACACTGGAGGAAATGCTTAGCGGTATTTCGCCCGTCGCTACGTTCTGAGTTTGACTTTACCTTTTATTCTTTCGAGGTCGATAAATTAAGTACCTGTGAAATAGTGGGAAGGTCGATGTAATCGACTCATCCCATTCCCCAAATTGGCTGCCCTTGTGGCAAAATTTGAAACCATTATTGTTGTTGTTGATTTACTTCTCAGAACGTTCGGCCTTGTTTGTTCTGGTAGATTCTGTGAATGTTGTCAGAGGTCTCACATGGTCTCTTTCTGCACATTATAAGCTTTGATACTTGGTTGTTAATTATCGTGGGAAACATTCAACATCCAAGTACCAATCTCAAAATCCTAGCTGTCCCCGACAGATCAGTTTTTGGGGTTCGCTCCACTCTCATGTCCATTCTGATTTCTTTGACATATTTCTCAAACTTGGTAGTTAGTGCTTCGAGTGCCCCTACAACGACTGGAATCACAGACACTCTTGCAATTTCTCGCAATTTCGTCTTTTGGTAATCTATACTTTTCAATTTTTTCTAGTTCTTTATCACTTATGCATGCATCTCCAGGTATTGCTATATCTATGATCTTGGTTTCCTTTTTTCCTTTATCTACCACAACAATATCTGGTTTCCGAACCTCGATTAGGGAGTTACATTGGATTTCAAAATCCCACAGTATCTTATTTTCTTTGTTCTTAGTGACTCCTTTTCGTTCATGTTCGTACAGTCTCTGTGCTCTGTTCAGACCGTGCTTTTCACACAACCTCCAGTGGACGAACTTATCCACGTTACCATGTCTCCTTTTGTAGTGCTTTTGGACCAGCTTGCTACACTCGCTCACAATATATGAGATTGTTTCGTTTCTGCTGCTACACATCCTTCGAGGGAACGATTCGCTACTCTTATCTATTTGGAACTCGGTGTAATTAGTTCTCAGAGCCTGTTCCTGGGCGCTGCATATCAATGCCTCAGTGCATCCTTTCAGATCACTTTTTCTTAACCATCTCCAAGTGTTGATCTTGTCTTTGAGGTATTGCCCATGCAGGGGTGTCATCTTCCAGTTGTTTAGTCTTTCTTCTTCCTCTTGGTTCTTAAATATGTTGGGGTGCATCACATTTTCCGTAAGTATTATATTGTTAATTCTAACAATTGTATTATATTGTTAATTCTAGCGGCAAGCAAGGATTCACTCTGCTGCTTAATGTGCCATCCCAAACTGTTCTTCTCGTTGACAACACAAATCTTGCATCCTATGAGACTCTTCCACCCCTGCCTCTGGGCACATACAGTTTGTCAGTATCGCTTTTGGGGCGTAGTTCCTTGTTAACTGTCAGCACTTTTCTAGTCTTCCTATCCATTTCTTCAAGCTCGTTCTTTGTCCACCTAACAACACCTGCGCCGTATCGCTTTAAGGAAACAACCCATGTGTTCATTGCTCTGATTTTGTTTTTTACATTGAGCTTACTTCCCATATTTAACTTGGTTCTTCTGAGAGATTCTCGCCTAAGGCTTTCCTTCATTTCATTTTCTTTGGTTTTGTCGTAGTCTAAAATCCCCAGATACTTATATCTATTAGTCTCAATATCCTTGATTTCCTCGCTTTTGGGTAGATCTAAACCATCAGACGACACTACTTTGCCTCGTTGTAATATAAGCAAACCACACTTTTTAGTCCCAAATTCCATTCCGATATCCTTACTGTTCAAACTGGGCCATTTATTTCATGACTACCCGTCTGATAAGAATACACCAGGCACATGCATCACAACCATGTGTACATGACATGGTGATCTCATATCAAGATAAACAGTGCATGACCTTGCAGGTGGGGCCCAGTTAGTATTTTCTTCAGGTCGAGTAGCCTATCCTGCTCAATAGGTCTCTGAATAAGGGTTGTTTCAGGATGTTGAACGAAACACCCATGTTTCCAGAGGTGAATTACTCAAATCCCAAAGAATCCCTCTCAACACATAGCTACGATGTTCCCCCACTACTTCTGCTCGTGATCAGAGATGCACATATCATCAGCCACTAATGGACATGCTCAACTGGTTGACGTCAAACAACTAACAAGTAAATCTGTGGTATTGAGCAGAATATTTGCTGTAGCCCATCTTTTATACCAAGACAAAACAATGATATTATATTATTATTATTATCATCATCATTAAGATGAGGAGGTGACATAATCGCTAGCACACTGACAAAATACTCAGCGGCATTGCGTCCGTTTTTACGTTTTGTTCAAATTCCGCCGAGGTTGCTTTTGTCTTTCAGATTTTGGGGGTTGATAAAATAAGTACCAGTTGAACACTGGCCTCGATTCTGTCCGTAAGCTGCGGTAACTGTACACATGCCTGTGGAATACTCAGCCACTAGTACGCTAAGTTAATGACTAGTTGGGTCATTTGATTGAATGGCTGACTGCCCATCGTCGAAACCGATCCGTTTACTAAGATATATATAAAGAGAGAGAAAGAGAAAGAAAGAAAGAAAGAGAGAAAGAGAGAGAGGAAGAGACAGACAGACAGAACGATAGATAGATAGATAGATAGATAGATAGATAGATAGATAGATAGATAGATAGATAGATAGATAGATAGATAGATAGATAGATAGATAGATAGATAGATAGATAGATAGATGGATATTTTTTCCTTCTTTCTTAAAAATAATATAGCATAATACACAACGTCCGTCTCAGACAAAAGATAATCGCAAGGGTCCGTGTAGACTAAGTTTGGCTGGCATCGATACAAAGCAATTTATCAACGAGCTTATGCTATGAGAATGGCGTGTAGGGGAGACGAGTGCAATTCTATAAGGTATCGAACAGTAGCCTTCAACGGATGAATACTAAAGCTATACAGAGTTAATATAAAGTATTATGTAGGAAAATTGTACATTTTTCTGAAGTATTCAAGTTATTAAAAAAGAAGTGAGAAAGGAACATTTCTACTCCGTTAGATTTATGGTGAAGAAATGCAGAAAATACGAAATATGTGAAATTGAGACACATACAAAATGGCGTCCATGTATGGAAATTTGGCGCGAATATAAGTGTACAATGGAAACATGTCAAACATCTCACGGCAATGACCGTTCATAAAAGCAAAAATTCTACAATAGATTGATTATTGTTTTAAGCAAGAGGCGATGGGGATCATAAGAGGTTCGAAAGGTGACAGTCTATGCCATTTGATAACAACGAGAATAGCCTATAAGGAAAAAGGATTGCATTCATATCGTTGCTATTGAATAGATTTAGATATAAATATAGATATACATGTAAGTATATACATATATGTGTGAATGCACAACCACATACACGCAAGCACTACGCACACACACACACTCACACATTCATGTACATATATATGCAATGGTGTTTCAGAGTTACGCAGCTTACAAAGTGATATATGACTAGTTATACATAAATGTATTTGTCGGAGTGCGTATGTGTGTGTGCATATATGTAAGGTGTGAGTACATATATATGTAAGGCGGCGAGCTGGCAGAAACGTTAGCACGCCGGGCGAAATGCTTATCGGTATTTCGTCTGCCGCTACGTTCTGAGTTCAAATTCCGCCGAGGTCGACTTTGCCTTTCATCCTTTCGGGGTCGATTAAATAAGTACCAGTTACGCACTGGGGTCGATGTAATCGACTTAATACATATGTCTGTCCTTGTTTGTCCCCTCTATGTTTAGCCCCTTGTGGGTAATAAATAAATAGGTATTTCGTCTGCCGCTACGTTCTGAGTTCAAATTCCGCTGAGGTCGACTTTGCCTTTCATCCTTTCGGGGTCGATAAAATAAGTACCAGTTACGCACTGGGGCCGATATAATCGACTTAATCCGTTTGTCTGTCCTTGTTTGTCCTCTCTGTGTTTAGCCCCTTGTGGGTAGTAAAAAATAGGATATATGTATATATGCATAAACATACACATACACGCGTATATAGATGCACGTACGCAGACATACATACAAGCACGCGCACACACATACACAGAGATACATACACACACACACATATTAGCGATTGAAGTAGTATTCATACGAAATACCAATCTCTATATCCTACTTAACGTGGATGTATTATAAGAACACCGTAATACTGCTGGACAATTTTCATCTGCCACCGACATTTCTCCGCTTTTAAACACTAAACGTCTCTACGAGATGCTCTCTCGAGACAAACACCGCCGCATTACAGCGTTCTTACAATGCGTCTACGGTAAGTAGGATATAAAGATGTGTGAGTGTGTGTGTGTGTGTGTGTGTTGTGTGTCGGTACTAAAAAGTACAGTCGCCAAAGTAGATTCTATGCCCATTCAGTCGTGCCAGATCACCAGCGTGAAAACTGTTGCACCTATCGTTTCATTCCGCATCGACATGACTCTCCGCGTCTCAATTCAAACGGAATGTCTCTCAATAGTTGCCACATCTAAAACAGCGGCTCGGGGACCCAGCGCATACAGGAGCAAGGAAGAAGAGGCCTTTGATGGACAGATCACATGATATAAATTGTTCGTTAGCATATATGCAACAACGAATCAATCCATATACGAGATGCTCTCTCGAGACAAACACCGCCGCATTACAGCGTTCTTACAATGCGTCTACGCTAAGTAGGATATAAAGATGTGTGAGTGTGTGTGTGTGTGTGTGTGTGTTGTGTGTGTGTGTGTGTGTGTGTGTGTGTGTGTGTGTGTGACTGTATTGTAAGAAGCTTCATTCGCAACCACATGGTTCGGGGCCCAGTCCCGTTGCGTGACACCTTGGACAAGTGTCTTCTATAATGGCCTCGAGCCGACCAAAGCTTTGTGAGTGAATTGGTAGACGGAAACTGAAAGATAGCCGTCGTATATTTGTGTGTGTGTATGTGTGTGTGTGTGTGTGTGTGTGACTGTATTGTAAGAAGCTTCATTCGCAACCACATGGTTCGGGGCCCAGTCCCGTTGCGTGACACTTGGACAAGTGTCTTCTATAATGGCCTCGAGCCGACAAAGCTTTGTGAGTGAATTGGTAGACGGAAACTGAAAGATAGCCGTCGTATATTTGTGTGTGTGTATGTGTGTGTGTGTGTGTGTGTGTGTGTGTGTGTGTGTGACTGTATTGTAAGAAGCTTGATTCGCAACCACATGGTTCGGGGCCCAGTCCCGTTGCGTGACACCTTGGACAAGTGTCTTCTATAATGGCCTCGAGCCGACAAAGCTTTGTGAGTGAATTTGGTAGACGGAAACTGAAAGATAGCCGTCGTATATTTGTGTGTGTGTATGTGTGTGTGTGTGTGTGTGGTGTGTGTGTGACTGTATTGTAAGAAGCTTGATTCGCAACCACATGGTTCGGGGCCCAGTCCCGTTGCGTGACACCTTGGACAAGTGTCTTCTATAATGGCCTCGAGCCGACCAAAGCTTTGTGAGTGAATTTGGTAGACGGAAACTGAAAGATAGCCGTCGTATATTTGTGTGTGTGTATGTGTGTATGTGTGTGTGTGTGTGTGTGTGTGTGTGTATCAGTGTCTCTGTGTGTGTGTGTTGTGTGTGTGTGTGTGTGTGTGTATATTTATGCCTGTGTTTGTCCCTCCTCCATCGCTTCGAGCCGACCAAATCCTTGTCTGTGTCCCTCCCTCCACCACCGCTTTGTGTGTCTTTGTGTCTGTGTCCTTCAACCACCGCTTGTCAACCGATGCTGGTGTGTTGACATACCCGTAACTTAACGGATCGGCAAGATACCGATAGAATAAGTTATCAGACGTCTTAAAAATAAGTACTGGGGTCCATACATTCGACTAAAAATTCTTTCCCTCAAAGTGCCCCAGCATGGCCGCAGTCTAATGACTGAAACAACTTAAAAATACAAGGTAAAAAATACATACGTATCGAATTAACAGAGTCGTTAGAGTGCCATATAGACGGTCCTGGATATTTGTCCTGGAGCTCTGCATTCTAAGTTCAAATACATTCAAGGGCGACTTCGTCCTTCATCTTTCTTCAGGACGATATATCGTGCACCGGTTGCAGGCGGTGGATTAAGGGAATCGTCATGCCATATAACAATATGCTGTACGGTATCCATTTCCAACATCGCCTATGATTGCACGGGCCCAGAGCTGCTTTTCCCTTGTAGAACATCGGTGGGGAGGAAAAATTTACATGAATAGGCAACTTCTGGTGTTCTGTAAAAATTAAAATCCTCGTTACTTAGAGCTGTGCTTTGGAGAGTAACGTCCCACGTATATATCTATGAAATCACGAGAGTCTTCATACGTATGTGCGTGGCTGTATTTGTATAACAATATATTGATATATATATATATATATATATATATATATATATATATCTTTATATATAAAAGTGAAGTTGTGTGTCTGTCTCCTACGATTTAGATTCCTAACTACTCCTACATTTTGCGGTGCAGTTTAACCAAAACCGGGTATCTTATAGTCGTGATTCATATCGAGCCCTTCTGGGTATTAGCGCGCGTCTACGATGAGTCTACGATTTTTAAAAAAATTTACCATCATTTTTTTTCCATTTTAATGCATTTTTTTCGCTATTATATAAGGAAAGTAACTCTCTAAAAATGCCTACGATGAGTCAACGATTTCAAAAAAAATTTACCATCAATTTTTTTTCCATTTTTTTGCTATTTTTTGGCTATAACTCTCTAAAATGCTTATATAGTTATTTCCCTTACAAACCCGAGCAACGCCGGGCGATACTGCTAGTATATATATATATTATATATATATAAACAAATTTCAAAATCTTAAGTTATGTTGCGTTGAAGAGTTCAAAATGAGGATGAAATGATACTATTCACGGCTATCAGAGACCTTGATAGGGGAATTATGTGGAAATATATATCTATGCTCTTTTCATTCTTTGATAATGATTTCTCAACATAAAAAATAAACGCTCTCTCTTAAAGTAGCAATTCCTAGTAATTCCACTACACATACACACACATACTCTTTTACTCTTTACTTTTTTACTTGTTTCAGTCATTTGACTGCGGCCATGCTGGAGCACCGCCTTATTCTTTGTAAGCCCAGTACTTATTCTATCGGTCTCTTTTGCCGAACCGCTAAGTGACGGGGACATAAACACACCAGCATCGGTTGTCAAGCAATGCTAGGGAGACAAACACAGAAACACAAACATATACACACACACTTATATATATATATATATATATATATACGACAGGCTTCCTTCAGTTTCCGCTTACCAAATCCACTCACAAGGCTTTGGTCGGCCCGAGGCTATAGTAGAAGACACTTGCCCAAGGTGCCACACAGTGGGACTGAACCCGGAACCATGTGGTTGGTAAGCAAGCTACTTACCACACAGCCACTCCTATATAGTGTATATTGTAAGCTCATATCTAGGTTTTCTGCTGTGGCCACATAGAGTGCCGCTAATGTGAGTTCCAAAAGAGAGACGGAGAGTGCAGTGCTACGTCTTTTTGTTTAAATAATTTATCTTGTTGACAGCAAAAGCGTACTCATCCTGCACAGGACCACTAATAGCTTCGCACATTAACCAAACTGTCAATCCAGCAACAAAAGCTGCTGCCCTATATGATCTTGTTTTTCTGATGCCATGTTACAAGGCTATCAATTCGTCACGATTAATACAAGATCCCATAGCCTTGCTGATATCCTTCCGGAACGTTGCCGACCACCTTCGTTTCTGGTGTGTCTGACACTCTTTTAGTTGTTTCAGTCATGTGACTGTAGCCATGATGGAGCACCGCCTTTAGTCGAGTACATCGATCCCAGGACTTATTCTTGTAAGCCTAGTACTTATTCTATCGGTCTCTTTTGCCGAACCGCTAAGTTACAGAGACGTAAACACACCAGCATCGGTTGTCAAGCAATGTTGGGGGGACAAACACAGACACACAATCATACACACACACACACACACACACATATATATATATATAATATATATATATATATATATATACGACAGGCTTCCTTCAGTTTCCGCTTACCAAATCCACTCACAAGGCTTTGGTCGGCCCGAGGCTATAGTAGAAGACACTTGCCCAAGGTGCCACACAGTGGGACTGAACCCGGAACCATGTGGTTGGTAAGCAAGCTACTTACCACACAGCCACTCCTATATAGTGTATATTGTAAGCTCATATCTAGGTTTTCTGCTGTGGCCACATAGAGTGCCGCTAATGTGAGTTCCAAAAGAGAGACGGAGAGTGCAGTGCTACGTCTTTTTGTTTAAATAATTTATCTTGTTGACAGCAAAAGCGTACTCATCCTGCACAGGACACTAATAGCTTCGCACATTAACCAAACTGTCAATCCAGCAACAAAAGCTGCTGCCCTATATGATCTTGTTTTTCTGATGCCATGTTACAAGGCTATCAATTCGTCACGATTAATACAAGATCCCATAGCCTTGCTGATATCCTTCCGGAACGTTGCCGACCACCTTCGTTTCTGGTGTGTCTGACACTCTTTTAGTTGTTTCAGTCATGTGACTGTAGCCATGATGGAGCACCGCCTTTAGTCGAGTACATCGATCCCAGGACTTATTCTTTGTAAGCCTAGTACTTATTCTATCGGTCTCTTTTGCCGAACCGCTAAGTTACAGAGACGTAAACACACCAGCATCGGTTGTCAAGCAATGTTGGGGGGACAAACACAGACACACAATCATACACACACACACATATATATATATATATACATATATATATATATACATATATACGACGGGCTTCTTTCAGTTTCCATCTACCAAATCCACTGACAAGGCTTTGGTCGATCCGAGGCTATAGAAGACACTTGCCTAAGGAGCCACGCAGTGAGACTGAACCCAGAACCTTGTGGTTCGTATGCAAGCTACTTATCACACAGCCACTCCTACGCCTATGGAAGCAACATCAACAACACTACGCCCACATGTCTCGTGTTTCGAACAGAACAAAACTCAGTATCTCCAGCTTCTACAGCAAAAGGTCAAGGCCCAAAACATACAGAAGAAACAATAGAAATCCGTGCCGAATCGAACCTGGGATGTGAAATGAGAGTGACCAATCTGTGGTTAAATTTGATCACTGATCATATACTGTTGTATGTTGTAGTGAACCAGCTAATGGGAGCAAAATAGACTTGTTGCTCTAAGAACAGCTACCAGGCTGCGACAGTCAAATCTTTTCACGTTAGACAGATCTAGGTTCATCAGAGCTCACCTAAAGCCAGACTTAATGCCAACTCACTCCACGATATTCTGTGTCACAGGAGGTGGAAATCTTCATCTAGAGACAGAACTAAACTGCAAAGCATTTTCTCCGGTGTTCTATTCTGACAAACTATCATTCTACATCTGACAACAGTGACAATAATAATAATAATCTTTTCTACTAAATGCACAAGGCCTGAAATTGGTGGGGAGAGAGAGGGGACTAGTACTTAATTTATCAACCCTGAAAAGACGAAAGGCAAAGTTGACATTGGCGGAATTTGAACTCACAACGTGCAGACAAATGAAATGCTGCTAAGTGTTTTACCCAGCATGCTAACAATTCTGCCAGCTCACCACCTTAATAGTAATAATAATAATAATCTAATAATACTAATAATAATCCTTTTTCCTAAAAGCACAAGGCCAGAAATTTGGGGTGGTGACTAGTCTGTTCATCGACCCCAGTGCATAACTGGTACTTAATTTATCGACCCCGAAAGGATGAAAGACAAGGTCAACTTCAGCAGAATTTGAACTCAGAATGTGAAGACAGGTGAAATGCCACTAAGCATTTTGCCCAGCATATTAACCATTCCACCACAATAATGATGATGATGATGATAATAATAATCCTTTCTAATACAGGCACAAGGCCTGAAATTTCGGGGGAAGGATTTAAGTGATTATTTCAGTCCCAGAAATAAACTGCTACTTATTTTATTGACCCCAAAAGAATGAAAGCCAATGGTGACCTTGGCCAAATTTGAACCTACGATGTAAAGACAAACGAAATGCCACGAAGCATTTTGTCCAGCATACTAACATGTCTGCCAGCTCACTGCCTTGTAAATTGTAGGAGCACAGAATTGCCAAACGGAAGAGAATAAATGGCCCGGATGATGATGGGTACAAGTACCTTGGAATCCTGGAGCTGGAAAATATATTGCACAAAGAAATGAAAGACAAGGTCATCATTGCAGATTTCAAGCGCCTTAAACTTCTCTTGAAATCAAAACTTAACTCAAGGAACCTTGTAACTGCCATCAACATATGGGTGGTTGTTGTAGTCTGCTATATTGCACTCATCCTGAAATGGACACAAGCGGGGATTAACCAAGTCAATCGACCTACCCAAAAGACAATGACAATGCATGGAGCCCTTTGCCTGTATGTATATATTGGCTGGTTCACTACAACATAAAACAGTATATGATCAGTGATCAAATTCAACCACAGATTGGTCACTCTCATTTCACATCCCAGGTTCGATTCGTCACGGATTTCTATTGTCTCTTCTGTATGTTTTGGCCCTTGACCTTTTGCTGTAGAAGCTGGAGATACTGAGTTTTGTTCTGTTCGAAACACGAGACATGTGGGCGTAGTGTTGTTGATGTTGCTTCCATAGGCGTAGGAGTGGCTGTGTGATAAGTAGCTTGCATACGAACCACAAGGTTCTGGGTTCAGTCCCACTGCGTGGCTCTACATGAAGAGGGGTAAAGGGGGATGTGGGCTGATTAGCATGCGGGAGTGCATCAACAGTGGGAGAAGAAACATGGAAGAATATTTGTTAAGCAGTAAACAAGACCTGCTACAGTATACTGCTAATGCAGAAGGATTTACCAAAAATGGACTTGAGAGTGCTCGTGAATTCCAATCAAGAACAGCCAACGAGAGAGAAGAAATCCTACTCCGCATGAAATTACATGGTCAGTTCCACTGTAAAACCAACAAATTAAAAGACCAGGAAGCATCATGGAGGTGGCTTAACAAGGGTGGCCTAAGAAAGAAAACTTAAAGCCTAATCATCACTGCCCAAGACCAGGCATTGAATACTAACTCAGTGAAAAAAATATGTACCACACAAGTGTAACAGACCTCTGCAGAATGTGTGGAAAGAAGGTCAAAAGCGTGACTCACATTGCTAGTGCTTGTGAAAGTCTTGCACAGAAAGAGTATAAGCATAGACATAAGGTAGCCCAAAACCTCCAGTGGCTACTATGCCGTAAATATAGATGTAAGGTTGGTGCTTGGTACCAACATACACTGGAAAAGGTAATGGACAAAAAGAGGAAGGCAAAAATCCTCTGAGACGGACAGACAAGGTATTAGAGCACCGAAGGCCAGGTATAATAACCTTTCAAAGGAACAAACAAGAGTGCCTAATAATAGTTGTGGCAGTTCCAGGAGATCAACATATCATCATGAAAGGAAGAGAAAAGGTTGATAAATATGGAGACCTGAGAATTGAGATCGCTACAATGTGGCGACTACGAGAGGCAAACATAAAGGTTATCCCTATTGTCATTGGATTCAATACTACCCAATCTGAAAAATCATCTGAGAACTTTAGAAATACCCTACAATGTAGGTTTATTGCAAAAGTTGGCATTACTTGGAACTGAACAGATATTGCGTAAAGTATTGTCTGTCTGAGGTCCATGTTGTGACTTCACAAACAGTACAAACCCCCCGGTAGATACAATCAACAACCTCACAATATTGTATACTGTGCGACGTCTATAATAATAATAATAATAATGATAATAATAATAATCATCATCATCATTGTTTAACGTCCGCTTTCCATGCTAGCATGGGTTGGACGATTTTGACTGAGGGCTGGCGAACCAGATGGCTGCACCAGGCTCCAATCTTGATCTGGCAGAGTTTCTACAGCTGGATGCCCTTCCTAACGCCAGCCGCTCCAAGAGTGTAGTGGGTGCTTTTTACGTGCCACTGGCATGGGGGCCAGTCAGGCAGTACTGGCAACGACCTCGCTCGAATCTTTTTACACGTGCCAGTGAAGTGACGTTGGAAACAATAATAATAATGATAATAATCATCATCATCATCATCATCATCGTTTAGCGTCCGTTTTCCATGCTAGCATGGGTTGGACGGTTCTACTGGGGTCTGTGAAGCCAGAAGGCTTCATCAGGCCCAGTCAAATCTGGCAGTGTTTCTACGGCTGGATGCCCTTCCTAACGCCAACCACTCCGTGAGTGTAGTGGGTGCTTTTTACGTGCCACCCACACAGGTGCCAGACAGAGCTGGCAAACGGCCACGAACGGATGGTGCTTTTTATGTGCCACCGGCACGAGGGCCAGGCGAGGCTGGCAACGGACAATAATAATGATAATAATAATAATAATAATAATAATAATAATAATAATAATAATAATAATAAGTGAAACACAATAATGGAGTCTCAAAAGTGAATGCGGTACACTCAGGACCATCTCAAAGAAAGCTATATTCTGGTACCAAACACTGCAAATACCAAACTTCTTAGGAAGTGCTCAGTTGGCAGTAATACTTGGAACAGCTCATATGTTGAGGAAAGTATTGCATCTCAAAGCTGTATGATGGAGCTGAGACATGAGGCATGACACAGATAACACTGGAGAGGTTAAGATAATAATAATAATAATGACTTCTTTATTAGCTACAATGGGTTAAAAAATAATTAAAAAACAATGAGATTAGTGAAGAAGCTCATCACAACGCAAATATCAATTACAAATATTTTTGTTTTTCAAATAACAAGACTCTTTTATAGTTTCTTCCGATGTCTGTTTTATTTTTCTTTCCTTGAGTTCCTCGATTACACATTTCTATTAATTAATTAATAATGTGATGAAATACAATTTTTTTTTTCATATTCTTTGCAAGTTTCATCATGTATTATTTTATTGTATTTTTTTTTGTTATTTTTTTTCTATTTTTAACCGACACACTAAATAGCTGCCTATGTAATGTTAGTCATAATCAACAACATTCCTCTATGTATCCCAATATCTGAATAGAATATATTCATAGATATATGTAAAGAAAGATATATTATGTATGCAGACAAATATACACATCAAAGTATTTGTGAGTGTATATAAATATGTGTATGTATGTATTTATAAGTGTGTGTTCATATTTAAATATATGTATATGCGTATATAGATAAATACGTGTATATATCTATATGTATGTATGTGTATATATATATGTATGTATGCACGTATGAGTATATATGCATGTACGTGTGTGTGTGTATATATATATATGTGTATATCTATATATGTGTGTATATATATGCATGTGTATATATATGTATGTATATAAGTACGTATGAGTATATATATATGTACGTTTGTGTATATATATATGTATGTATGTGTGTATGTATATATGTGTGAATATGTATAGATATATATATATATATGTACGTATGTATGTATGTGTATATATATGTATGTATATAAGTACGTATGAGTATATATGC
Source organism: Octopus sinensis (assembly GCF_006345805.1). Taxonomy (NCBI): domain Eukaryota; kingdom Metazoa; phylum Mollusca; class Cephalopoda; order Octopoda; family Octopodidae; genus Octopus; species Octopus sinensis. The sequence continues at coordinate 41,143,195 of NC_043011.1, forward strand.
ATGTACGTGTGTGTGTGTATATATATATGTATGTATGTGTGTATGTATATATGTGTGAATATGTATAGATATATATATATATATATGTGTATATCTATATATGTGTGTATATATATATATGTATAGTATATATATGAGTATTAAAATGTATAAATATATAAACACCCTACTCTAACACATACATGCACACTCACACATACATATTTACACACACACATTTATATATATATATATGCACATATTTACATATGTATATATTCATTTATATACATATGTACACACACACACATTATATATATATATATACATACATACATACACACACACAATACATATGTATATATATTTGTAATTTGCAAATCCACAAATGTATCTACATACACAAACACATATACATACAAAGACTCATACACACTGATAATGTGTATACAGCTATTCAGTCAGCATTGTTAAACCATTTCTACACACAAAAGATACAGTTAATGTAGTTATAAACATTTGTTATTGTTCATAATAACAATAATAACAATAATAATAACAATAATAATAATAATAATAAAAATAATAATATTAATAATAATAATAATAATAATAATGGTTTCAAATTTTGCCGCAAGGGCAGCTATTTTGGGGGAGGGGAGTAGTCAATTACATCGACCCCAGTGTGTAACTGGTACTTAATTTATCGACCCTGAAAGGTTGAAAGGCAAAGTCAACCCTGGCGGAATTTGAGCTCAGAACATAGCAACATGCGAAATACCGCTAAGCATTTTGTCCAATGCACTAACGATTCTGCCAGCTCACCACCTTAATAATAATAATAATAATAATAATAATAATAATAATAATAATAATAATAAAAATAAAAATAATGATGATGATGATAGTAGTAGTAGTAATAATAATCCTGCTATAATAAGAGAATGAAAAAGTCAAAAAAGTAGAAAATTCAGTCTCACAAAAATAATAATAATAATAATAACAAATATAAAATACTGGTTTGGATTTTTATTTTTTTTGTTTTTGTTTTTAAAACTGCTTTGCAGAAGTGTCATTGTGTTATGTAAGCTATATTAATCTAGTTTTACTTTATCTACGAGGTTAACTCCCTTGTCGCACCTCGAACATACGGTTGAGGGCACTGCCTGCTTTGAACCAAGTTATTTGACCTTCGTTGAATGTGTGGTGTAGTAGAAAAGTGTCTGTGCTACCATCTTCGTGTTTCACCTCACAGGTTAATGGCTGTTGGAGAGAGAAAAACGGAGAGTATGAAAGAGAGAAAGACAATGAAAAGGAGAGAATATTTAGAACAAAAAATAAGGGAATATTTCTTTCTGAATAACTGAAATTAAAACATATAAATATATATATATATATATAAATAATAATAATCATCATCATCATCATTTAACATCCGCTTTCCATGCAGGCATGGGTTGAATGGTTTGACTGAGGGCTGGCAAGCCAGAAGGCTGCACCAGACTCCAATCCAATCTGGCAAAGTTTCTACAGCTGGATGCCCTTCCTAACACCAACCACTTCGAGAGTGTAGTGGGTGCTTTTTAGGTGCCAACAGCACAAGGGCTAGTCAGGCAGCACTGGTAAAGATCATACTCGAATGGTGCTTTTTACGTATGTATATGTATATATATATATATATATATATATATATATATATATATATATAAATAATATTTGCAAATCAGATATCGGAAAGCAGAACCAAAATCGAAGTCGATCAACATCAATGGAAATTGCGGCTGTGATACCAGTGCCGGTGACAAGTAAGCGAACCATCTGATCGTGGCTGTTGCCAGCGCCACCCCGACTGGCCTCCGTGCCGGTGACACGTAAAAAGCACCATCCGTTCATGGCCGTTGCCAGCCTCGCCTGGCCCCCGTGCCGGTGACACATAAAAAGCACCGTCCGTTCGTGGCCGTTGCCAGCCTTGCCTGGCCCCCGTGCCAATGGCACGTAAAAAGCACCATCCGTCCGTGGCCATTTGCCAGCTCCATCTGGCACCTGTGCAGGTGGCACGTAAAAAGCACCCACTACACTCACGGAGTGGTTGGCGTTAGGAAGGGCATCCAGCCATAGAAACACTGCCAGATCAGACTGGACCTGATGCAGCCTTCTGGCTTCACAGACCCCAGTTGAACCGTCCAACCCATGCTAGCATGGAGAACGGACGCTAAATGATGATGATAAACAAACCTGGAGGCTTGATAAGTTACGAAGAAAAAGCAACTACTAAAGTCATACAATAATAACTATATAATAATAATATATCATTATAACATATATACTCTGATTAAAGTAACAATATCCTAACAATGGCCAAAAAATAATGAGCTACCTCACGTTAGAATCGAATCCAATCAACTTTTGAAATGATAAAAGAATTTAGTAAAATAACTTTACCATTATTAATCTGATGTTTGGAACATAAATTATCATCGTTCTATATTAAAGAGATGAAGAATTATGTACATTATTTACATTTGACAGATATTTGTCCTCATCTTGTTTGTTGTTAACACATTTCACCTGATATACCTTCCAGCCTTCATCAGGTGTCTTGGGGTAATTTTGAACCTGGGTTCTCATTCCTATGGTATTTTTCAATGTTGTTATTATTATTATTATTATTATTATTATTTTAAAAATACTAAAGAATTTATATAAGTAATTTTTGTCATTATAAATCTAGGCATTTGGAACATAAATTTACATGGAATTTATGGCCATGGGATTATGGTGTAGTGGTTAAGAGTGCGGGCTACTAACCTCAAGATTCCGGGTTCGATTCCAGGCAGTGACATGAATAATAATCATCATCATCATCATTGTTTAGCGTCCACTTTCCATGCTGGCATGGGTTGGACGGTTTGACTGACGACTGGTGAGCCAGAGGCTGCACCAGGCTCAATCTGATCTGGAAAAGTTTCTACAGCTGGATGCCCTTCCTAATGCCAACCACTCCGAGAGTGTAGTGAGTGCTTTCACGTGCCACCAGCATGAAGGGCAGTCAGGTGGTTCTGGCAATGACCACACTCAAAAGGTGTTTTTTATGTGCTACCTGCATGGGAGCCAGTCCAGCAGCACTGGCAATGACCACGCTCAAATGTTGCTTTCAATGTGCCACCGGCACATGTGCCAGTAAGGCAATGCTGGCAACGATTACGCTAATAATAATATCGAAAAATACCTTATGAATGAGAACCCAGGTGAAAAAATTCCCCAAGACACCTGATGAAGGCTTGGAGGGTGTATCAGGCGAACTGTTGTGTTAATAACAAACAAGATGAGGACAAATATCCATCAAATGTAAATAATGTAAATAATGTAGAAATTATTATGGAATTTTGAAGGAATGTTTTAATTTAGACTACGTTAAAATGGGAGATTTTTAGTACAGAACCAAGAGAGGTCTCAGACAAATTGGCACCAAAAAAGGTTTTAAAAATAACAGGAAAAGATGTCAACCAAAAGTAACAAGAAATTATATGAAATTCCTACCTTTCCAGGGGCAAAAGTCTTAAGTCCCAAAATCGATATGCGATCAGTTGGTTGGATTTTGTCATAGTCGGCGGAGTTTGCAAAAGTTAATGGCAACATTCCTTGTTTCTTCAAGTTTGTTTCTGTAAAAGAAATAATAATCAGTGGTAATCAATGTTTCTTGATTAGTTTACAGGAGAAAATCAGATCAAACACCTTCTTGTTTATTATTTCATCATTAAACACACATTGGTTTTTTTTATAAACAATCCAATTATTTTAGCTTTCCGTCTGTTGCACACATGTACACTCCACGATGGTGAATTCTCTTATCTTTTTGATCCAATTTTTTTTCTTTTTTTTCTGCCTTTAACCCTCCAACGCGAAGTACAGGCCACTTATAACTGAATTCAATGTCGCATAATTTTTCGCTTCTGTATTTATACTCTGCCATGAATGTCCGCCTTTCTCTAGTTCCTTTTGTGTTGATCTACGCCACGAGTTCTTAGTCCTACCTCTCTTTCTATATCCATCCAGTTTCCACTGTAAAGCACTTTTCGCTACATTTGGTGTGTCTTTTCTAATTGTGCTACCAATCCACTTCCACTTTTTCATAAATATTTGCTCCCTAATCAAAACTTGATTTATTCTTTGCCATAGCTCCATATTGCTTATGTGTTCAGGCCATCTTATTTTAAGTATACTACGCAAGCATCTGTTGATGAATGATTGTATTTACTTATTTGACTTAACTGTTGTTCGCCATGTCTCAACCCCATACAATTACACCACTTTTACGTTAGTGTTAAAAATTCTTATTTTGTTCTTTATTGAAATTACACTTGCACTCCATACTTTCTTTAACAGGTGAAAAGCGGTCCTTGCCTTACTTATTCTCGTCTAAATATCTTCGTCGGTGCCGCCTGAAAACGTTATCTTACTACTTAAATATGTAAACTCAGCTACATCCTCTAGTTCACCGGTTTCGACTTTAATGCGTTCGCTGTTTTCTTCATTAATGCACATAACTTTTTATTTGTTGTGGTTGATTTTCAATCCTAGTTTGGCAGCTATTGCTTCTAATTTTGATGTTTTATTTTGAAATCAGCGATAGAAATAGCGGTAGAAAAGTTTCATCCATTATTTTCTAAGATACGGCAGGAAGAAAATGTGCCTAATGATTGGAAAGAGGAACTCATCATAAAATTGCCAAAAAAAGGTGATTTTGATTCAATAATGTTACATATAAAAATTGCGTCATCATCATCATTATCATCGTCTAGTATCCACTTTCCATGCTGGCATGGGTTGGACAGTTTGACATGGCACTGGCTAGTAGGGAGCTCTCCAGACACCCAGTCTGTTGTGGCATGGTTTCTACAGCTGGATTGCCTTCCTAAAGCCAACCACTAAACATACAACAACATGGAATTCTGATGGAAATTTAGGTCACTTTAAAACAGGAAACATGTATCATTGAATGGTGTCAGGCACCTTGGTATTAACCCTTTTGCTATCACATTTCTTCACTGCCTTTGTTTCAAATAAATTTTGAAAATACTGAAGAATTTGTATAAATAATTTTTGTCATTATAAATCTAGTCATTTGGAACATAAATTAATATGGACAAGAACAAATATTCACCTTAAGTTAATTAAACACATGTTAAGATGGTGTGACTAAATCTTATGAACAACCTCATATTTCCTACAAACACACACACACACACACACACATGCGCACGTGCATGGTGTATAGACAGGCATCTGTCAGAACAAAATTTCAACAAAAATTCAACTTGGAATTGAACAAAGATAGATACTGTGCCCAGTCTTTGAGCAAGTCCCATAATTCTGTTTAGCTGTCGGACTCATCCCTGCTTCCGCTTTCTATCTTATTCTTTCTTTTTCTCTCTCCCTCTCTCTCTCTCTCTTTCACCGTGAGGAATGAAATTTAGCTTTGGCCCAAACATGAACGAAAAAAAGATAATTAAAAGAGAGATGGAGAAGAGCTACTCAGAACTATGTTTAATTCTTTGGCGTTCAAGTTACTGACTCAAACGTAATGGTTATTCATTCTATCTCATAATTTCAAGAATTCAATGATGTGATTGTTTATTTTTAGGACAACATTGTAGGATAGGTGTGAGAGGTCAGCTCTGGTCAGCTGAAACACAAAACAGCATTTAAACCAACCTTATCTAGCTCAAAGATTCTAAGTGTTAAAACAATATTTCATATCAAAACACGAGACAGAAATTAGGCGGGGGGAGGGTAGGAAGAGAAAAACAAACAAAAAAATTAACAAAAACACCCCTCACTCCACGTTGTACTTACCATGGATCCGAGCGAAACTTTTGACAATGATGGCTCTGCCTCCCAAATGTCGGGGTTCCAGAGCGGCATGTTCTCGGCTGCTGCCTTCACCGTAATTTTCATCACCAATGACAACCCAAAATACGCCTTTTGACTGCAAAGATACACAAAGGTATGAAGTAGTAAGTATATGAAGCATACCGCTGCCACCACTACTGACTGCCAGAGCCTCTATGTGGTCATTCGATCTGCTAAAAATAGCAGTTATATATGCTGTAAAGCAAACCCTACCAACTCAAGTAAGGAAGGCAGACAGTAGATAATGTAGTCATATTTACTTCATAATCATTTCTTAACACAACAGTTTGTTTTGAACAGATGCTCATTCTTAATATCAATCCTTATATTAATCCATCTTAATCCCAGTATATCTTAAAGCACATGGCTTAATGGTTAGAGCATTGCACTCACAATCACTAGATCATAGGTTCAATTCTCATTGCTCTGCAGTTGGGAGATTAGCAGAAATGCTTTAGAGTATATCTTCCAGCCCTCTACATTCTGAGAACACATCCCAACTACCCAGAGAAGGCATCAGGAGACCATTCCAGTGTCCATCCAAAGTAGGTGAAGTTCCAGTAATCTACTTAACAGTGGCAGGGGAGAGTACAGAGGGTATGGGCCCTCCCAGGTCATATAGAGAGTGCTGGAGAAGGTTCGCATGCATAGAACCTGCACAGGCAGACCACCAGAATAGATGCATCTTGATGTTAATCCAAAGGCAGACCACCAGAATAGATGTACCTTGATGTTAATCCGAAGGTAGACAACCACTAGACTATATATAGCTTGATGTTAATCCAAAAGCAGACCACCAGAATAGATGTATCTTGATGTTAATCCGAAGGTAGACAACCACTAGACTAGATATAGCTTGAAGTTAATCCGAAGGCAGACCACCACAATAGATGTATCTTGATGTTAATCCAAAGGGAGACAACCACTAGACTAAATGTATCTTGATATTAATCCGAAGGGAGACCACCACTAGATGTCTTGATATTAATCCCTATAGTTATACGTTTTATTATTAAACCTTATCTTTAAGGCGGCAAGCTAGCAGAATCGTTAGCAAGCTGGGAAAAATGCTTAGTAGTATTTCATCTGTCATCAAATTCTGGGTTCAAATTCCGCTGAGGTCAGCTCTACCTTTCATCCTTTGAGGAAAAATAAAATAAATACCAGTTGAGTACTGGGGTTGATGTTATCAACTTAAATTGTCCCTTGAACATGCTGGTCTTGCAACAAAATTTGAAATCAAGATTAAACATTATCTAAGGTAGCGGGTAAACAGAATCATTAACATGCCAGGCAAAATGCTTAGCAGAACTTGGTCTGTCTTTACTTTCTGAGCTCAGATTCCACCATGGTCAACTTTGCCTTTCAGAGTCAATAAAATAAGTACCAGCTGTGTACTGGAGTTGATGTAATCGACTTACCCCCTCCCCCGAACTTGCTGGCCTTGTGTGAAAATTTGAAACCAATATTAAGTATTACTTATCGCTCTGTGTGGTGAAGAGGTTTGCTTCCCAACCAAGTGGTTACAAGTTCAATTCTACAGAGTGGTGACTGGAACAAGTGTCTTCTACTATAGAACTGGGGCCAACCAAAGATCTGTGATTCTAACACAAACACAAGACCTGAAATCGGTTAAGGAAAGGAGAAAGGTCAACGCAAAGAATTTACCTTATAGTCTCGTGCAGTGTCAGGTACACCTCCATATTCACCTGTCAGTTGATTCTTCACACAGTTCAGCTTTTCATTCTCATAATTAACAGCACTGACGCCAAATACAAAGAGCATAAAAAAATGGTCAGAGGTAGAAATGGAAACAAATATATTTAAAGAACAAACCAGTAACAAGATGGCAATACCTGAACAGTATAATCATAGATTAATTAACGATAACTGCTACATGTACCACTGGTGGTGTGTTGCAAATTTCACACAACTGCCATATATACCACCAGTAGTAAAATTCCATAATTTGAGAAAATATTATATTCTACATCTTTGACATGGTTTCGAGGACATGGTCGATGACAGTACCGCCTGATTGGCACTTGTGCCAGTGGAACATTAAAAGCAAATCCGAGCGTGATCGTTGCCAGGGCCGCAGATTGGCTCCCATGCTGGTGACATGTAAAAAGCACCATTCAAGCGTGATTGTTGGCAGCGGTTGGTGTTAGGAAGAGCATCCAGCTTTAAAAACCATGCCAAACAGACCTTGCTGGTGTTGGTGCCATGCGAAAAATCATCCAGTCCAATTTGCAAAATGGTTGGCACTAGGAAAGGCATGGGAATAGAAGTTGTCCTAAGGGGACGGTGAGGGAGAGAGTGGTGACTGGTGGTAGAGAAGGATGAAGAGGATAAAGGAGATGCACCAGAGAGAAAGAATTACAGAGGCACAAGGTCCGTCTAATGCAATCTCTAATATGTAGGCCAAGTAAAGGTATGAGAGTGAATCCTTCTTAGGCCTAGTGAAAGGATGAGGGTGAAAGAGAGTGAGTGATAAGCAGAGAGAAACAGACACACTCAGTAAAGTGGACACCCAGCCATAGAAACCTTGCCAAAGCAGATAACAGAGCTTGGCACGGTCCTCCAGCTCACCAGCGCCTGTCAAAGCATCTGACCCATGCCAGCATGAAAGACAGACGTTAAATGAAGATGATGATGACGGTACCAAGCCAATGAGTAAATTGTTTGGAGAATGAGAGTTGGCTGATGCAGCACAGGCCTAACAAAAGCATGAGAGACAGAGAGAGAGAGAGATATACAGGCAGACAGACAGGCAGGCAGGCAGGCAGGAAGGCAAGTATGCACACAGCCACATAAGAAGACAGAAATGTGTTTTGACCCATTAGCATTCAGAGTACTCTGTGCAATGTTATGTTTATTAATACACATTGTTTTCAATTAATCCCGCATTATCTCATAGCTCCAAGATTTCAATGACATGGTCGTTTACTTTTAGCGTAGGTGCGGGAGGCCAGATTTGGCCAGTTTTAAACGTAAAAACAGGTAGAATATCTCAGCTGGACATGATCCAGTTTAAATGTAAAAGGCTAAATATATGTACCTACCCAATGAGCAAATTGTTGGAGATGTTGTCCAAATGCCCTCGAAATTTCAACCATTTACCAGCAGCACTGATGTGGTCAGTGGTACACTTCCCTTTTGCCTGAAATTACAAAAGATGTATTTATTATGTTGTCAGCTGATTGATTGATATTGATTGATTGATTTCAATGTAATTTATTTGAAAACAAGGGTTGGCATCATGAAAGGGCATCAGGTCATAGATTGCTGTTTCAAAGGGGTTTAGTGACATGTATGCCAGCATGGGAAAAGGAGATGCAAAAATGATGATGACGAAGATGAGAAGAGAAGGATGATGATGATGAGGAGGAGGAAGACAAGAAGGATAATGATCAGGATCGTGTTGATTGGTGATGAGGATGATGATTTCACCAATGAAGAAAACAACAATGATGATGACAATGATGATGATGATGAAATGGTGAAAACAATGGTGATGATGATGATGATAATGATGATGACGATGAATGATTATGACTGATGAATGGTTATGACTGGTGAATGGTTGTGACTGATGAATGGTTGCGACTGATGAATGGTTGCAACTGATGAATGGTTGCAACTGATGAATGGTTGCAACTGATGAATGGTTGCAACTGATGGATGATTGACTGGTGAATGATTGTGACTGGTGAATAATTGTGACTGGTGAATAATTGTGACTTGTGAATGATTGTGAGTGATGAATGGCTGTGACTGATGAATGATGCTGACTGACAATGATTCATCATGACTAATGATGATGACTGATGGGAACAAAGAGAAGAATGAAGAGGAAGATGAAGATGAAGAGCAGGATGATGATGAAGAGAAAGATGATAAGGAACATGCTGATTGATGGTGATAATAAAGATGATGACAACAGTCATGATGAAAATGATGACGACAATGAAAAGGACAATGACGACTGCTTATGATGCTGCTGCTGATGATGATGATTGATTCATGACATTGAGGAGGAGAGTGCTGGGGAGAATGACAATGATGACAAAGTGGAGTAGGATATTAATGTAGAGGAGGAGGAGGAGGAGAGGAGGTTGAGTATAATGACAATGATGAGGATGACAAGGAAGGGGAGGAAGATATGAGAATGCGCATATTTCGACTTGCCCTCTCAACTCCCGACAGACCCGTAAGGGTGCCACCATGCAATTGCAGCAAGTGTCCCAGGCCCTCTTGGAACTGGCAGAGCCTATCCTTCTCCACATCTGACTTACATCCAATTTCCTCCAGAAAGAGAGAGACAAACAGATAGACAGAGTTGAAAGGTAAAAGCATGAAGGAGGGACAAGCATAGCTGCTTCACAACAGAGTGGGGTACAGGGCTACCAGACATTACAAAGGAGTGGGTGGGAGTAGTCAGGAATTCACTTAGGCACAGCGAGACTAATAACCAGTTGTTATGGTTACTGTGGCCATGCTAGGGCACCACCTGAAGAATTTTTAATCAAATGAATCAACCCCAGCACTTATTTCTTCCTTCTTTTTTTTTTTTTTGAAGCCTGATACTTGTTTTACCAGTCTGCTTTGGCGAACTGCTAAGTTACAGGAATATAAACACACCAACACCAGTTGTCAAGTGTGTGTGTGTGTGTGTGTGTGTGTGTGGAACACAGACACAAAGACACACACACTTAGATATACAGATAGATACGACAGGCTTCTTTCAGTTTCTGTCTATAAAATCCATTCACAATGCTTTCGTCATCCAGGGGCTACAGTGAAGGACACTTGCCCATGGTGGGGTGCAATTGGACTGAACCCAGAACCACAAGGTTGGAAAGCAAGCTACTTACCTCACACACACACACACACACACACACATATTCTTTTACATGCTTCAGTCATTTGACTGACGCCATGCTGGAGCACTGCCTTAGAGGGTTTTAGTTGAAGAAATCGACCTCAGGACTTATTCTTTGTAAACCTAGTACTTATTCTGTCGGTCACTTTTGCTGAATTGCTAAGTCACAGGGATGTAAACACACCAACATCGGTTGTCAACTGATGGTGAGGGAACAAACACCGACACAAAGATACACACATCATCATCATCATCATCATCATCGTCGTCGTTTAACGTCTGCTTTCCATGCTAGCATGGGTTGGACGATTTTGACTGAGGGCTGGCGAACCAGATGGCTGCACCAGGCTCCAATCTTGATCTGGCAGAGTTTCTACAGCTGGATGCCCTTCCTAACGCCAACCACTCCGAGAGTATAGTGGGTGTTTATACACATATATGACGGGCTTCTTTCAGTTTCCGTCTACCAAATCCACTCACAAAGCTTTGGTCAGCTCAAGGTTAGTGTAGAAGACACTTGCCCAGAGTGCCATGCAGTGGGACTGAACCTGGAACTACGTGGTTGGTAAGCCAGATTCTTACCACAGAGCCGTGACTGTATGAAACTTACCTTAATCAAGACAAGCATATCCTTAATATCTTCTCCGTCCCATTTTGCGAAGGGTGACAGAAGCTGCAGACGTGTGCTCTCAGGGTCGACAGCAACAGACACATCAGAGCTATCACTAGGAGGAGCTTGGTAAGTGTCCATGCCGGGATCAAATCCTTTGTTGGGCAGTTCATCTCCAGAGGGAGGTTCAAATTTAAATTGTTCTCCTGAGAGAAGAAAAAGAAGAAAAAGATGACAAAACATTGGAAAAAAAGGTTTGGTAAGAGATTATAATACTATCCTGTATAAGAAACTCCCATATTTTTTACCTAATTTTTTGACAAAAAAGGGTTCTACAGTTCTATATTTAAGAGATGAGGAATTATGTACATTATTTATATTATTTACATTTGGCTTCCGTGCCAGCGGCACGTAAAAAGCACCATCTGATCGTGGCCGTTTGCCAGCCTTGCCTGGCACCTGTGCTGGTGGCACATAAAAAACACCCACGACACTCACGGAGTGGTTGGCATTAGGAAGGGCATCCAGCTGTAGAAACATTGCCAGATCAGACTGGAGCCTGGTGCAGCAGCCTCCTGGCTTCCCAGATCCCCGGTCGAACCGTCCAACCCATGCTAGCATGGAGAACGGACATTAAACGATGATGATGATGATGATGATGATGATGAAATAGAACGGAACAAATTTTCGTCACATTTAGAGTTGCAAGAAGAGAGAATGGATGCTGAATGTGTTTGATGTGGGCAGCTCCAAGAATAGCCATGCAGTTAAGAGGTTCACTTCTTAATTCCTTGATTCTGGTTTCCATCCATCTGTTGTACACTTTGGGCAAGTGTCTGCAACTGCACCTCTACACAGACACAAATGCACATATATTTGTTATATATATATATATATGTATGTTGTCTAGATGGATGGATGGGAGAATAGGTAGAAAGACAGACAGACAGAGAGACAGACAAACGGACGGACGGTCAGACAAACAGATAGACAGACAGACAGATAAATAGATAGACAGACGGTAGATAGATAGATAGACAGACAGACAAATAGATAGACGGGTAGATAAATAGATAGACAGACGGGTAGATAGATAGATAGATAGATAGACAAATAGATAGACGGGTAGATAAATAGATAGACAGACGGGTAGATAGATAGATAGACAGACAAATAGATAGACGGGTAGATAAATAGATAGACAGACGGGTAGATAGATAGATAGACAGACAAATAGATAGACGGGTAGATAAATAGATAGACAGACGGGTAGATAGATAGATAGACAGACAAATAGATAGACGGGTTGATAACTAGATAGACAGACGGGTAGATAGATAGATAGACAGACAAATAGATAGACGGGTAGATAAATAGATAGACAGACGGGTAGATAGATAGATAGATAGACAGACAAATAGATAGACGGGTAGATAAATAGATAGACAGACGGGTAGATAGATAGATAGATAGACAGACAAATAGATAGACGGGTTGATAACTAGATAGACAGACTGAACACAGAGGGGACAAATACAAATGTAGAGCTTTCCTTTTCGAAAATGAAAAAAAGGAGAAAAATAAGAAAAAAAAGTAAAATTCAGATCAAAAGGAATCAAGAAAAAAAAAACAATCAAAAGGGATCGTGTATAACAGAAGAGTTTTAAAGATGTTAAAAGTAAGACAAGGTTTATCCATGGAAAGAAAAGCCTATAGAAAAGACCATAGTAACCTCGGGCAGGGAGAAAATAAACACATGAGAGCAAAGTTATAATTGCTTCTCTTTACTCTTTACTCATTTCAGTCATTTAACTGTGGCCATGCTGAAGCACCACCTTTAGTCGAGCAAATCAACCCAAAGACTTATTCTTTATAAGCCTAGTAATTATTCTATCAGTCTCTTTTGCCAAACCACTAAGTTACAAGGATATAAACACACCAGCATCAGTTGTCAAGCGATGTTGTGGGGACAGACACAGATACAAACATACACATACACACATATATATATGCACATATATACAATGGGCTTCTTTCAGTTTCCGTCTACCAAATTCCCTCACAAGGCTTTGGTCAGCCCAAGGCTATAGTAGAAGACACTTGCCCAAGGTGCCATGCAGTGGGACTGAACCTGGAACCATGTGGTAGGTAAGCAAGCTACTTACCACACAGCCACTCCTAGGCCTAAAAAAAAAGTTTCAAAACTTCTGGAATGCAACTCATATAAGCATCTGTGTGTTTACTAATAAAAGAGTACACATGTGTACTTTACATGACTTCTATGAAGTAAATGCTTCACTTTTCTCAAGCAAAACAATCTCACAACAAATCATTTTGGTTAAACAAATACAAAACCAAGGACTTAAAGGAAACAATACAAAAAAAAAAAGAATTGTTTTCCCTCATTACCATTTGCTCCGGTCAAATGATCTGTAAGTGGGTTGAAGTCCAAGCGTCCAGCAATTGCAAGAGCGGTGACTATCTCAGGAGACGCAACGAATGCATGGGTTGCAGGGTTGGCGTCGTTACGTCCAGTGAAGTTCCTGTTGTAAGACGTCACGATGGTGTTCTTCTCGCCTTTTTGCACATCTTTTCTGTCCCACTGACCAATGCAAGGACCACAAGCATTGGCAAGGACGCATCCATCGATGGCTTCTAGGGTCTCCGTCTAAAAGAAGAATATACAGAAGTGAAACAAAAATGTAGAAAATTGCTCTTACAAGAAAAATTAGAAATTTTTTAACCCTTTGATTATCCAAAGCATTTTCGTAAGTTTATCCTAAATGTCCATGCAAAAAATGGGGTTAAACAACAACAATATGGGTGGGGGTTGGGTTGAAATTAAAAGGAAAAACTATGGAAAATATGGCATTACACAGTCAAACAAGATATTAATACACACACACACACACACACATCTACACACACCTGCATGCATACATCTCTACTCACAGATACACCTAGACACAGATAGTTATACACACCAACACACACACAGAGGCATACATGCACACACACACACAAGTTGACACAGCTGATAGAACACCAGAGTAAATTATGACTTATCCAGAAAACCCACTATATAATAGTTCAACTTGCTAGAAATAACACCCAAATTTCCCTCAACTCACATCCTATCGTCTCACATAAGGGAAGGAAACAGCTATACTTGAGACAGAAGAGCATTAAGAAATAAGTACCAATCAAATACTGGGGTCAACTTAAGTAACTACACCACCCTTTGACTCTTTTGTTACCATTTTTCTGTTGAAATACACTGCCTTAGCTTCAAATATTTTGGAAAATAATGAAGAATTCATTAAAATAACTTTGTCATTATTAATCTGGTGTTTGGTACATAAATTAACAGGAAATTTTGATGGAAGATTTTAATTTAAATCACATTAACCTTTTAGCATTTAACCCCTTCATTACTGAATTTCTTTTGATTTGCTCTGTGTTTCTTTCAATTAATTTTAAACATATCAAAGAATTTAGTAAAATAACTTAGTTATCATTAAGCTAGTGTTAGGACTAAATTGTGACTAAAGTTTGGTGGAAGATTTTAATTCAAAACTTATGAAAACAAGGGCTTTGTACTGCAGAGCCAGAGGCAGTTCCATCTGGGTTTGTATCAAAAGGGTTAAGAATTGTTTCTCTATTATATATTTTAACCCTTTTGTTACCATATTTATTTTGAGTTGCTCTGTGCTTCTTTCAATCAATTTTAAATATAACAAAGAATTTAGTAAAATAACTTAATTATCATTAAGCAGGTGTTAAGAATATAAATTGTGACTAAGGTTTGGTGGAAGACTTTAATTCAAAACTTATGAAAACAAGGCCTTTGTACTACAGAACCAGAGGCAGTTCAGCCGGGTTGATATCGAAAGGGTTAAGAATTGTTTCTCTATTATATATTTTAACCCTTTTGTTATCATATTTATTTTGAGATGCTCTGTGTTTCAATTACTTTAAATATAACAAAGAATTTAGTAAAATAATTTAGTTATCATTAAGCTAGTGTTTGGAACATAAATTGTGACTAAGGTTTGGTGGAAGATTTTAATTCAAAACTTATGAAAACAAGACATTTGTACTACAGAGCTAGAGGCAGTTTCAGCTGAGTTGGTATCAAAAGAGTTAAACAGGCCATATCCAGTCCAAATACTGAACCAGCTTTATGTTTAAACTGGCCAGATTTGGCTTATCACACCTACCCTACAATGTCATTTTTAAAATAAACAATCACAATATTAAAATCTCAAAGCTACAAAAGTTTTTTAAATTTGAGTAAATAGGTATTACATTTGACAAGTAATTTGAACGCTAAAAGGTTAAAACAGGAATTCTGTATCAAAGAACCAGGAGCAGTCTCAGGCAGGTTGGTATCAAAAGGGTTAAAAAAATTGACACGACACCGAAATGGTAAATGTTGTTGTTGGTGATGATGATGTTGTACATACCAATCGATCTCGCTCTATTGTGGCACGAATCTGTTCAGAACCAGGAGTTATTGTGAATCCAGCCTTACTCTTTAGACCATGTTCCAAAGCTTGTTTAGCAATGCTCACAGAACGACACATGTCTTCATAGCTGCTGTTGGTACAGCTTCCAATTAAACCTGAAACATAGCAAAAGACAAGAATTAGAGAAAAAGACAAGATAGTCTAAACATAGGCAAGGATACAGTAGCATAACTCACTGATATATGCAGAGAGAGAGAGAGAGGCAGACAGACAGGCAGACAGACAGGCAGGCAGACAGGCAGGCAGGCAGGCAGATATACACAAGCTACCATTAGTTTCATGCCTCTGAAAACACAATGGCTAGACAAGCTTGTATAGCAACTGTGAATTTTCAGGCAACCATTCAGACCTAATCCTTTAGCATTTAAACTAACCATGTCTGGTCAAATTATATTCTACCTATTTCATGTTCAAACTGGACAGATCCAACTTCTCACACCTATCCTATTATATCGTTCTAAACATAAGCACACACATCATCAAAATTTTGAAGCTGCAAGATACTCATCGTTTATTGTCATTTAATGTCCGCTTTCAATGCTGGAATGAGCATCAATTCAAAAAAGTACCCACTACACTCTCGGAGTGGTTCGCGTTAGGAAGGGCATCCAACTGTAGAAACTCTGCCAGATTAAGACTGGAGCCTGGTGCAGCCATCTGGTTTGCCAGCCCTCAGTCAAAACCGTCCAACCCATGCTAGCATGGAAAACGGACGTTAAATGATGATGATGATGATGATGATGATGATGATTTAACAGAGTAATTTGGATGCTAAAGGGTTAAACTACTCAAGATATTTGGCTCGGAAATAACACACTATACCAGCTTGTCTGACCATTGTATTTTCAGAGACACGAAACTAATAGTAACTTACATTTAAATCCTAAATGATATTGACCTCTTGATAGGAGTACTCATTTTTTGAATTTTTTGTTAGTGTTATAGCTAACACAACAGTACACTATATATCATCATCATCATTTAACATTCATGGGTTAGAGAGTTTGACAAAGATCCCGTGAGTTTAAGGACTACATTGAACACTAGCATCACCTTTGGCATGATGTCTATGGCTGGATGCTCTTCCTAATGTCAACCACTTTACAGTGTGTACTGGGTACTTTTTTCATGCTACTTATGCTACTTGTACTAATAAGGTCACCATCATCATCATCGTTTAACGGCTGCTTTCTATGCTGGCATGGGTTGGACGGTTTGACTGAGGGCTGGCAAGCCAGAAGGCTGTACCAGGCTCCAATCTGATTCAGCAAGTTTCTACAGCTGGATGCCCTTCTTAACACCAACCACTCTGGGAGTGTTGCGGGTGCTTTTTACATGCCACCAGCACGAGGGCCAGTCAGGTGGTACTGGCAATGACCACACTCGAATGCCATGTAGCTCGCAATTCAACAAACCCCGGGGAGGGAGGATGTTGCCTCTGCATGTTAGATGAGGGTTAAGGATGGAGTGGGGCAGGTTTTCGTTGTAGAGGAGCTACATGGCTACTCACATTTAAGAGAGAGAGAGTGAGAATGAATTAGAGTCATCACTAAGGCAATGGACAGCGGTGATGAGATATCCAAGTGACACCTCAGGTAGCAATAACACTAGTGGGAGGGAGTAATAGGGGTCTGCAAAAGTGGGAGGGGGAATAGAGGAAGTGGGAAAGGGAGATAGGCTACATCTGTAAGGATTGATGGGAGAAGGTGCACAAATTGGGGGTGAAATTATAGGGATTTATATACACAAAAAGGCTTCTTTTAGTTTCCATCTACCAAATCCACTCACGAGGCTTTCGTTGGTCTAAGGCTTGTACTAAAAGACAATTGCCCAAGGTACCATGCAGAGGAACTGAACCCACAACCACATGATTGGGAAGCAAACGTCTGACCAAACAGCCACACCTGTGCCTGATAGTGAGTAAGAAACTCTCGAAAGAGAGCTGAACAGCAGAAGGTCTTCAGACAAGAAACCATCCACTCAGGCAAGTGGTTTGGCCCTTAACTTCTTATACTCTAAAGGAGATTTGGCCACATCTAGGTCATGACTCTTGGGTCCCTTTCTGCTGACACTTTTTAGCCACATGGAGGTGCAATTAAACTCCTCTCCACACACTGAGCTTTCAGGCTTATACTTAACTAGCCTAAAAGCCACACTCCACATAGACTTTTAAGCTAGCTCCTGTGGAGGGCTAACTGGGCCTGAGGCCCAAAACTAAAGAGAGCTAAATAGCATGATTATAATACCGTCTATAATGACTATATGCTCCAGTGGTGTTTGACCAGAGGTTAAGGATGGATGAGAATTAATTCTGTAATGCAATCATTCTAGTGTTCCAGCCTCATGTTGAATTCCGACTGTTGGCCAATTTAGCCCAGAAAATTAACGAAGCGAATGTCATTTATCTCCCCTTTGATCTCTGACATCATCTGACAATTGCCAACCAAGAAATAGCAACCCAAATGCTTTCAAATCAGATCCCAATGCTGGAAGTTTAAGAACCAAATGAAGGGCAGATTTTCAATCCTGGATTATCCTGATTCCAAAAAGGTATAATATGTCTATGTAGAGCAAATGTAGACTGAGATACAGGGGTCCCAGACGGACAGACAGAATTTTGTGTTTATTGTTATAGAAGAAATAAGGTTGGTTGTCATGGTAGCAGCAAGACACCAACGCTACCACACGAATTCACTCAGAGTTACTTCCCTTTGCGTTAAAATGCAAAACTATTGCATTCAAGCCGTATGAAGGTGGTTTTTGTTCCTCCTCAACCAGATCAAACTGGGACACTTCTCGCCTTTAGGACTTCGGTCCTGTTCTAATAAAAAAAAAAACTTTTTTAAATAAAGGAATCAAAAGACTTACCAACTTTAACATCAAGTGGCCAATCCATTTCCACTGCAGTCTTTCCCAGTTCAGAGATAGAGTGGCAACGATCTGGAGTAAAGGGGCCGTTGACATGAGGCTCCAACTGGGATGTGAACAAAAACAAAAAGACATTTAAAGCATGAACTATGGTTATTAAAAAGATGTTAGCAAAGAACATGGATAAAATATATTCAAATGGAACAAGGATTTGGAAATGAAGATGTAAAAATGGCACATGGAAGGGAAAATGTTAATAAAAAAAATGAATGAAAACTTATTAACACAGAATGTTTCATTTTTTTTTTTAAATGCTAACAGGAAACATGGATAATGAAATTTTACATGCAACATGGGACAAGAATGTTAATAAGGAACATGGATATTTAAAAATGTTAACAGAGAGCACAGATTTGATAGGGATCATGGGTAAAATAGGTTACATGTCACATGGAGGGAAAAACCTTAATAAAGAACATGGATCTAAAACTATGTTGACAGAAAACATGAATTAAAATATATATGTTCACAAAAATATATATGTTCACGGAGTGGTTGGCGTTAGGAAGGGCATCCAGCTGTAGAAACATTGCCAGATAAGACCGGAGCCTGGTGCAGCCTTCTGGCTTCCCAGATCCCCGGTCGAACCGTCCAACCCATGCTAGCATGGAGAACGGACGCTAAATGATGATGATGATGATGAAAGAATATGAAATAATAAAACATTAATAGAGAATGTGGATAAAAAATACATGTTGACATGAAACATGGAGGGAAAAATGTTAATAAGGAACAGGGAACATGGATTTGAAAAAAGCAAGTTAAACAGGGAACTTCATCATCATCGTCGTTTAACGTCCGCTTTCCATGCTAGCATAGGTTGAATGGTTTGACTGTGGGCTGGCGAACCAGATGGCTGCACCAAGCTCCAGTCTTGATCTGGCAGAGTTTCTATAGCTGGATGCCCTTCCTAACGCCAACCACTCCGAGAGTGTAGTGGGTGCTTTTATGTGCCACCGGCACGGGGGTCAGTCAGGCGGTACTGGCAACAACCTCGCTCGAATTTTTACCGACCTCGCTCGTATTTTAAAAAGCATGTTAACAGGAAAACATGGATAAAACTTAAGGAACATGGATAAAAAAATGTTAAAACAACATGGATAAAAAAAAAAGTGAAAATATGTGTTAAACTGAAACAAGGACAGATAAAGGAATGAGTAAGCAAAAAAATGGAAAACAGTATGATTTTCACAGAAAATACACATTGTCCCAGCATGGCTACAGTCCAATGACTGGAACCAGTAAAAGGAAATAAAATTCTTAATTTAGCGAAAAAATATTCAAGAAATATTAAACAGTAAAAATTCTTAGAACTATGAACTGAAAATTTTCTGACTCAGGAATCAAGACAAGAATCACAACTGATGTGGCTCTTGTTGAGATTCTTGGGCAAGATAAAGCTTGGCTATTATGGACCACCTCTTCACAGAGGTAAAAATGGGTTTGCTTAGGGCCAACACTCTTGCCTAGTCAAATGCAAGGTTACAGAAGCATTGATGGCAATTCTAAACCACCAAGACCTGGAAGACGACAGCCCAGGGTCAAGAACAGTGGAGAAAAGTTATCGATAGCTTATGGAATATAGGCCATTGAAGATTTAAGCTGATGGTTCCCAAACTTCTTTGGGTTGCTACCCACTTGGCACTCAGGACACATTCCTAGTGCCCCACCATCACCATCACCACTTACCACCACAAACATTGACCAGTTTCTGCAACAAATTTCACAAGTAAAGCTTAACCAAATTATTCCATTATTTTATTGTTTTTACATCCATTGCCCCCTTTTCCCCACCCCATTATCGCCCCACTTTTCTTCAATAACCCCCACCCTCTGGATCTTTCCACTGCCCTAAAGGGGGGAAGTACAATGTATGACCCACTTTGGGAACCACTGTCTTAAGCTCTCCATTCTCCAAGAAGTATAGGGAGTGAAGGCTTAAGCAGATGCCTCATTAAAGCTTCAATATTTGCATTACTGTAAAGTGGCAAGCTGGCAGAAACATTAACACACTGGGCCAAATGCTTAGCGGTATTTTGTCTGTCTTTACATTCTGAGTTCAAATTCTGCCAAATCAACCTTGCCTTTCATCCTTTCAGGGTCAATAAATTAAGTACCAGTTGAGTACTGGGGTCGATTAAATCAACTAGCTCCTTCCCCAAAAATTTCAGGCCTTGTGCCTAGAGTAGAAACGAATATTTGCATTACTGCTTTACATTCTTTCCTACAACTAATAAGCATTCAAATGATCATTAGAACGTTTAGAAATCACAGCCGAATCTCCTTCAAATTACACCCTACCATCTTAGAAAAGGAAGAACACAAAGGATAATGTAGTTCAAAATACATTATGTTTGCAAAAAAAGAGAAAGACAAAAGAAGACAGGACTGTCACGAATGGAACACCATTAATCATAGGCCTGCTTGATCAGAATTAATCGAGTACTAAACAACAACAATTACACAGATTAATTGTTCCATGCTCTAATGAACTCTAAAGATAGCCACATGTGTGGTCAACAGCTAAAAATAGATCTATCTTCAGTTACTAAGCATTTACACAATTAAAGCCTTAATTTAAGCCACAGAAAAAACTCATTACAGAAATGGTTAATTAGTAAACAACTTAGCCAAGTAGAACCTTATGGAGGAAATGACAAAGGATTGGATATGATGTAATGACTGGCAATTCACTGTGCTCAGGACCTGTCTATCAAAGCAAAAATAAGGCCCTAAAAGCACATTGCTTATGCATGTCCCTGCACCCAATCTGTCCCTAATAAATCCCCACTCCACCCCGCTCCCAACAACTCACCTTCCTGACACCCACCCCTCTCTCCCTTACTCTTCCGATGACAGCACTATTCACTCAACTGATGTAACTGCCAGAGCAGAACTGGATATACTCCATTCCATCAACCATCCACCCTCCCTGGAACCCTTGGAACCAGCTTCTATTCATGGATTCTCAGTATCATCGCACACCATCTTATTTCCCACAGACCATCATTTTCCCCTGTAGATTGTCCTTATCCGGCCAATGGCAGCCCTCCTTTCCCTGACGCTACAATTCATCTGCCACAATTTCCACAGGGATTGTAATATTATATATTTCTTTACTACCCACAAGGGGCTAAACACAGAGGGGACAAACAAGGACAGACAAAGGGAATAAGTTGATTACATCAACCCCAGTGCGTAACTGGTACTTAATTTATCGACCCCGAAAGGATGAAAGGCAAAGTCGACCTCGGCGGAATTTGAACTCAGAACGTAACGACAGACGAAATACCGCTAAGCATTTCGCCCAGCGCGCTAATGATTCTGCCAGCTCGTAATATTATAAACACATCAATAACTCCCCACCATGACCACCACCACCCATGGGAAACAATGCAAATTAAATATTAGTCTTACCTCATCCAGGTTTATCTTAATCAATTGATCGTATGTAGCGTCTTTGTCAGCAGAAAGGAGCGATCTGTAAGAATCGGCCAGGCTGGCAATGTCTGGTGGGAATGAAGGAAGAAAATTATTTCATGTATCAAAAAAAATAGCGAAATTAATTAAACAGACATTTGATTTCTGGTAGAGTCACTGTAACTACATAAAATACACATGCATCATTATATTCACTTTTACTTTGTTATCATATGAGGTGGAGGTGGTGAGGGAGGTGGTGGTAGCAACAGCACTACTACTAATAATAATAATCTTTTCTACACTAGGCACAAGGCCCGAAATGTTTTTGGGGAAGGGGCCAGTTGATTAGATCGACCCCCAGTACGCAACTGGTACTTCATTTATCGACCCCGAAAGGATGAAAGGCAAAGCTGACCTCGGCAGAATTTGAACTCAGAATGTAAAGACAGGCAAAATACCACTAAACATTTCACCCAGCATGCTAACGTTTCTGCCAGCTCGCCGCCTTCACTATTAATAATAATAATAATAATGATGATGATGATGATAATCCTTTCTACTATAGACACAAGATCTGAAATTGTTGGGGAGGGGGCCAGTCAATTATATTGACCCCCGAGTGCTTTACTGGTACTTAGTTTATTGACCCCCGAAAGGATGAAAGGCAAAGTCTACCTCGGCAGAATAATAATAATAATAATAATAATAATAATAGTAATAGTAGTAGTAGTAGTAGTAGTAGTAGTAATAATAATAATAATAATGGTTTCAAATTTTGGCACAAGGCCAGAAATTTAACAAGGGGCAAGTTGATCAACCCCAGTGCTCCACTGGTACTTATCAACCCCAAAAGGATGAAAGGCAAAGTCTACCTTAGTGTAATTTGAACTCAGAACAAAAAGACAGATGAAATGCAGCTAAGCATTTTGTCCATCATGCTAACGATTGTGAGAGATCACTGCCTTAATTAATAACAATAATCTTTTCCATTATAGGCACAAGGCCTTGAATTTTGGGGTGAGGGCACTAATTGGTCACTTCAACCCTAATATTCAACTGGTTCTCATTTCATGGAGCCCAAAACGATGAAAGGCAAGAGAAGAGGAAGGAAGGAAGGAAGGAAGTTGAAAGAAAGGGAGAGAGGAAAGAATGAATGAACAAAGGGAAAGAGGGAGTGAGGGGTGAGTGAGGTAGAAGAGAGGAAGGAGGGAGGGAGGGAGGGAAGGAAGGAAGGAAGGAACAGACAAATGAAGAAAGGAAGGAAGCGCGGGAGGGAAAAAGAAAGAGATGAGGAAGGTGCAAGGGAAGGCGGGGGAGAAAGGAAGGAAGGAATGTCTGACGACATGACATTAATGAAGATGTCTGTCAACAACAGCAACGACTGATGATGACCATAGCAATGACAATCACCACCACCACCACGTCACCACCATTATCATCATCATCATCATCATTTAATGTCCGTTTTCCACGCTGGCATGAGTTGAATGGTTTGACAGGAGCTGGTCGGCTGGAGACCTGCCCAGGCTCTATGTCCCTTTCGGACATGGTTTCTACAGCTGGGTGCCCTTCCTAATGCCAACCACTTTACAGAGTGTGCCGGGATGCCTCTGTGCAACACTGGCACCGGGGTGCTTTTTACATGGCACCAGCACTCACAAGCCTGCAAGACTAGGAATGTCCAGCTTGGAGAGAGATACAGGGGGACAAACCTGCATGCAAGGACAACGATGCTTTTACTTAGCTTGTCGAGTCTTCTCAAACACAGCAAACCCCCGGAAGTCTCCGTCCCCTTGTCATTCCCAACAGCATAAAAAAAAACAACAATTATACTTACCATTTCTGTTTGTGGCTACAAGATAGTCCTTCATACGGTGGTTGTATGGGAAAATTGAGGTTGTCGCACCAATTTCTGCACCCATGTTGCAGATGGTACCCATTCCTGGAATTAGTGATAAACAAACTCATGAGATTAATTAATTAACTCTTTAACAGTCACATTATTCTGCCAAATATAATTCTAACTTATTCACAGTGTTTTGAACTGGCCATGCATTATCTTGTAGCTTTGAGATTTTGATGAGATAACTTAATTTTTTAGAATGATATTGTAGGGCTCGTGTAAAAGGTCAGATCCGACTAGCTTAAGTATAAGACATACAGAATATTCTGTATGGATGGATGGAAGCACTCCGTCGGTTACGACGATGAGGGTTCCGGTTGATCCGAATCAACGGAACAGCCTGCTCGTGAAATTAACGTGTAAGTGGCTGAGCACTCCACAGACACGTGCACCCTTAATGTAGTTCTCAGGGATATTCAGCGTGACACAGAGTGACAAGGCCGGCCCCTTGAAATACAGGTACAACAGAAACAGGAAGTAAGAGTGAGAGAAAGTTGTGGTGAAAGAGTACAGCAGGGATCACCACCATCCCCTGCCGGAGCGTCGTGGAGCTTTTAGGTGTTTTCGCTCAATAAACACTCACAACGCCTGGTCTGGGAATTGAAACCGCGATCCTATGACCGCGAGTCCGCTGCCCTAACCACTGGGCCATTGCGCCTCTCTGTACGGATATGGCCAGTTTAAATGCTAAAGAGATAATTAACACAAACTCTAAACACTTCAGCATTTAAATTGGCCATATCCAGTCGAAAATATTCTACTTGTTTTATTTTCAAATTGTCAAGATCTTGCCTCTTACACCTACCCTACAATGTCATTCTAAAAGTATACAATCTCAAAGCTATGAGATAATGGCCTGATTGATTCAAAACAATGCGAATAAATAAGCATTAAAATTTGATAATCTGAATGTGATTGAGCTAAAGCAATAAAGGAGTGTGTGTGTGGTGTGTGTGTGTGTGCACAGGCATGTGTATATTTAAGATGAAGAACTTACCAGTGCAGGAGATGGAATCTACACCAGGGCCAAAATATTCCACGATGGCACCTGTGCCACCCTTTACTGTTAAAATGCCAGCAACCTTCAAGATGATGTCCTTTGGTGATGTCCAACCGTGTAATTTCCCAGTCAGCTCAACCCCGATTACCTACAAAAGAGAAAAAGTAGAGAAAGTCATTAAGACAGGAACAATATCAGGATTTGGTTTGAATGTTGTTGTTATTGTTGTTGTTGCTTAGCTCTAGGTTAGCAGTCAGAACTGACCACACAGATATTAAAGCACCCAGTACACTCTGTAAAATGGTTGGCATTAAGGAAGGGCATCCAGCCATGGAAACCAAGCCAAAACAGGCAAATGGAGCTTGGTGCACATTTCCGGCTTGACTGCTTCCTTGTCAAACCGTCCAACGCATGCCAGCATGGAAAAGCAGACGTTAAATGGTGATGATGATGATGATGATGATGTTACTGTTACTGTTAGTGAGACTGGCACTCTATCACTTACGATGACAAGGGTTCCAGCTGATCCGACCAACATAACAACCTGCTCATGAAATGAACATGCAAAGTGGCTGAGCACTCCACAGACATGCGTACCCTTAATGTAGTTCTCAGGGAGTTTCAGCATGATACAGAATGTGACAATGCTGGCCCCTTTGAATTACAGGTACTAACTCATCTTTGCTAGCTGAGTGGACTGGAGCAATGTGGAATAAAGTGTCTTGCTCAAGGACACAATGCATCACCAGGAACTGAACTCACAACTATACAATCTTAAGCAAAACACCCTAACCACCAAGCCACATGCCTTCACACTATTGTTAGTGTTATTGTAATTTTGATATTGTTGTTGTTGTGGTGGTGGTTAGTGTTGCTATTGGTGCTGTAATAGTTGTTGTTGATGTTGATGTTCTTAGTGTGGTTGCTGTATTGTTGTTGTTGTTATTATGCTTCAATGGTTAATGTCGTCATTCAGTCCCATATCCCAAATCAACCCTGACAGAGCAGAACCTATAATCAGACATTCCAGCTGTGACCATCTCATCTTTTGTTTTCAGGCATTGTACCTATGACTACATTAGCCAAGGTGTCCTCAGCACGCTGGATGAAATGCTTAGCAGTATTTCGCCTGTCGCAGCATTCATCATCATCATCATCAACGTTTAACGTCCGTTTTCCATGCTAGCATGGGTTGGACGGTTTGACTGTGGGCTGGAGAACCAGATGGCTGCACCAGGCTCCAGTCTTGATCTGGCAGAGTTTCTACAACTGGATGCCCTTCCTAACGCAAAAAATATTCTTTGCTACTCTAGGCACAAGGCCTGAAATTTTGGAGGGAGGGGTCTAGTCGATTAGATTGATCTCAGTACGCAACTGGTACTTAATTTATCGACCCTGAAAGGATGAAAGGCAAAGTCAACCTCGGCAGAATTTGAACTCAGAAAGTAGAGACAGACAAAATACCTAAGTAATTCGCCAAGTGTGTTAACATTTCTGTGAGTTCAAATTCTACCGAGGTCAACTTTGACTTTCATCTTTTCGGGGTCAATAAATTAAATACCAGTAAAACACTGGGGTCGATGTAATCGATTATCCCCCTCTCCCAAATTTCAGGCCTTGTACCTATAGTAGAAAGGATTATCCAATGTGTCCTTCCTGTTATTACCACTAAAGGAGAATATTCGAGGGCTCTCTAACGATTCTGTCACTTATCATCAACATAGATCTGCTCAATCAGGGCTTCCTGGGGTTAAACAACAACAAGTTGATCATATTTACCTTTGGACATTTCAGCTCCCAGGGTATGTCCGCCATCACGTCAACAGCATCAGCACCACCAACACCAACACACACACCACCAAGGCCACCTGTTTGCATAGAAATAAAAGAACTTTGGTAAACGATTCCAATCAATAATATAATCTTGATAACTGTCTCTTCTACCAAACCACTGAAGTACAGAGATGTAAACACACCAACACTGGCTGTCAATATACTCTTTCTTTTTAAAACAGATGTAATCTGAGGGAGATTTGGCTGCTATTTCTATCAAGTTAAACAATTATATAGAGGTTTATTATTCTTTTTTACTCTAGGCACAAGGCCTGAAATTTTTGAGGTGGGGGCCAGTCGATTAGATCGACTCCAGTATGCAACTGGTACTTAATTTATCGACCCCAAAAGGATGAAAGGCAAAGTTGACCTCAGCAGAATTTGAACTCAGAATGAAAAGACAGACAAAATACTGCTAAGCATTTCGCCCAGCATGCTAACATTTCTGCCAGCTCGCCGCCTTATAGAGGTTCGTTATCAAGACACATTTGATGGAGATGGTGAAATGAAGAATCGGTGATATTCATGCCTTAACCAAACAATTACTGAATCTGCAAAACTATAGAATAGATGTAAGGTTGGGGAGGGGGTGAGAGAAAATATAATCCAAAGACTTACCGCCATTGGGGGTGTGGCTGTCAGTTCCAATAATCATTACACCTGGAAAAGCATAATTCTCGAGAACAATCTGGTAAAAAGAGAAAAACAAAATTGAAAATAGATGAAGGACAAAAATTAACATAAATTTCTAATGTACATCTGTAATGTAATTTCTAATGTACATTATACTTCATATAATCTAGGACCAATGTCCAAAATGCTAGCGTTTTAAATTCATTGTTACAAGTCCACTGCCCCATGTCCATTGTAGGTCCAGTAAATCAAATTCAGTGCTTTAAGTCCAGTGTCTAAAGTCCACAGTTCCAAGTGTACTGTCTTAAATCTACTGTCTTGAGTCCTGTGTCCAAAGTCTAATATCCCAAGTCTAGCATTCTCAATCCACTGTCTAAATCCAGTGTCCAAATTTAATGATCCAAGCTCAATTGCCCTAAGTTTAATGTTATAACTTTGATATCCTTAGCTCAGCATTTTGGATCCACTGTCCAAAGTCCAGTGCCCTAAATTCAATATCCCAACTCCAGCGTCCCAAATCCAATGTCTCACGTCTACTGTTCTAGGTCCACTAACTTAAGTCCAGTGTCCTCAACTCATTGTCCAAATTCAGTGTCTTCAGTTCACTGTTCCAAGTTCACAGTCCTAAGCCCACTGTCTCAAGTCTAGTGTCCCAAGACCATTTGTCCTAAATTTAATCTCTCATGTCCAGTACTAGTTCACTAATATTTAATCAGCCAAACTGGAGCAGACAGGGGCAGAATTATTTACCTTGATTATTTAAGGCTCATAAAATTGCTTAAGAACACCGGAACTGACCACTGAACCAGTTAATGACCATATAGGTCAATGTTTATAACCTCAAAGCTATTAACTTCATCATTATTATTGTTTTTATTTACATCCACTTTTTCACGCTAGCATGGGTTGGACAGATTATTACAGCCAAAGTCAGAATTACAGCTCTTTTAAAAGACTTCAGACAAAATCTTGCTGATATATTTCTGCTTTTTGGGTTTTGTATCAACAAATAGATGATGTTCCTATAACTAACCATTTTACAGGGTATAACCACGGGCATTTTTAGACTGGCACAAGCGCTAGAAAGATTGTTTTGCCACTGGCAAGATCAAAGACTTCGGATCTTTTCAGTTCGAACGGCAGTTTTTTAAAATAATTTCCATGTAACTAAACACTTTTAAACTTCGTATACTGGTAGAATGTGTTTATAAAACATCTTTTTCTCTTGGCTTTATTGAGAAAATTCTATAGTTTGTAAGATATTTGTTGCTTTTTTTCTTCAATTTCTGCAATTTCAACCAATCAATGACGTCTATTGAGGTGAAAACATTCTGTGCCGTATGAAAATGTCCCTTGTTTAAGAAACAGATTGGGTTTATTTACATTTCTGAAGAAAAAAAGATACCCTTCCCCCACCCATAGCCCTAACCCTAAAATAGATTGAACTGCAAAAGATCGATACTAGAGTCATAATTATGGATGACAATTTCATATGACACCGCTAGAAAAAACTGCCGGTCAAACCGAAAAGATCCAAGACTTCTACTTACCACCACTCGCTATAGTCTCCCTTTGTTGGTTGACTGGCAATCGTCCCTAACAAAAGGATCTTCTCTTCTTTGTGTTTATTCGTCTTTATTCATCTCTCTCTCTCACACACACACAATTCTATGTAGAGATGGAGACATTGTGACATCGCTAAAATTACGCATTACTACATTCCTCCATACAAGTAGTGTAGTGGTGTAAAAATAAACGGTGATTGACGAAAATGAAAGAAGCTAAATGTTACCTGATGAATGATGCCACTTCCGGGCCTCCAGAATCCTACGCCATATTTGGCGCCAGCTGTCTGTAGAAAGTCGTAGACCTCTTTGTTGATATCCTGCACAAGACAAGTGAGTTAAATGAAGATAACGAAATACACGTAAAAAGGGAGAGAACTCAGATTTGCAAACGAAAACTGGTCATGGGAGTGAACTAAGTAAATAAAACCGATGAGAGTATTTTAAATAGCAACAGGAGTTGCCAGAAACACTTTCCCACGTCTGACCCTACTATTTAAAAAAAAAATTGAAGGGTACACTGGATAATATCTTTGATTAGCAATCTGTGTTTCATACTCAAAGCATATACGTCGTTAAAAGCCAGATAAACTGCAGGATTCATCTCAAGAAAGCATCTCTTATAGATATATATATATAGTGCTAAAAACAAATATATGAGACAAATGAAAATTGCCCAGCAACAGTAGTGGCAGATATAAACGTGCATTTCTGTTTCTTTGAGCTTCGTCAGCAACAAGTAGCCACTGGTAACTGCATGATCGTGCTCTGCTGCTTAGGAATGGTTTCTATGGCTGGATGCCCTTACGTAATGCCAACAACTTAACAGTGTGCTTTTGCTTCCCAACCATATGGTTTTGGGTTCAGTCCCGCTGCATGGCACCTTGGGCAAGTGTCTTCTACTAAAGCCTCAGGCCAACCAGGGCCTTGTGAGTGGATTTTGTAGATGGAAACTGAAAGAAGCCCATCAAGTGTGTCTGT
This sequence comes from Octopus sinensis, assembly GCF_006345805.1. NCBI lineage: Eukaryota > Metazoa > Mollusca > Cephalopoda > Octopoda > Octopodidae > Octopus > Octopus sinensis. Next base: position 41,173,377 of record NC_043011.1, read on the forward strand.
GTCCCCCAACACCGCCTGACAACTGATGTTGGTGTGTTTACATCCCTGTAATTTATAGGTTCAGCAAAAGAGACTGATAGACTAAGTACAAGGCTTTAAAAAAATAAGCACCAAAAATTCTTCAAGGCGAGGCTCCAGCATGGCCGCAGTCTGATGACCAAAATAAGTAAAAGATAAAACATAAAAAAATCACATCTGTGAAATCTTGAAGCTATGAGATGATGCACAATTAATTCAAAACCCTGAGAATGAATAAGTATTACATTTAATTGAGTAATCTGAACATTAAAGGGTTACATGGCTGTGTGGTTAAGAAGCTTGTTTCCCAACCATGAGGACTCCAGTTCAGTCCTGCTGTACAGCACATTGGGAAAATGTCTTTTTTTTTTTCTTTTTTTAACCACAGAAACAAAAGCATAGAAATGTCTGCACTCACTTTTGCCCGAGCCAGATCTTTCTCTCCACCAATCTGAGCTTCGATTAAGTGGTCGCAATGAATGGTGCTGGGAACGGCTACACGAGCCAAACCACTGGAAATAAACTGCAACATGGCCATCTGAAGAACACAAAGAAAACAAGAAATACATAATATGATTGAATATCCGGATATGGTAATATAACATGCAGCAAGCAGGAAAGAAGACAAGACCCCTACTTCTGTCAGGGAAATGGTATGCCTGATATAGGGGGACAGTGGAAATTTGATAGTGTACCCAGTGTAAAATAGGGATGTACAAAGTGTAGGGAGATCAGTGTCAGGCTGACAAAGAAGGTTGACTTTGTATGTGGCAGATACATAGGGACTGTTAACAAGAATACATGTGAAATCATCATCCTCATCATTTAACATCCATTTTCCATGCTGGCATGGGTTGGATGATTTGATAGGAGCTGACCAGGTGAAGGGCTGTTCAAGCTCCATGTCTATTTTGGTGTGGTTTCTGTGGCTGGATGCCCTTCCTAATGCCAGTTATATTCTTCCAAAATGGTGAGAAGGCTTACTAGAAGTAGTTGATAATTTTTACCTTAGTCACTGTAGTAGAGGTCACAGGTATACAGAAAATGTGTAGCCAGAGTAAGAACTGGGTGAACAAAAGTGTCCTGAGCTTTTTGTAGGAATTCTGAGATGGGTGAGCTCTTTGAATGTGATTTAGGATGTCTGGGTGTGTAGAATCAGGATCATCTCAGATGTGGAGCAGTATGCTATTGTGGGTTTCACCTCAGCTTTATAAAGGTTTAGTAATTGTTGGGATGCAAGGAACAGGGTTACTTTCTGGCTATGAAGATGACAGACTAAACACTCTGATGCAGTCTTTGCCACCTTCAACCCTAATCCTTCTCCTTATCATCATCATCATCATCTTTTTAATGTCCACTTTGCCATCAGACAGAATTTGATGTGGAAGATTTTTCTACAGCCAGATGCCCTTCTTGTTGCCAATCCTCACTTGTTTTTGAGCAAGGTGATACTTCTCTATGGTTAAACATGTGATCCATGGAAGACTGAAAACAACATACAATGTGCTTCTTTCAGCATCCATCAACCAAATCCATTTCACAAGGCTTTGGTCTGCCTAGGGTTATAATAATGCTACGCAGTGGGACTGAATCCAGAACCATGTGGCTAGGAAGCAAGCTTCACAATCACAGTCACACCTGCACTTATTGAGGATGTATATTCATCAAATCTTTTCTCAACAAAACAGTGCTCCCACTTCTTCCAACACTCACCAAGGAGGTGTGTCCACGGCGGTAAATAAAGACCAAACCAAGGGTGAAAACAAACAACAGCAAAAGTAAAAGAACATAAAGTAAAAAGAACATAACATTGAAATATTACCTGAGCTGTTGCATCTTGCATGGCTACTCGGTCAGGTCTGAGTTTCAAATAGCTTTCTCCACGAACAATATCCTGAAATGAAATAAAATGAAAGTGTGCAAGTTGGGCATATGAGGCATCAGAAATGTGGTGTGCAAGAGAGACGACTGTGCTGGTATGGTCATGAGGTGCATATGGATGAGGACAGCTGTGTAAAGAAGCGTCGATCTCTAACTGTGGAGGGATCTTGTGGAAGAGGTAGACCTAGGAAGACATGGCATGAGATGGTGAAATATGACCTTTGAACTTTGGGCCTCAATATGCCATGCTCGAGAAAACCTGTCGAGCCATGTGAAATCATAGTCATGGTCGATACTGGTGTCACATAACTGGCACCCATGCAGGTGGCACATGAAAAACAACTTTCAAGCATTGGGCCTCATGAAGGCAAGGTGGCTAATGTCAGTGGCACATAAAAAGCACCTTTCGAGTGTTGGGCTTCATGGAGGCAATGACAAATGACAGACCTTTGGCAATATGCCCTGCTTGAATAGAAGACCCATTGAGCCAAGTGACATCACAGTCGTATCATGCAAATAGCACCCATGCCAGCGGCACATAAAAGCACCCATTACACTCTCAGAGTGGTTGGCATTAGGAAGGGTGTCCAGCCATAGAAATCATGCCAAAACAGACTAGAGTCTGGTACAGCCTTCCTGTTTGCCAACCCTGGTCAAACAGTCCAACCCATACCAGCATGGACAACAGACGTTAAATGATGATGATGATAAGAAATATACAGAGGCCAGGCATGTGCCATCAGCAATTAATTAGGGTAGGCAGTTAGTGACATGTATATAGTAAAACACAAAAAAATAAGCAAAACACAGGTGTGTGACTGAGTTGAAGGCAGATTTACTTCTGCCTTTATAACGCGTAAAGAAAACGTTTTTGTAGGATTGTACGCAGCATGTGTGCTGCAGCAGTAGTATGCATAGCTTTAATACTGAGATTGAAAGGCAGAGGCAAATTATACCTATCTAATCTACAAATAAATTAAATATTTTGCATTTTATGCATAATAATCAGAACAACCTTCATAATTTTATTGAATTAGGCATATATTTAACCATGAGAGGAATATGTTACTATTGATCTATTTTATGAAGGGTAGGCACTGCCTACCTTGCCTACCCAGGCAGCACATCCCTGACAGAGGCATATCTCTCTAGAAGCCATGTATCCCTGTATGCATCCCTACTCCCTGACAGAGGCATATCTCTCTAGAAGCCATGTATCCCTGTATGCATCCCTACTCTCTGCTACAGGTGCATTCTTAAACTCAATTCAGTCATTGGACTGCAACCATGTGAAGTGCCACACAGTTGTAAGTGATATATCACTTCAAGTTTAACCCTTTTTCCTACCTATTTTTTTTTTAAATTTAGGTCACTTCAACTCTTTTGTTACCATATTTTTGTTGAAATACACTGCGTTTTATCATCATCATCGTCATCATCATCAGCCTCGTCATCGTTTTAATGTCTACTTTTCCATGCTGGCATAGGTTGACTAGAATTTGTCGAGGCATATTTTCTACAGCTGGATCCTTTTGCTGTTGCCAACCCTCACCCGTTTCCGATTAAGGTAATACTTTCCCATGTCCTGACATGTTTTCGCAGAAGATTGGAAATGAAAGACAATGCTTTTATGACAGTGACACAGCTATTACAAATACATGTGTGTGCGTGTGTCTCATCTCTGCTTCTTCCTTCTTTGTTACCTATTTAATCAAAGGCATACCAATGTAAACCACAAGTTTCCCATTGTTATTATATCCATTTTCTTCTCTTATATATATATATATATATATATATATATATATATATACTTATATAAATAAATAAATATGTACACACATACATATACAATGGGCTTCTCTTAGTTTCCATGTACCAAAACCATTAACAAGGTTTTGATTGACCCAGAGATCTAATAGAAGACACTTGTCCAAGATGTTATGCAGTGGGACTGAACTTGGGACCATGTGGTTGAGAAGAAAACTTCTTACCACACAGCCACACTAGTGGCTTTGTTTAAATTCACTTTGGAAACCATGAAGGATTTAGTGAAATATTTTTTCTCGTTGGTGCTTGGAACATAAATTAACATAGAATTTTGATGAGAAGTTTCAATTTAGATCACCTTTGACTCTTTTGTTGCCTTTATATTTGTTAAAATAGACCAACTTTGTTCCAATAAATTTTTAAAATAAAGAATTTAGCGAAAGAATTTTAAGATGGTTATTAAGCTGGTATTTGGACATCATCATCATCATCATCGTTTAACGTCCGCTTTCCATGCTAGCATGGGTTGGACGGTTCAACTGGGGTCTGGGAAGCCCGAAGGCTGCACCAGGCCAGTCAGATCTGGCAGTGTTTCTACAGCTGGATGTAGACATAATCGAGATAAAATTTTGAGGGAAAGTTTTAATTTAGGTCACTTTATAAACAGGAAGCTTTATGTCATACAAGGGACAGTCTCAGGAGAGTTAGTATCAAAAGGGTTAGAGAATGAACTTAAAGGGATACACAAGAAATTTACCTGTTCTTTAGGTTTGTCTAAATGTCCATACACAATCTTTTCGGAGAGTGTTAGGGGTCTGCCAAGTCTGCCAGAAGATATAAAAGAGAGAGGACAAGGGTTAAAAATTCTTCAAACGCCAGGTAACTGAATACTGTGTTTAAGTAAATATATACATACGTGTGTGTGTATGTGTGTGTGTGTGTGTGTGTGTGTGCATATTGTATTTACTCATGCATAAGATGCACTCCAGTCTTTTTTGTTAAAATCATGTATAAAATAGTGCAACTTATATACACACAGATATGATATGTGTGTGTGTGTACTGTATTTACTCATGTATAAGTTGTACCCCTAATTTAGTGCTAAACCCTGGTACACGATATTTTTCCCCTTCATTATTTTAGCTAATTTCCCTGTCTGTAAGTCACACTCCAGTTCTTTTCAGTTGAAAATCAAGTATGAAACATTGCAACTTGTACGTGAGTATAACTTGTACAGTTATATGTGAGAGGGCAACAACACAAAACAACACAACACAACACACACACACACGCATGCAATTCTCAAATTGAAAGCAAATGAAAACATAGAACAAATGAATGAAACACTGAATTCATTCATTCATTCATTTTTCATTTTCTTTTACTTTCAATTTGAGTACCATATCCAAGTACGGATGGGTACCCAAAAGTAACCAGGAATGTTCTCTGTGGGACAAGCCCATTGTAATTCGGCTTCTGCTGCTAGAAGCCACCTGATGCAACCCTCAGGCATCAGTCTGCCAACCAGCATTGTACACCTGGAGCATCTTTGTTTTGCAATGTTTCTCCCCTGTTCATCGAATTTTTGCGATGTCTGAAATGAAGGAACAGCATGCTCCTATGAAATCCTGTTTTCCGCTGGGGAAAATGGCAGCCAAAACAGTTGTCATGTGTCATGCTTCAGACAGCTTACAAGGATGCTGCCATGAGCAAAGCACAAGTTTACGAGTGGTTTCCATGCTTTAAGAATGGTTTTTTTTGTTGCTTGAGGACCAACCTCGTTCAGGGCAACTGTCGAACCCCTGAATGAATGAAAACATCATGAAAATTTGTGAACTGATAATGGAGGACCATCACCGAACAATTGACGAACTTGTTGATATGACTGGTGTGTCCTGGAGCTCCTGCCAACGAATTTTGAGTAAGGAATTGCCAATGAAAAGAGTTGGAGCAAAATTTGTGCCTCACTTGCTCACGGAAGATCAAAAGCAGTCAGGTGTGAATGTGTGTCATGAACTGAAAGAACAGTTGTAAGTTGATCCACACCTTTTTTTTCGAAGTCTGGAGACAAAAGCTGGTATTATGGAATTCACAGATGTGGAAGAGGTGAAGAAAAAAAACAATGGAAGCATTGAAAAGCATCACTTTGCAAGAGTTCCAGCACTGCTTCGAGCAATGGACCGATGCATTGCTTCAAATGGAAAAACTTTGAAGGCAATAAAAGTGTAAACGTGTAATGATATTGCAAAATTCCAGTTAATTTTGGGTAACCCCTCATATGTGAGTGTATGTTGTAATTAATTAATTAATTAATAAATTAATTAATTAAATGGAAGGGTTAAGCATAAAGAGAAGAAGCTTCAAATTCCTTATTACTGCAGGTCTGCTTCCTATGAAATATACATGGGATGAGAGAGACAGGTGTACACCCTCATCACTGATGCTACTACCACCACAACAACAACCAACAAATTCACAGCCCATACTACAATTACCACCAAGACCAACTTCATTACAAATGCTACAACCACTACCAATACTACCAGCACCAACACAACCACTACAGCTACTACAATCACTTCCACCACCACTTCAATAAAACCATTGACTTCACAGCTACAATGACCAACACCACCACAACTGACTCCACCACTATTACTACAGCCTCCACAATCAACTCCCTAGCTACAACTAGTCACAGCAAACTCTACTACCGCTACAACAACAACCACTACCACCACCAGACCCAGAAACCAGATCCACTTAAAACCAATAAGGAAACATCTACTTGATTACTCTATCTACTAGAAATAGCAACCAAATCTCACTCAAATTACATTGTGACATCTTGGAAAAAAGAAGCAAGAGCACACTGATAAATATAAAAAGACAGGCTGGTCATGGTTGGAGTGTCTTTAATCATAGGTTAACTTTATTGAAGCTGACCCATAGCTAAACAACAACAGCCAGCTTCACTTACCTGTCCTTAACGACATCGACGTTGAATTTCATTCTGTCATAGTCAATATAATTGCTGGTTTCAAATTTGCTCATAGCAACCTGCCACAAAGAATAATAATAATAATAATAATAATAATAATAATAATAATAATAACAATAACGGGATCTTTTCGGTTTGAACGGCAGTTTTTAACATAATTTCTAGGTAACTAAAAAAATGTGTTTATAAAACATCTTTTTTTCTTGGTTTTATTGAGAAAATTCTATAGTTTGTAAGATATTTGGTCTTTAATTTCTTCAATTTCTGCAATTTCAACCAATCACTGGCGTCTATTGAGTTAAAAAGCATTCTGTGCCGTATGAATATGTTCCTCGTTTAAGAAACAGATTGGGTTTATTTACATTTGTGAAGAAAAATAAGATACCCTTCCCACCCACCCCTAACCCTAAATCTAAAATAGATTGAAATGCAATAGATCGATTCTAGGGTCATAATTATGGGTGACAATTTCATATGACACCGCTAGAAAAAACTGCCGTTTTTCTAGCGGTGTCATATGAAATTGTCACCCATAATTATGACCCTAGAATCGATCTATTGCATTTCAATCTATTTTAGATTTAGGGTTAGTTAGGGTTGCTTAGGGTTAGATTTTTTTTAGACATGTAGATTGTTAGATATATATTGAAAGAGAATATTAATGTACTGACCTTTGAAGCTGCTGCTGATTGCATACGAAGTTGTTGTGTAACCATATTAGGAGTACAGAGTCTCTGTGGAAAGAAAAAGAAAATAGAATAAAATAGAATAAAATAAACAAAGAGCAATTTCATGTAAGTTGGTTCCACTGAAGGCATTTCAATGGAGACAGATTTGTTGCAGAGAAAGGGTCACAAATCAGTGACAAGAAAAATTGAATCAGGTGAATACATCTTAACCCTTTTGATACCAACCCGGCTGAAACCAGCTCTGGCTCTGTAGTACAATTCTCTTGTTTTCATAAGGTTTGAATTAAAATCTTCCACCAAACCTTAATGATAACTAAATTATTTTACTAAATTCTTTGTTACATTTAAAATTAACTGAAAGAAACACAGAACATCTCAACAGAAATACAGTAGCGAAAGGGTTAAGATAGTAGTAGCTAGGGAGGAATAGCTAACCTGCTAGAAATGGCAGTGAAGTTTCTTGCAAACCATACCTTACTGTTTAGCTTTTTGTCTTTTACTCGTTACACTCGTTGGACTGCAGCCATGCTGGGGCACTGCTTTGAAGGGTTTGCTCAGACAAAATGACCCTAGTAATTATTTTTCAATCCTGGTACTTATTCTATTGGTCATTCTTGCTGACTACTAAGTTAAGGAGATGTAAACAAACCAACACCAGTTGTCAAGGAGTGGTGGAGGGGCAAACACAAATATACACATATATATATATATATATATGATAGATCGCTAGCCACTACACACATTTTTTCTCTCCTTGTTTCTTTCTGTGTTCCGTTCTGTGGAAGAGCATAGGCTTGAAACGTTAAAGACTTTTTCTATTCCTGAGCGTTATATTAATACATCTGTTTGTTTTCTAAACCACCTGTCTTTGTCTTTTGTTTTTTTGTGAATTCTCCCGATATATATATATATATATATATATATAGGGGAGAGTTCACAAAAAAAACAAAAGACGAAGACAGGTGAGGTACAAAACAAACAGATGTATTAGTATAATGCTCAGGAATAGAAAAAGTCTTTTACGTTTCGAGCCTACGCTCTTCTACAGAAAGGGACACAGAAAAAAACAAGGAGAGAAAAAAAATGTGTGTAGTGGCTACCAATCTATCATGGTGACTGTATATCTCTTATTATAAAAGGCAGATTTTATCTGCCTCCCTTTGGGAGTTATACAAATCTACAATATAGGATTTCTTCAATTACAATTTACCTAGCATTTTTTAGAGTACAATGCATCGCGTCATGCCAGGTCCAGTTTTTAAAATTTAAACTCCAATTAAGCAAAATTTACAGAAAACTCACATTCTGGTGTGTGTGTCAAATGCTTTTCTTAGTCTGGTTTACACCACACGCAAACGCACACACACAGTGGGCAACGAATAAAATGAAAGTAAATAGCGACAGAGTGATTTGAGCAAGACTAAACTGAAAGTATTTAAACCACTACTCAAAAAATAAAGAAACACAGCAAACAGAAACAAATAAATACATAACGATTTAATCCTCACACAATTTCTTCAATTAGAGTTTACCTAAGATTTTTCAGAGTACTTCAGTGGGTGATGCCATAAAAAATTTCTTTAAATTTTACCACCAATTAAGACAAAATTTGAGAAAACTCAATATTTTAACATATCACTCCGAAAACATTGATGTACATGTGTGCGTGCATGAGTGTGTGTGTCTCATTCCTCACACACACGCATACACATACATATACAACTACATACAAACACGTGTGTGTTTGTTATTAGTAAAAAAGGCGCCAAAACTCAACTCACTTATCATTCCAACACATTTGCAAAGACACACGGACGGACAGAAAAGGTAAATTGGTTTTTATTTTACTCTGTATATATTTTATTATATAATATTATATATAGATATATGTATATATAATTGCAGTATGAAACAGTGTTTATGTATAAACAGACGACACTTATATATAGTTACCAAGCCGCCCGAATTTACCTATTCATATTTAAATGAGAATATCAGAGCAAATCTCTTTAGTACATTCGTGAAAACACGTATTATACTTCGTAAACACTTCAACTACAGTTTTGTACAAAAATCGAAGTGTAATTTTAATTCCGTGAATTATGGGAGATTTTTTTCCGAAATTTGTTCCTATTGTGTTTTCAAAATTTGTAATTCTGACAAAAAATGGATACAAATTCATTATATCAAGCAGCGAGTCAGAATTCAAAGGATTTTCTACTGAAGACCTTCATAAATCTAACTCTATGACTGAAAAAAAAAAGCATCTTTATATAAGAGTGAAGTTGTGTGTCTGTCTCCTACGATTTAGATTCCTAACTACTCCCACATTTTGCGGTGCAGTTTAACCAAAAGCGGGTATCTTTTAGTCGTCATTCATATCGAGCCCTTCTGGGTATTAGCGTGCGTCTACGATGTGTCTACGATTTAAAAAAAATTTACCATCGTATTTTTCCATTTTTATGCATTTTTTTCGCTATTATATAAGGGAAGTAACTCTCTAAAAATATCTACGATGTGTCAATGATTAAAAGAAAATTTGCCTTCATTTTTTTTCAATTTTTAATGCATTTTTTTGCTATTTTTTGGCTATAACTCTCTAAAAATGCTTATATATTTATTTCCCTTACAACCCGAGCAACGCCGGGCGATACTGCTAGTATATATATATATATATACACACACACACACGATAGGCACACAGTTTTAAGGGGGTGAAGATTAGTTGATTACATCAACCCCAGCACATAACTGGTACTTTATTTTATTCTTTTCTACTCTAGGCACAAGGCCCGCAATTTTGGGGTGGGGCTGGGGGCAGTTGATTAGATCGACCCCAGTATGCAATTGGAACTTAATTTATTGACCCTGAAAGGATGAAAGGCAAAGGTGACCTCGGCAGAATTTGAACTCAGAACATAATGAGAGACGAAATACCACTAAGCATTTCGCCCGGGGCCAGTCAATTAGATCAACCCCAGTACACAACTGATTTGAACCCAGAACATAAAGAGCCAGAGCAAAATCCTGCTAGGCACTTTGTCCAACTCACCAATGATTGTGCCAGCTCACAACCTTTTTATAATAATAATAATAATAATAATAATAATAATAATCCTTTCTACTATAGGCACAAGACCTGAAAATTGAGGCAGGAGTTTAGTCGATTACATCAACTCCAGTACTCAGCTAGTACTAATTTTGCTGACCCAGAAAGGAGGGAAGGCAATGTGAACCCCAGTGGAATTTGAAGTCAGAACATAAAGACAGACGAAAAACTGCTAAGCATTTTGCCTGGCATGCTAATGATTCAGCCATAATGGTTTCAAATTTGAGAAGTGGTTAATCAATTCCATCAACCCCAGTATTCGACTGGTACTTTATTTTATCGACCTTTGAAAGGATGAAAGTCAAATTCATCCTCAGCAAGATTTCAACTCAAAAAACATACAGAATCGAAACAAATACCACACAAAGCACTTTTGACAGCACCAATGGTTCTGCCAATCCACTGGCCTAGTAATAACAACTTCATGTAATTGCCACAAGGGCAATCGACGAGAGGACATTGCAAGGTCAAATTGTGAAACCGATTTCAAATTTCAGCACAAGTCCAGCAAGTCCGGGGAAGGGGGTTAAGCCGATTACGTCGACCCCAGTGTGTAACTGGTACTTATTTTATCTACAGGCGGCGAGTTGGCAGAAACGTTAGCACATTGGACGAAATGCTTAGCGGTATTTTGTCTGCCGCTACGTTCTGAGTTCAAATTCCGCCGAGGTCGAATTTGCCTTTCATCCTTTCAGGGTCGATTAAATAAGTACCAGTTACGCACTGGGGTCAATGTAACCGACTTAATCCGTTTGTCTGTCCTTGTTTGTCCCCTCTGTGTTTAGCCCCTTGTGGGTAGTAAATAAATAGGTACTTATTTTATCTACCCCACCCCACCCCCCACCCAAAAAAAAAAAAAGGATGAAAGGCAAAGTTGACCTTGGCAGAATTTGAACTAAGAATGTAGAGATGGACAAAATGCTGCTCTGCATTTTGCCCGGCATGCTAACAATTCGGCCAGCTCACAGCCTTAGGTCAAATGGTAATAATAATGCATTCTAACATTAACTAACAAATTTAAGAACAAGACTGATTTCTTATTTCGTCGTTGAGTGAGGATGTCAGGATTCCACGAGATGAAAATTCGGTTAAGTGAGACAAGAATCTAAATACCATTAACCATTTAGCATTGTCTTTTACTAGACCTGTTATCTCACTGTAAGAGTGGTTGAGGAGGAGAGAGTTAGCAAAGAACATGATGTTAACAGTAGAAGAATGCTGCAATGTCTGAGGAATCAAGATTCTAATGCTGACATTTTTGGTAGTTGGAAGAAACTTTCTTCAGAATCTAAAGAAAATATCTCTTTAACACTTATCATTTGGCTGAAGTTGTTATTCACCAACAGCTAAACTATCAGCAACAAGCTAAGGGAGTTGCTACGTGGTTGCATGATATGCTAGAAACAGCAGCCAAATCTATTTCCAAAGCCTACCATAGCATCCATGGAGGCACATGGCCTAGTGGTTAGAGCAGCGGACTCGCGGTCGAGGGATCGTGGGTTCGAATCTCAGACCGGGCGATGTGTGTGTTTATGAGCGAAACACCTAAGCTCCACACGGCTCTGGCAGAAGATAATGGTGAACTTCTGCCGACTCTTTCGCCACAACTTTCTCTCACTCTTTCCTCCTTCGTCTTGCAGCTCACCGGCGTCCCGTTCCAGGTGGGGAACCTATATGCCAAGGAAACCAGGAAACTGGCCCTTCTGAGCCAGGCAGGCATGGCTCGAGAAGGAACAAACAACAACAACAACAATAGCATTATCATCATTTAATATCCACTTCTCCATGCCTGCATGGGTCAGTCCGGAATTTGTTGAAGCAGATTTGTTGAGGAAATACAGAGGGAAATAAGAGAATGAAAGTGGAAATAAAAGATTGTAGTTGCAGTTCCATTATTTATGTAAAATTTCTACTTTCATTCTCTGATTTCCCTCTGGGAATCATCATCATCATCAAACGATGATGATGATGATGATGATGATGATGATTCCCTTATTCCCTATCTCTTCCTTTTCTACAATGATTGCTTATTTCGAGCTCAAACATTTACCTCTATTTAACAATCTCACATAGTCTCTGAAAGAGGGACATCCATAATATCCCAGAAACATCTGTAAGACTATATCTGTATCTCTTTCCTTATAAATGTCCTGAAAATTCCTCACAGCCTAGGCTTTGTTATCTCTTTTTGTCTAATATTAATATATATATATATATATATATACACATACATATATATATACATATATACACATACATATATATATACACACATATATACACATACATATATATATACACACATATATACACATACATATATATATACACACATATATACACATACATATATATATACACACATATATACACATACATATATATATACACACACATATACACATACATACATATATATACACACACATATACACATACATATATATATACACACACATATATACACATACATATATATATACACACATATATACACATACATATATATATACACACATATATACACACATATATACACATACATATATACACATACATATATATACATACATATATATATACATACATACATATATACACATACATATATACACATACATATATATATATACACATATATACACATACATATATATATACACACATATATACACACATATATACACATACATATATACACATACATATATATACATACATATATATACATACATATATATATATACATACATATATACACATACATATATATATACACACATATATACACACATATATACACACATATATACACATACATATATACACATACATATATATACATACATATATATACATACATATATATACATACATATATATACATATATATATATATATATATACATATATATACATACATATGTATATATATATATATATATATATATATATATAGGCTTCCACACAGTTTTCACCAACAAAATTCATTCACAAAGTATCAGTCAGCCCAGTGCTATAGTACAAGACACTTGTACAAGGTACTGTGCAATGGGACTGAACCTGAAGCCACATGATTGCAAAGCAAGCTTCTTAACCACTTAGCCATGACTGTGCCTATAAATTAATAAAATAAAATATGAAATAAATAAAATGTAAAATAAATAAACAACAATTACACCATGAGAGATCCTGAGAGCCTTTAAAGAGACTTTAAAATCCCACACAAGAAATTTCAGGAATGACTTCAGTTTCAGTTCACGGAGTCAGATTTAGTTGTACTTGTTTGTCAAGTACCACTGCATAAAAAGTAGTACAAATACAATACGTAAAAATCGGAGTGTGCAACCTCATACACATACAGACAAAAAGCTACGCAAGTGGGTTAAAAAGAAGAAAAGAAGCTAAAACACAACAAAAAAAAACACGAATGAAGGCGTTCTGTTCGATATTCATTTCTTTGACAAATAATAAACGATGACAATGGATGTTGTTGTGAAAGCCCAAACAGCTTTGTAGACAACTTGGTAAACGCATATAGACTAAACAACCTATCCATCCATCCAACCACTTTGCCTATTTGTTTTTGAGAGGGTCATGGAGGGAGAGTCCTCAGGTGCCCTTCTCCATAGTGTCCCATCAGAAGCAACCATCATTACACTTTCTGGCTGGATTCCCAAGTACGATTAACTGAGACAATGGATTTTATCCAACCATCTCGTTTTTGTTCTATCCCTAGGTCCGCTGACATTTGGGTTGGCTTGTCCCGAGGAACCCATCCCAAGGAACTCGTCTTGAGGAGCCCGTCTCGAGGAACCCGTCTCGAAGAACCCGTCTCGAAGAACCGTCTCGAGGAACCCGTCTCGAGGAACCCGTCTCGAAGAACCCGTCTTGAAGAACCCGTCTTGAAGAACCCGTCTCGAAGAATCTGTCTCGAAGAATCTGTCTTGCAATTCTTTCCTGTAACATTCTAATCACATGTCCTTAGTACCAAGTTGTGACCTTTCAATGCAGAGAGTAGTGGTTCGACCTGGAGAATTTCCTGATCTCCAAGCTATGCACCCTGTTGAGTAACATTACTCCAAGAGTCCTATCAAGCAAGGAACCCCATTTCAGACACATGTTTTCATTATTGTATTCTTCCAATCAATATTCAGCATTCATAACCACCGGAGAAGATACACATGGAAGCCAAACTGAAATGTATACATACATATCATCATCATCATTTAATATCCGTTTTCCATGCCAAACCAGACTCCTACCCTTCCTAATGCCAACCACTTTGCAGAGTGTACTGGGTGCATTTTATATGGCACCAAAACTGATGAGGTCACCAGGTAACTATATAAATACACACACACACATAATTGTGCAAAAGACAGAAAGGAAATCTGAGCAGGTATATGCCTAACCATCGGGTGACAGGTGTATGGGGTTATCTCTTAAATGTCATGTCATTCTATCAGTTAGGGTACAATTGAGGGCTTGGTTATTTCCCTCTAAATTCTTCCATCTTTTCCTTGACAACTTTCTGAACACTCTCCCTCTCTCACACACACACACACACACATACACACATCCTACTGTCTTAAAAAAGAAAAGACGCATTAGATATGCCTAAAAATCAAGTAGGATGGTCACAACTAGAAGGCCTTGATCTGGTGGATCACAGCTGATTTAGAAGCTAAATAGCAAATTTACGTGGAAAAAGGTGTGGTCTGGTGATAGGGAGGGCATCTGGTTTTAGAAGATCTGCTTTATTAAACTCTGACCTACCCATACAAGCATAGAAAAAAGGACATTAAAAATGTGGTGGTGGTGGTGGTGAGTGAAGGGGAGAGGGGTATAACAACCTAATTTGTGACCCAGTCACAAGCACAGCACATATGAATAAAACACACAGGCACCCATCCACCCGTAACTCATATCCCATTACTCATAAATGACGCACAACTCAAATATTTCCGATATTATGTAGAAACTAAATCATTATTCACCAATGACCTTTCGTAGTAACTATGTCTTAACAAGCCGATGATCAGAGCCTCATCGTGGTCATTCAACTTACAAGAAATAGTAGCTAAATTTTCCTCATATACCACTCTACTACTTTGAAAATGGTGTTCATTTGCAAAACAAGTTGCTTTTACACGTTGTTACGGTGCATGGTCAGGAGGCTACAGTGCTGCATTCATGATTGTTCAATTCCTGAATCAGATGGTGTGTTGTATTCTTGAACAAGGGTTCAAGACCCATGTGTACGGAAAACTCACTTATATGCCCCAATATTAGACTATTTTCCTTAGTCAATACATGATGATTGCTTATAAGCTTTAAGCTTATAAAATATGATTATCATCTACAGAACTTCGTTTCATGTTGCTCCAGTCCATTCAGCTGTAAATGAGTTCCAGCAACAACTGGGAAGTTAATCCTGCAAAGGACTGGCACCCCATCCAGGGAAGGGAAGTGTTGTAATCTCAGTTACTAATATGTCATGAAAGCTGGGTTTAGCTCTGGCCTTCTGAGTCCTTGGGCTCATAAGAGACCCTAAGGGTTTTCTATATCATCCTCATTGTTTTTAAAGTCCACTTCTTTAAGCCTGCATGGATCAAAAAGAATTTGTTGAGGTAGATTTTTCTATGCCTGGATGCTCTTCCTGACACCAACCCATACCTTTTTTCAAACAAAGTAATAATCCTTTAGTGCAATGGCTCTCAACCAGGGTCCACATGACCATGAGGTCAGTCTACCCTGACATCAAGCTGACTTGACTATGCAGTATTCATCATGAAATGCAAATTGTCTCGAAAGACAACTACTTTATTCAATGTGTCCTTTCACTTCATTTAAGACAACAGAAATGTGGCTGTTGTTTTTAGCACGTCCAGTGACCATGCAGAGAATCTCATGTTGGCTCCAAAAATATGGTTGAATATTTAGGCCAGTTTGAATGCAAAATGGTTAATGCCCATCTTCTGTGCTCCATAGGTTGGGTGGTCTGACAAGGTCCAACAGGCCAGAAGTCTGCATTGCGTCTGTTTTTGGTCTGGTTTCTATGACTAAATGCCCTTCCTAATACCAACTACTTTAGAGAATGTACTGGATGCCTTTTTTCCTAACACAGGTACTAATGAGGTCAGTAAGTAAGTCCCAAGACAAAGAAAGGAACCTCGTCTGAGTGGGGTTACAGTAGAGGGGGAGGTGACTTTATGCCAGGTGCTGAAAGGATAAAGTATGATAGAAGGACTATCAGGTGTCTTGCTACAGAGAAGATACATGGCTACCTTGCAATATATAAAGGGTGGGAGCCACACGTAACCAAGGTGCCACATGGTGTGACAGAACTCAGGACAGCGTGGTTAGAAATCAAACTTCCTATCCATACTGGCATGCCTGTACTTGTCATAACAAACACATGGATGGATGGAAGGATGCATTCACCAATCCACATACATAGACACAGAAGCCTGGCCAGCTCCTGTCAAACCATCCAACCCATGCCAGCATGGAAGGAGGACATTAGACAATGATGATGATTTTTCTCTTATTCTCTTACATGTTTCAGTCATTTGACTGTGGCCATACTGGAGCACCGCCTTTAGTTGAGCAAATCGATCCCCAGAGCTTATTCTTTGTAAGTCTAGTACTTGTTCTATCAGGCTCTTTTGCCGAAATGCTAAGTTACGGGGACGTAAACACACCAGCATCGGTTGTCAAGCGATGTTGGGGGGACAAACACAGACACACATACATATATATATATGTATATATATGTGTATGTATATATATATATATATATATATATAGTTAATCCAAACATGAAAACACAACAACACAAGGACGTGGAACAAGTATAGTGTTATTGGACGCTCAGGAAAGGAAAGAAAGAAGGAGGATTTAACGTTTCGAGCGGAGCTCTTCGTCAGAAACATAGGAAAAGGAAAGATTCAAGGAAGGGAAGACAGGGAAAAAAAAATCGCCAACGGTACACACGCGGTCACACACATATATGACGGGCTTCTTCCAGTTTCCGTCTACCAAATCCACTCACAAGGCTTTGGTTGGCCTGAAGCTATAGTAGAAGTCACTTGACCAAGGCGCCACGCAGATTTCATAGATGGAAACTGAAAGGAGCCTGTCGTGTGTCTGTGTGTCTTTGTCCACCCCACCCCCACCCCACATCGCTTGACAACCAATGCTGGTGTGTTTACGTGTCCGTAACTTAGCAGTTCGGCAAAAGAGACCTGATAGAATAAGTACTAGGCTTACAAAGAATATGTCCTGGGGTCACTTTGCTCGACTAAAGGCGGTGCCCCAGCATGGCCACAGTCAAATGACTGAAAGAATAAAAGAATGTATGCATGTGTGTGTCCACGCGTATAATCATCCTTTAATATCCATTGTCCATGCTGGCATGGGCTGGATGGTTTGACCGGAGCTGACAAGCTGCACTAGATTCCAGTCCTGTTTGGCTTGGTTTCTATGGCTGGATGCCCTTCCTAATGCCAATCCCATTAATGTGAGCACTGGGTGCTTTTAATGTGGAACCACATGAGCACTTTTACATGGCATCAGCACAAGTGCTTTTTATGTGGCACTGGCACACAACTCTTGCAGGTCAATTCTCTCCACCAGGGGGAGTGACCTTAACACATCCTCAGTGGAGGACAGATGCTTCTTGAGACTCTTAAGGCCAATTACCTGGTTTCTATGAAATGTAAGTGACCAAGATCACAACAGGGCACTGGTCAGTCACAGGATTCAAGGCCATTGACCCCAATACTTGTCTGGTACATTATTTTATCTTTGACTTCAGTGAGATTTGAACTCAGAATGTATAGAGCTAGAGGAAATATTGTTATGCATTTTGTCCAACATGCTAACAATACTGCCAGCTTGCCTCGTGTGTGTGTGTGTGTGTAATGAAAGGAGGAGTAGTGCATTGTCTTTGACTTTTGGAGGTCACATCCACCTCCAGACTGCTGTAGCTGATAACCTATCCAAATATCTGTAGGTCAACGACATCTGATAAATGTCATTGAAAGTGGGAGGGGGGGCGACTGGAGGAGAAGAGAGAGAGCAACATCAGGTGCAAATGTACCTAACAGAGTGAAGTGCTGTCATTTGGCCTCAAATTGGCTCTGATCAATCAGACCCATGAGCAAGAGACACTCCAACCATCAGCCATGACTATCCGAACTTAATATTTTTTCAATCAGGTATAGTAGTCTACCTTGCACTACACTATCCAGCATAAACCTTTAAATAGAAAAAGTGGTAGTGTTAATTAAGGTAGATTTGGCTGCTATTTCCAGTAGGTCAAACAACCAGACAGGAACCCTTTCCAGGCCAAGGTGTAGTATGTTTATTGTACGTACGTGAACTATTTATCTTATACATCATCATTATCATGGCTTTACTGTCTTCTTTTCCATACTGTCATGAGGCAGATGGAAATCATTGAGGCACATTTTCTACAGCCATATGCCCTTCCTGTTGCCACTGAATGGTTTCTAAGTAAGGTAACCATTCCCCTTAACTAGACGTTTCTACAGAAGACTGAAAAGGGAGGTAGGTGAAAAAGCCAAGCTCACTATCTTCACTTTGGTGTTCATGCCTACCCTTACCTATTGTCATGAATTTTGGGTGCCACCAAAAGAATATGATTGCAAATACAAATGGCCAAAATGGGGGATCCTCAGAAGGGTCTCTGGAGTAATGCTACTCAATAGAAAAAGTGTAGCTTAGAAATCAGAGAGACACTCCAGGTAGAGCCACCACTTCTTTGAATTGAGAAATCACAGCTCAAATCCATGGACAAAGAATTGCTGGACAATTTTTACAGGCAAAAACCAACCGGCAAGAAACCCAGGGGTAGATCACAAGCAAGATGGTTGGATGATAACATCCATGAACTCGGATTGGTCTCACTTGAGGATCCAGCTGGATTCACCCCACCACTACCACAACCCTCCCAGGAATAAGTGGATGAAGATGAGATGAGATGAGACTGGAAACATATATGATGGTACTACTTGTATTAAGGCAATACTTGCTTACAACTATCACATAATATCAGGACTACCCCACCCCACTTCTCTCATACATTAACCCCTCATTTCTTAGCATAAAGCCACCCCATTTCCTTGGGTTTTGGAGTCTTGTGAGTGCATGGCAACTTCACTAGTGTTGGTGACATGAAAAGAGCACTCAATACATGCTGTAAAGTTGTTAAGAAGGGCATCCAGCTGTACAAACTATGCCAGAGTCAACATTGGAACAGGACTCAATCATTAGATCCATTGAATCCTATCAAACAATCCAACTCATGCCAGAATGTAATATAGATGTTAAATGATATATATATATATATATATATATGGATATCCTGTTGCTTATTTTGATTTTAATCATCTTATTTTGAAACTGTATGGATAATACACTCTCAGAGTGGTTAGCGTTAGGAAGGGCATCCAGCTGTAGAAACTCTGCCAGATCAAGATTGAAGCCTGGTGCAGCCATCTGGTTCACCAGCCCTCAGTCATACGTTCAGCCCATGCTAGCATGGAAAGCAGACGTTAAACGATGATGATGATGATGATGAATACCGTACTAAATTCTGGTGCCTCAACCTAAGTACCTAATTCATCTGAATCTAAATTATATATATATATATATATATTTTAAGGTAGCTGGCAGAATCGTTAGCACACTAGGTGAAATGCTTAGTGGTATTTTGTCTGCTGTTATGTTCTGAGTTCAAATTCTGCCAAGGTCAACTTTGCCTTTCATCCTTTCAGGGTCAATTAAATAAGTACCAGTTACACACTGGGATCAATGTAATCAACTTGTCTGTCCCCTATATGTTTAGCTCCCTGTGTGCAATAAAGAAATAAATGATATATGCGTGTGTTTGTTTGTGTGTGTGTGTGTGTGTGTATCAGCAATTATGCAGCACCAGCATGGGTGCATTAGTGCCGGTGCTGTGTAAATGCAGTGGTGCCAGTGGCATGTGAAAAGCACCCAGCACACTCTGTGAAATGGTTGTCATTAGGAAGGGTATCTGGATATAGAGACCATGCCACAACAGAGGTTAGGAGTGCCGGAGAGCTCCCTACTAGCCAGCTGCATGTCAAACTGTCCAACCCATGCCAGCATGGACGATGGATGTTAAACAAGGATGATGACGATAAGAGGTGACCCCCTTCAGTCATAAATGACCATGGGACTGCACCTAGAATGTTCCCTTCCGAGGCACAAGTCCAGGCAAGGTCATTTATGGAAGACCAGCATTCCCCCATGCATACCAGCCTCCCCTCTCCATGCCACTGATGATATCCAAGGGAAATGCAAAGGGGTTGATGCAGCTTTGCACCAGTGAGTTGCAACTCATTTCTACAGCTGAGTGAACTGGAGCAACGTGAAATAAAATGTCTTGCTCATGAACACAACACGCAGCCCGGTCCGGGAATTGAACTCACAACCTCACGATCATAAGCTCAATGTTCTGACCACTGAGCCATGCACCTTCACAATGACAATGATGATGCATATATATATATATATATATATATATATATATATATATTATATATATATATATATATATATATATATATATATATATATATATTTGCTTCCCAACCGAATTGTTGTGGATTAATAGGCACAATAGTGGCTGAATGGTAAGAAGTTCGCTTTCCAACCAAATGGTTCTAGGTTCAGCTCCACAGTATGGCACTTTAACCAGGCATCTTCTCCTATAATCTGAGGCCAACCAAAGCCTTGTAAGTTGATTTGGTGGAAACTGAAAGAAGCCCTATGTATGTATGTATGTATGTACGCCTGTATGTGTGTGTTTGTTACATACACAACAGGTTTTTTTGCTTTCTATTTCCAAAAAAACCAAATCCACCCGCAAGGCTTTGGTCAGCCTAGCATTGGCTATAGTAGAAGACACTTGTTCACGGTGCCATGCAATTATATTCCAATGAGTAATTTGTATAAACTCGTGTGAATAATTGGTACAAACGCGTGCGCCAGACCAAATCTAGACACATAAGTGTGCATAGAAGTTAAAAGTTACCCAAGCATGGAACATTAATCTAACAGAATGAACACAAGAAATTATCTAGTTACATCTCAATGAGTTTCAAAGACTCAAAAGCAATGGAGCAGAGAAGATAAGATGAAGTGGTAATTATATAATTAACTAGCTTAGTAATGGCTGAGTAATAAATTAATTCCATTCACAACTAAGTGATGCAAGGTTCAATCCTAAGGCAAGCCACATTTAGCAAAAGAGTCTGTGCATGAAATTTCAAAGATGGAAACTACAGAATATCATATTCTGTGTGTTTGTGTGTGTATATCTATTCTTTTATTTGTTTCAAGTCATTTGACTGAGGCCATGCTGGAGCACCGCCTTTAATCGAATGAACAGACCCCAGAACTTATTCTCTGAAAGCCTAGTACTTATTCTATCAGTCTTTTTTGCCGAAGCGCTAAGTTATGGGGACATAAACACAACAACATCAGTTGTGAAGTGATAGTTGAGGGGGGGGGGGGGAAACACAGATACACAGGCTCCTTTCAGTTTCCGTCTACCAAATCCACTCACAAGTCTTTGGTCAGCCTGAGGTTATAGTAGAAGACATTTGCCCAAGGTGCCATGCAGTGGGACTATACCCGAGTACATTGTTCTTTTATAAAACAAACCTCTTATAAAAACACATTAAGGAGGCAATAGATCTCTTACACTGACTACATACGAAGCCACTTTGAGGCAATGAACCTCTTACTCAAGTCCATTTAGGTATCAAAAATACAACCGTCTTGCCTGACCAGACTTCTCGCCTCAGAAAAACACCTGGCCGGCTCCAAGTCAGGCCAATCTAATATAAATCTATAGGTATCCTTGGGGAAGGAGTCCATTATCCTGAACAGGTCGCTGCATTTCAACATGTATAAGGAACCCTTTTTTGTCAAAAAGTAGGTTAAAACCATGGGAGTTTCTTATATATGGATAGTATTATAATACCTTACAAAACCGTTTTTCCAAATTTTAAGCCCCAAAATTCAGGGTGTTCCTTATACACCTTAAAATAAGGTACTTTCAAAACATCATTGCACTTAGTTTGGTGCTCTACCGATCCTGTCATTGTTGGAGGTCATTTGGAACTGATGATGACCTACGATCAAGAACATTCCACTCAGGACCATCCCATCTCCTTTTAAGACAGTAGAATGTGATCTGAGGAAAATGTATGAAAAGCACTTCAGCCTTGACTATCGATGGGGGAGTAATCCGAAAGAAATCCATTGAAGGTGTTCCAACCGCGACTATCCCGTCTTTTATACGACATGAGTGTGTGACATGAAGGAAATGTGGCTGCTATTTCTGGCGAATCGAGCAACCATTTAAAAGTGTGCTCTAAGATAATAAACATTGTAAACGCTGGGACACATAATATTGTCTCCAAAGTGTGCACCTGTGTGCGCTCACACATTTTACATCTAGCGCACAAAAAATTTTCAATCGTTTCTTTTTCCTTTTCTTTTTTTATTGAAGATGACTACTTGCATGGATGCACTCATACTTTGCAAAGATAGACAAAATTCACACATCATCATCATCATCGTCATTTAACGTCCGCTTTCCATGCTAGCATGGGTTGGACGGTTCAACTGGGGTCTGGGAAGCCAGAAGGCTGCACCAGGCTCCAATCTGATCTGGCAATGTTTCTACGGCTGGATGCCCTTCCTAACGCCAACCACTCCGTGAGTGTAGTGGGTGCTTTTTACGTGCCACCGGCACAGGTGCCAGACGAGGCTGGCAGACGGCCATGATCGGATGGTGCAAGCAAATATCAGAAAGAGAGAGAGAAATCACTGGACACAAGGCCAAACATTTGGAGTGAAGAGGAGAAAAAGTCAATTATATTAACTCGGTTAATGTAAAGATCTCCACCAGGGAACGAAAAAATAGTAATAAACCAGCCTGGTGGGTGTTAACAAGTATGTAAAAAGAAATATGGAAACAAACAATGTGCGCTGACGACCCCCGGGGTGGGGGCGGAGGGGGCTTTCGGAAAATTCACAAGATCCGATTTTTCCGTCATAACTTCCAGTAAAATGGATATATATTGATTTTTTTTTCTTTTACGGAATCCCACGTTTTTGGTTATGGAGGATCCAATTCGGAAAAATCTTTTTCAAAAATCGCATTTTCAAAATTCCGATCACCCCTTATATACCACCACCCACCACTTTCATTTTTCACTTTTCCGGAAGCATTTTTTTTTTTTTTTTTGCGAAATACGTAGAAAAATACGAAGGTTACGATTCTGAAAAAATTTAATTTAAATTTGAGTTTATTTTTTCCATATTCTTAATCTCGGTATTTTCCCACGTAGATTGATGGGGAAAAAATTCGAAAAAAAGTTTTTTTTTAAAGTTAAAAAACAAAAAAGAAACACTAATTTCACATGAATTACTTTGTCATATTACGACGGGAAATTACTCTGAAGGAAATTTTTGCAGAAAGGTGAGTACATTGATTGCATAATGTTATCAAAGTTTTGTGAGATTTGGCTGTTATTTCTAGCATGTGGATAGCCTGCTTGAAGGCCTGAGGGTATATATACAGAGTGATTCAAAAGTCTCCATACATAGGAAAAATTTATTTTTTTATATGAAACAGTTTATAAGATCCCCTGATCAGACCCATTTTAATTTCTATCTCTATTATTAATAATCTTAAATATATAAGAGAGTAAAGAGAGAAAAAAGAGAGAGATCCATTTTACCGGAAGTTATGCTGGAAAAATCGGATCTTGTGAATTTTCCGAAAGTCCCCTCCCCACCCTCCCAGGGTCATCAGCACGTATTTTTTTTATTTTTCATAGTCGTTTCCTACATACTTGTTAACACCCACCGGGCTGGGGTTTTTTTTTTTGTTCCCGGGTGAAGATCTTCATACTGACCGCTAATTTGTCCCCGCCCCTGGGTGAAGATCTTTATATATTCGCCATTTTGTGTTACCGTCCTCGAAAGGCTGGAAAATAAAATAAACACGCAGAATTACTACAGCGGGATTTGAACGTAGAGTGTAAAGAGCCAAACTAAAATAACAAATACTAAATAGGTGCAGGAGTCGTTAAGTGGTAAGGAATTTGATTCCCAACCACATAGTTCCGGGTTCAGTCCCACTGCGTGGCAACTTGGGCAAGTGTTTTCTAATATGGCTCCGGGCTAACCAAAGCCTTGTGAGTGGATTTTGTAGACGAAAACTGTGAGGAAGCCCGTCGTGTGTGTGTGTATGTGCGTGTGACTTTGTGTTTAGCCCTCATTACCGTTTGACAACCGGTATTGGTTTGTTTACAGTCCGACGACTTAGCAGTTCAGCAAAATGGACCGACAAAATAAGTGCCGGGCTTTAAAAAAAATAAGTACTGGGGTCGAGTTGTCCGACAAAACCCTTCAAGGCAGTGCCCCAGCCTGGCCGCAGTCCAACGACTGAAACAAGTAAAAGGTAAGCAAATTTCTGTGCACACATAGGGAGAGTTTTGGGAACAAGACCAGAAATTTGGAATGTAACAGAAAAAAAATCGATTATATCGACATCAGAACTATGCTTGATATTTTGTATTTAGTTCTCGGGGAAAGGGAAAAAAAGTAGAATAAAATGACCTCGACGGGATTTGAACTCAGAACCGGAATAAATAGATACTACAGAAGTATCTATTCCGGTTCTTCACCTTCTGAGTTCAAATCACGTCGAGGTCATTTTATTCTACTTTTTTTTCCTCCTTCTCCCCTCGTTTTTAATTACCTCTCCCTTCTCTCTCTTTACCTCTTCATCTTCCTCTCATATTTTCCCTTCCCTCCTTCGTTCTTTTCTTTCTCTCTGGGAAACGGAAGACTCAACTAATATGTCGAACACACACTGCTCCTATGTTTGTGTAAAGTTTATAGTTTCGTCAGCGTATGTTCGACATATTAGTTGAGTCTTCCGTTTCCCAGGAAGAAAGAAAAGAACGAAAGGAGGGAAGGGAAAATATGAGAAGAAGATGAAGAGGTAAAGAGAGAGAAGGGAGAGGTAATTAAAAACGAGGGGAGAGGGAGAAAGTTAATGAGTGGAAGAGAGAGAAGAGAGAAAAAGCAGCAAAGGAGAGGAGAAGACAGAGGAGAGAGAAAAAGACGGGGGAAGGGAGAAAGTTTATGAATGGAAGAGAGAGAAGAGAGAAAAGGCAGCAAACGAGAGGAGAAGACAGAGGAGAGAGAAAAAGACGGATGGAGAGAGGGAAGGCAGAGAACGGAGAGAAAGAGAGGAGAGAGGGAGGAATGAAGACAGAAATAGAGGGAGGAAAAGAAAGGTGGGAAAAGAGAAAAAGAAAGACGAGAAAGGGCAAAGAGGACAGAAATGCCTCCAGGTTTTATAGTTATAGACACTATATATAAATACATACGTATATGAGGACACACACACACATACATACATACACGCAAGCACACATACATACATGTGCTGTGGATATGCGTTAAACGTTGATGCATTTTCTTAATCGGGAACGAAACCCGAGATCCGTTTTTTTTTTATTTCGGAGGAAAGGAGGCGAGAGTGGGGACCCGAGATCTTCATGCTGTACCGCTTGCTATTATCGGTGAAGTAGGTAAAGTCATCGATGACAGAGCAGTGTTGAAGATTCTCTCCTCAGTAATAAAATGTCATACCAGATAAGATAATTACATACATGAATACATCTAAATATATTGCGTAATATGTGTGTATAACAAAACAGACAGACAGACAGATAGATAGATAGATAGATAGATAGATAGATAGATAGATACACAAACAGTGAAGAGAAATAATATATATATATATATATAATATATATATATATTATATATATATATATATATATATATGAAAGAGAGAGAGGGAGATCAGTACATCTCAATGCCATTGAAGGACAAAGTATTTTTCATTCAATCACTGTTCAACCGACAAGTTATGCATTTGTGTGTGTGTAGATAGGTAGATAGATACGTGTAACTAGCAATTAATAACAGAATCGTAAAGCCGTCGGAAGAAATTGCATTGTTTAATTGGCGATCTTTCGTCTCTAGTAGACCTTTCCGTCGATTTCCGTAAATTTTTTTTTTTTTTACATATGGGCTTGCGGGAACTTTTGAAGTAATATACATACATATACACACACACCGAGTAAAAAATTTCAGTTATCTCTTTCTTTCACACATACTAACAGAAGCACTTCACTTACACAACATACTGTCTGTCTCCCACACCCCATCAAACACACACACACACACACATGTACATCAATGCTTCCCATGCACGGTAACTTCAAAAGAATTTCCCTCGTCATACAATCGCTTTCTCTTAGTCTCTTTCGCTCTCATTACTTCAAAAGTTCCCGCAAGCCCATATGTAAAAAAAAAAAATTTTTTTACGGAAATCGACGGAAAGGTCTACTAGAGACGAAAGATTGCCTGTGGAATTTTTTACGTTCTGAGTTTAAATCCCGCCGAGATCAACTTTGCCTTTCACCCCTTCTGTGAGAATCGATTCGACAAAAAAAAAGGGGGGAGATCCATTCAAGTACTGAGGTCGATGGATTAATGGCCTTGAAAGCTTAAATTAATAACAACCTCTCCATTGTGACTTGAGTGCACGCAGGAAAGATCATAGATAGTTACGGACTTAATAGTAAAAAAGAAGCAATGATGGAGCTTCTACGTGGCCGTTCGAGAGGGTAGAAATAGCAGCCAAATACAATCACAGGCGACCATTAAAAAAAAAACGTAAGGTCGATACACTCGATAAAATAGTCTTAAATACACTGTGCGGATCTTTACTAAGAGTAAAAGATGTTTTATATGACACATTCTACCAGTGTCCAAAGTTTGAAAGTGTTTAGTTACAAAAAATTATTCTTTAAATCTGTCGGTCAAAAGGTAAAGATCCCACTGTGCTTGTCTAAAGACAAAACGGTCGTAACTGGAACGTCTTTTGAGCCTAGTACTTATTCTATCAGTCTTTTTTGCCGAACCGCTAAGTTATGGGAACATAAACACACCAACATCAGTTGTGAAGTGATAGTGGTGGGGGGACAAACACAGACACACGGGCTTCTTTCAGTTTCCATCTTCCAGATCTACTCGCAAGTCTTTGGTCAGCCTGAGGTTATAGTAGAAGACACTTGCCCAAGGTGCCACGCAGTGGGACTGAACCTGGAACCATGTGATAGGAAGCAAGCTTCTTACCACAGTCACACCTGCACCTATATATATATATTCTTTTACTTGTTTCAATCATTCGACTCTGGCCATGCTAGAGCACTTCTTGAAGGGTTTTAGTCGAAGAAATCGACTTTTTTTTCTTTTTAAGACATGGTACTTATTATATCAGGTTCTTTTGCCAAACCGCTAAGTTATGGGAATGTAAACGTACCAACACCACTTATCAAGCAATGGTGGGGAACAAACAAACACACACACACACGATGGGCTTCTGTATTCAGGAATAATAGTGAGGTGGGTTAAACGACAACAACCAATAATTCTTTTTCCGTTTGTTTTTATTTTTAGTGCCTATTGTTTCAGTCAGTGGACAACGGCCATGCTGGGGCACTGCGTTGAAGGGCTTTAGTCGGAAAAATCGATCCCAGTACGTTTTTAAAAGGTTTTGTGCTTAGTGTATCGATTTCTTTTTGCCGAACCACGAAGTTATGAAGAAATAAACAACCCAACGCCAGTTGTCAAACAAAGGGGCAAATAAACACAAAGCGATAGAGACACACACACACATACGGGCTTCATACAGTTTCTGTTTACTAAATTCACTCACAAGGCATTGCTTGGCCATGAGGCTATAGTAGAAGACATTTGCCCAAGGTGCCGTGCAGTGGGACTGAACCAGAAACCACGCGGTTACGAAAGGACTTCATCCTACAGGCGAATAATGAAATAAAGTTCCAATCAAGTACTGGGGGTCAACATCCGCCGGTTAACCAACCTCCCCTGCAGATTTCTATTCTTGTTCCTATCATGTAAGAAATTATTCGTTAGAACGTCGGACAAAATGTCTTGCACTATTTCTAAAGTCCTTCAACGTTTCGAGTTCAAATCCTACTGAACTCAACTTTGCCCTTCGTCACTCCGAGATCGATAAATTAAAATAAAATACCAGTAAAATGACTATGGTTGGCGTTGTCGACCAAGACCTCTCCGTAAAATGTGTGGAGTTGTGCCTGAAGACTCGTTAGCATGTTGAACAAAATGCTTTCTAGTATTTCTTCCAGTTCTTTTCGTTCTGGGCTGAAATTCCGCCGAGGTCGACTTTGCCTTTTATCATCATCAACCCCTGGAGATTACTATCTCGAACCCTAGGTTTACATTGCGCGTAATCCTTTCAGGGTCCATAAAATAGTATCAGTCGAGCGTCGGTGTGATCGACTAATCCCCTTCGCCCAAAATTTCAGACCTTTGTGCCTTTAGTAGAAAGTATTATTACAATAATAATTTCTAATATAATCACAAAATAAAACAATCTTGTACAGTGGATAAAGATGGTCTTTATATCGACCCTTCTTTCCACCTAATTAACTGATAACAATTTATGGAACCCCTTCAAATGACGAAGGGTATAAGAAATTCACCCAATCTATAAATAAATAATCATTTTTTACGCAAGTGACCACTAAGATTAATTAAACTGAGTTAATTATTACTGTTTTACGGTATAATTTGATGGAGAAAATCCTTTATTTTAATTTTGGAAAATGTACATTTGATAAACAATGTCATTTTATAAGATTTTGCTGGAAATTTTTTTAATTAACATAAACATTTATTTACAGACAGAAAATTACCGGAAAACTTTCATTTAATTCTTCCTAATATTTCTGTTAAAACTGTATTGAAACCCTGTATTGGGCTTTCGAGGGATTCCGCAGACGTGAAGTGTAAACAATACTTTATGAAATAAGGGAGCCAGTAATTATTGAGACTAATTATACAGACTTAATTACGGTTTTATAGTATATTCTATTAATAATAAAACACCATACTTTAGAATTTGGGGAGACATTCGGTGATTCTAGTATGTAGTTTCTATGTGGTCCCATCCGTTCTGTAAAGGTGAGAGTTGATTAACCTGCAGATCCGACGTCTCTTTTAACATAGTAGGGTGTGATTTGAAGGGGGATTTGGCTGTTGTTTCGGGTAGGTCTAACCATCATAATCCCCTTACCAGCTCGTTTTAGATGGGTAGCTAGCACAAAAACCATCAAATCTACCCCAGCACATAACATTGGGTACATCGTTAAGTGCATGTGTATTATATAGACACATATATTATTATTATTATCATTATTACATTACATTACATTGGCAGATGTTTTATATTATCGATCATCGAAAGATGAATGAAGGACAAATATAATTCTTATTTATTCATATAATAATTAAAATATCTTTTCGTTCTGAATTCGAAATCCGCCGCAGTCAATTACTTTTTTTTTTCTTTCATTCATCCGAGGTGGATAAATTAAATACCCAGTCAGGTAAAGGGGTGAATTTAACCGGCTAAACTCTACCCTGCCCGACTTCAAGTTTGAGATTTCGTGCCTATGTAAGCAATTATTAAAAACATTAACAGATGGAGATGATGGAAGGATGAGAGGTCGAAAGAAGTCAAACACAACCCGTGTGTGTGTACTTGCGCGTGCAACGTAAGAGAAATGAAAAAGCATAAATGACAAGGAGAAACTGATAATCTGCTTTTGAGGTTTAGCTCCATGAGGTCAGTCTACCCTGACATCAAGCAGACTTGACCATGCAGTATTCATCATGACATGCACAATGTCTCAAAAGACAACTACTTTATTCAATGTGTCCTTTCGTTTCATTTAAGACAACAGAAATTTGGCTGTTGTTTTTAGCACGTCCAGTGACCATGCAGAGAACCTCACGTAGGCTCCGAAATGTATGGTCAATAAGTTATCAGTTAAAACACTGGTTCTCAACCCAGGGTCCACATGACCCTTAGGGGTCCAGATAAGATTTTGTTAAAATTTATGCAAAATATTTTTTTTTAATTTTTTATACAGGCGCAAGAGTGGCTGTGTGGTAAGTAGCTTGTTTACCAACCACATGGCTCTGGGTTCAGTCCCACTGCATGGAACCTTGGGCAAGTGTCTTCTTCAGTAGCTTCAGGCTAACCAAAGCCTTGTTAGTGGATTTAGTAGATGGAAGATGTGTGTGTGTGTGTGTGTGTGTGTGTGTGCACAACATCGCTTCACAACCGATGATGGTGTGTTTACGTCCCGTAACTTAGCGGTTCGGCAAATGAGACCGATAGAATAAGTACTAGGCTTACAATGAATATGTCCTGGGGTCGATTTGCTCGACTAAAAGCGGTGCTCCAGCATGGCCACTGTCAAATGACTGAAAAAAAAAGTCAAGAATTCCTAATAATATTTATAAAAATATTACAGGATTTTTATAATATGGAATGGCTACGAGAATCACCCAGATTAAAACATGGATCAAAGAGGTCCACTGGTAAAAAAAAAATGGTTAAACTCTAGCGCAGTATTTCTCAACCATTCTTTTGCCTATAGTACCCATGATTTGTATTTTACTCCAGTGGGCCCCTATAGCCATCCATTCGACGTTTAGAAAATTCCTGTTAAAATATGTTGTGTACTGTAAAACATAAACAATTTATTGCACATAAATTGTAATAACAAAATCTTATATGGACTCGGATTGAGAACCACAAGCCGAAATTGCGAAGATGATCCGGTTTCTGACTGAAGATTGAAGGCTTCGAATGTCCCGTCCGTGTTTTTTGTATCGTCTTCTAAATGTTTCACGTTCTTGTCCCAGTTTGTATTTTTTTACATTTACATATATATATTATATATATTATATATATATATATATATATATATATATATATGGGAGGTTTTTAGTATCCAGAACCCAAAATGGCAAGTAAGGCTACGTTAAGTGCTACCGAAGGACCGTAGTTAGGACCTCTACTGTCTCCCTCTATTTAACTCACTCATATCGTCTCTGATGTAGGGATATCCCTCATGTCCCTGAAACACCTGTACGAGTACCTTCCTTTTTATAAATGTCCTAGAGATTTCATACTGCTTTAGCTTTGTTACTCTCTCTCTTTTACTTGTTTCAGTCATGTGACTGTGGCCATGCTGGAGCATCGTCTCATTTTATTTAATATATATATATATATATATATATATATATATATATATATATATATATATATATACAGACATACACCATTCATGTTTTGAGCTCTGTTGTTTGTACGACTATATATTGTCAGTTTCAAGGATTATGGATTAACTTGATGAGACTCGGACTTCCAGCTTTAT
This sequence comes from Octopus sinensis, assembly GCF_006345805.1. Taxonomy (NCBI): domain Eukaryota; kingdom Metazoa; phylum Mollusca; class Cephalopoda; order Octopoda; family Octopodidae; genus Octopus; species Octopus sinensis. Next base: position 41,205,282 of record NC_043011.1, read on the forward strand.
TCTAAATAATCTCACCATATACCTTTGAATTTGCCACACCGAGTGTGAGTGTGTGTATTTATATATGTACATATATCTATGAGTGTCTACGTATGTATGTGTGTATATATATATATGTATTAGCGGCGAGCTGGCAGAAACGTTAGAGCGCCGGGTAAAATGCTCAGCGGTATTTCGTCTGTCGTTACGTTCTGAGTTCAAATTCCGCCGAGGTCGACTTTGCCTTTCATCCTTTCGTGGTCGATAAATAAAGTACCAGTTTTTGCACTGGGGTCGATGTAATCGACTTAGTCCCTTTGTCTGTCCTTGTTTGTCCCCTCTATGTTTAGCCCCTTGTGGGCAGTAAAGAGAGAGAGAGAGGAGAGAGATGGTGAGTACCCAAGGTACCCAGAAAGCAGGTTGGTGGTTTTGTTGGAGATGAACAGATGAAGATATCTTCTTGGCGGCTTATGTTCCATACGGAATTAAAGGATTAATTGGAAAGTGTTTCGTTATTTTTGTTGCCCTCGGGTGAGATGGATATTTTGCTATTTCTTCATCCATACCCAAACAAGATTACACATGTCTACACTTTGTTACCCCCAACACCTACGACTAAGTTACTTTATTTTTATAATACGTTTTCTTAAGGAAACTGTGCAGATATGTTTCCGTAGGTGTGAAATGACGATTATGTTGACAAACAAATTATTAATAATATTATCATTATCAACATGAAAAAGAAAGGTATGATTAATAAATAAATGTATATGTATGTATATAAATATATACACACACACACTAGTTTACGTTTAGTCTAATACAATTCAGATCATAAGTATTTAGAAATGAAATAATATGCGTGAGGAAAAAGTTATGGGAAAGTAAAGAAGTCAGCGCTGAAGTACTAAACTGTAGTTATGCCCAAGTTTAACTCGTTAAGGACAAAACCTCACTTGGAGTAATGACAGAGGTGAATGATCAGTCTCCAGCAAATACATGTACTACATGTGTGTGTGTGTGTGTGTGTGTGTATGTATGTGTGTATGTATGTATGTATGTATGATGTATGTAGATAGATAAATAGATAGATAGATAGTCTTTTCGTTTGTACACCCAAGCGTATTGTACGAGTGTGGGTATACATATATATACACATACAAATATATTATACATTTTATACGTATGTGAGTATATATATATATATAAATATATATATCCAATAACTCTTAATCGATAGAATAGTACTAAGACAGTATGCATGTTTATCTAGCTGCGATATATGTTCGATGCGATCAACATACTTTCGGAAACAATGTCCATAAAGGGTTATAAAGGGGGCTCGAAAAGATATAGTCCATTGCATTACATTGCAAGAATTGATGGTAACGAGCAGGTATATATTTAAGAAATTAATCAAGAGAGAAATTGCAATGTTAATGACCTTTGCAAGACCTCCACCACCACCACCTCACTTGTGCGAGATTAATATATACGTGTGTTTGTGTGTTTGTGGAAACTATGTAGAGTAGTAAAAATGTGAATGTATGTATGTGAATATGAATGTATGTATGTTACATTAGAGATGCGTGTATTTATAGAGTTACTGACTTAGTCCTTCGAATGTACTGAAGATCGTAGCTATCAAAAGCATGAAACACCTACGCGGAACCTCGGCGTGTTATCTACAGACATATGTATATATATATATGTGTGTGTGTGTGTGTTGCGAAACTATTATATTAAAAGACATGTTGTACATAGGAATGTGTGAGTCTGTGTGTGTGTGACTGTACGTAATAAATAAATATATATATATATATATATATGATACATTATTGTAATGATATTAATGTCATTTGCTTTGACCTTGTACGATCACAAGAATCCATCAACGGGGAAAATTAAATCGTCCTTATCGATATTAATTGATTAATAAGGAAACGATGACCGTCCCGTAAACAAGTAAAAAAAGGTCGAACTTCGATGAGTATATGGACGGATTTCTTGCACACGACTTGGGTCTTCTTCATTCAGAAACAGACAATGAATTAACCATGTTACGACCATCTCATCTAACGAGGAGGGGGAAATGTACGTCCTCATCTTCGATTCTACTCCGCCAGTAAAAAAAAAACCTACCATTCCCTATTCTTTAGTTTATACACCTTCATTTGTTATTATCATCATCATCATCATCATTATTATTATTATCACCTTAATACAAGATTCTTCAAAAATATATCTGAATGCACACCATCCAAAAATCACTTTACCTTTATATTCACTATATTAGAATTATACATACACACACACACATATATATATGTATATATATATATATATATATATATATATATATATATATACACGCATATACAAACACAATCACTATAAATACTATATATATAATCATACATTATATAGTTTCTATGAGGTGTGTAAAAATATATAAATAGATATATCACGTGTGATAGATAGATAGATAGATAGATAGATAGATAGATAGATAGATAGATAGATAGATAGATAGATAGATAGATAGATAGATAGAGATATAGAGATAGATAGATAGATAGATAGTTATAGATAGATAGATAGAGATAGATAGATAGATAGATAGATAGTTATAGATAGATAGATAGATAGATAGATAGATAGATAGATAGATAGATAGATAGATAGATAGATAGATAGATAGATAGATAGATAGATAGATAGATAGATAGATAGATAGATGGGTGGATAGATAGATAGATAGATAGATAGATGATAGATAGATAGATATAACAAGAAAACCTAAGTGTGCGTGTACCCAAATGTTGAGTGCACAGGAAAGAGCATGTCTATGGCATTTTTAAAGAATAAAACAAACAGCTATAAATTACCTGAAACATCTAAACAATATCACCAAAAATTAATATGAATTCTTAGATCTATTCTTTAATATTATATTTAGTAAATGATATTTACCTTTGTGAGACCAGATCGAAGTAAATAAGCCATTGTATATATATAAGTATATATATATGTGTGTATATGAAGGCTGGTAGTGGTTTATATGGGCCAGACACTGCTGACTGCCAATACAATTAAAGAAATTGTTCAGCCTGCTTGGAGCTTTTTGGTTTGAGAAGGTATAAATAGTAGCTTAAAAGAAGAGCGATTTTGTTTCAAGGGTGATAACTCAGAGATTTTGGGCATTGGTTTGCTTAATTGAGAATTTTGAGCTTTTAATCGTTTGTGCATGGGGAAGTAATTCTCGCACAGGGAAAACGCTGTTCACACAATAGGGCAAGAGGGCAAAAGTTCGTTCGATCTCGATTTTCAGCTGGTTTAAAAGAAGAAAAAAATTTATATATGTGTATACATATATGCACAGACATGAACGCAAAAAGGGCAATCTTGATTTTCAGCTGAATTAAAAGAAGAAAAAAATTTATATATGTGTATACATATATGCACACACATATACACAGACATAAACACATACATACATAAACATCAGCTGAAAAAAAAATAAAGAAAAAAAATTTTACGGAAAATGTCGAAAAACTTTCACTTCTCATATACTTTCTCCGAAAGATTGCCTATTGTTAAACAAAACAGTTTGTCCAAGCTCTTCTCACACTCTTGAAGAAAGAATAATTAAAGCATTTTGACCGAAGGCTCTAAATATTCTTTGCGCTTTATAGAATGGTTTATAAAATTTCTAACATTGGCTACAAGATCGGGCATTGGCAAAGTGGTGGGGGAAGGAATCGATAAAATTTCTTTCAATATTTGACTAGTACTTTAATTTTGTCGATGTTAGCGATTAGTAATGGCATAACTACACAAGTGTGCCTCATTAATTTACTTCTTCATAATTGTCAGAAAAACTGGTAATTTTCAATGAAGTTTTCTGCAGATACCTTTCAGATGGTGTAGATTCCGATCATAACGGAATTTAAAATGAAAAATTCGCATGAGTCGTTTTTATTTACTCATAACTTACAGAAAAATTTAAATTTTTAAATGAAAATTTCTACAAATAGTTTTCAGACAGTGTACATTATGATCATATCAGAATTTTAATTAAGAAAGAAAAAAAACTGGTGGGCGCATACACGTACATCTTGCCACAAATCACAATTTTTTTTTTTTTCTTCAAAGTTTCATTTTGTAGATATATGTGAACTGTATCAGTATGTGTGCGCCCTCCGATTCTGTCTTTTTCTCTGCATTAAATTCGGTATAATCGTAATCAAATTCAGCTGAAATACATTTGTAGAAATTTTCATTAACAAAATTATCATTTTTCCGAAATTTATGAGGAAATATATATGTATATATATAATCAATAATAATAAAGGGTAAAATTAATTAATCAATTTATAATTAATAACCTTACGAAGTAGTTCGGTATGTTAAAAGAACTATTAACGGTAAACTTGTACAATTTTTTTTATAATTATAAACATAATTATAATTAGGGCTTAGCAAAACTGCTTCACCACATACCAAAATTTAGAAATAGCAGTTAAATACAATTCTACTACCATAAGATATCTCCCAGACAGCAATACTCTCAACTCACACAGGCAAAGAAAAAAAATTACAAATCTATCCGGCTTTGATTAACTACATACGCGTTTCTTGATTAAAGATATGTAAAATAACTCATACCTTATTTCCGTCATCAGTACAGTATTTCAATTATAAATTTGAGAGCACTAGTAATCAAGATATCCATTCGACCAAGCACCATCGAACAAAATTAGTATCCAAAAAACCAATACTTCCGAATTCAAACAGACGAGTTATATATAGTTTATTCTTAAAAAGAATATTGTTGATAGTGACTTCGAAGTTTCGGCCAGTTAAGCCATCGTTGGTCTGCGATGCATTAGAATTTATCTTAGCTTAATATAGTCTCTGTTGGATTAAACTCTTCCTTGGGTGGGTGGGTTTGAGTGAGGTGATAATTAAGTTACAGGTTTCTTTCAGTTTCCGTCTACCAATGCTTTGGTCGGTCCGAGGCTGTAGTAGAAGACACCTGCCCAAGGTGCCACGCAGAGGAACTGAACCCGGAACCATGTGGTTGGGAAGCGGAAGCTGCTGAATAGAATCACAGGTATATCCAAACATATATCTACACATACACAGTTGTATATTCACTTCTGGTTTGCTTTTATTTTTCTTAACAACTGTATAGTGGAAGACGCTTATTAGAATCACGAATAATGTTATCAGCCGCTCATCAGAGTTATCCAAATTAGTAAAGCTCAAATTCTTTATTTAGTTTATGTAATCAGTCGGGTATATTTATCAAGAAGACTTTGTCCCAAAGGAATAACTATAAGCATGGGCCCGGGAACCGGAGGTGCAGGGGGTGTGCTTGCACCCCCTAAATTTTTTTGTGGAATGCAAAATCAAAATTTGCTCCCCTACTTAGTTTTTTCAGATTTAGAAAACAGTGAGTAAAAAGTAGCTTGAATTAGGTTTCTTCTCAAAGAACCAAGAACATAAATAAATAAATAAATAAACCATAGCCTTATTTGTAAAAAAATTTTGGTGGGACTGGGTTTGCACCTGCTAAGCAAATTTCATTCCCGCGCCAGTGACTATAAGCTGTTTCTACTGAATATATGTACATATATGAAGCCGTTTATTGTTATCAAAATTAATGGGTGTCAAGCTCTTTATTTGCTTAATGTGATCAGATGGTTATTGATATCGAAAAGGATTCGTTTCAAAGGTTTTTCAAGGGACTCCTTTAATGTATATTCTACAGGACTTGTTAAAACCATATAAATTGTTCTCTGAGATACATATAAAGATGGTTATTTCTGTAAAAATTAATGAGTTACAAACACTTCCGTTGCTTAACGTAATCAAACGGTTATTGATATCAAAATGGCTTCATTGAAGTGATTACAAGAAGCTATTCCTTCAGGATATATTTTAAAGGATTTGTTTAAAAAATACGTCCTGGAGATGCCGGGGATTGAACCCGGGACATTTCACATGCGAAGCGAACGCTCTACCACTGAGCTACATCCCCAGCTGATATGATGCTGAAGATTATAACATGAAAATACGATATTGATACTTCAAAGAAAATAAGCTGTAAGAATGATCAATAAAATCACCACCATTTAGTATTATGACGTATAATCATACAAGTCTATTGTATCCCAGGTAGACAGAAGGGATGCGAAAAAAATTTTCCCACGAGAGTTCCGGACCCCAGTTATGAATTATTTGCATACAGCCAACCAGAGCTCAACTATCAAACTAATTTATGAGCGCATAAGTGATGTGCGATAAGATAAGGTCACTTGGGGAAGAAATGACCACGCTTCTTTTCTCTTTTAAGAATGCTTGTTGTTCTTGTTCTTGTTTCAACCATGGCTGCCTCTGCATAATTATTTCTGTTGTTTTTTTACTTTGTAAAACAGTTAGGGGAGAGGGTTACTCACACATCACCCTCTACCCACATTTTTCTCATCCGTGTCTTTACCGTATGGGGCCCTAACAAAATCCGATAATAGATATAAATGCAAATCTATCTACTTATTTGTCTCCTTCTAAAATCAGGCATAACTTGGCGATCGGTCGACTTACAACACCATTCTTCGTCTTGAGTTTACTTGGGAGAGTGTGATTGTTAAGTTGACAACAAGGTCAAGGTGAGCTCTGATTGGTTGTATGCAAATGAGTTCATTACTGGGGTTCTGAACTCTCGTGGGAGAAAAATTTCGTTGAAGGGACACGTTTTTAGTGAAGGTTTTAATATTCTACATATTTGTCCATCGGGACGACGAGGACCGTTTAGGTGTCCTGGAGATGACTGATGATTCGTGCGATGTTGAAAGTGAAGAAAAGATGTGAAGCGTTAACCCCACTCTCTCGTCCGTGACTGTCTTCAATGCAGTGGCAACACCAGCTCAAGACGACTGGGGAGGGAGAAGGATGCTATGGATGACCACGATGTCTTATCTGCCTCATCCTCCTCTTTGCACTCCACAATTTCTTTACTGCAGCCTTTCTTTCTCCGTTGAACTATGAAGGTTCCAAGACCGTTCCAAGAAAAGAAACTGGTGAGCTGTAGTAGAAAAAAAATAAGATTAACGTAGTGGCCTAATTCTGTGAGATAATGTTGTCTCGTCTTGGTAATTTATTTAGTTTATGAGAGCGTCTTCTCCGAGTTAATCTTTTATTTTGTCAGCGCCTTGTATTCCCTTTAACTGATACCAATGACCTGTTCTTCTGTGGTGTCTAACACCATAATGGTGTCAGTAGCAAACGCCGATGAGGTTCTCCCACAGTTTTGATCTGGATCCCATAGTTTTGATCTGGACTCTCTTGATACACCGATATGTGACCATTTAGTCTGATAACTAAGCAGATTCCACTGTACACCCAACCTCTAAAAACAGGACCGAAATTGTATGCAGTGAAGACCGCCTCTGTTCAACGACGATCAACCTTATAGACCACCCAGGGAAACACTTGAGTTTTTTGCCCCATTTCCCTATACAGGATTCCACGGTAAAAGTGCCCCCTTCATAAAAGTGCCGCCCAGGGAGAACCCTCCCATATACAGTCCACTGCTAAGAGAAAGCTTTCTTTGATCTAAATTTACCAAACGTCTACCCAATCCTTTCTCTTTAGGCCGCAGGTAGCACAAACACTTGAAAATTTAACTACAGCTGCATTACTAACGTTAAAGATCTGGTTTTCAATATCAATAAAAGAAATTACAGAAACCATCTTAACATCTCTTTTCCCTAACCAATTCACTACAGTGCAGCATTACTAATGCTAACTTATGACTTCTCAGCTGAAGATGCCTCTGTAGAGTGTTGCTATATTGAGCAAAAGTGAAGTCACAAGGCCAAATCAAACGAGACTGATTAGACTTAATGGAAGTTAAGTTATAAAATCAGACACACTCAACACACATATTCGTTTAGACTCCCAGAACGATGGTCATCAGCAGAACATGCCAAAGCATATTCTGGAGGGTCAGATGTGTGCCACCTATGCGACTACGAAAATTTTCTTATATTAACATCTCCCATATTTTATATATAGCAAAGTATAGTGTGTGTATATATATATATATATATATATATATATATATACACACACACACTTGTGTTTCTTAAGAGGATGTAGCATGCACCTAACATGTTTCAGACTCGACCCTTCATCACGGAAGAGGATTGGAGTATATACGAACAGGTAGCATGGAAGTTGTTTTGAAGGTGAACGTGACTGTATTGGGAGAGGAGCAGGTCTTTTATTATCAATATTATAGACTCCCGGGAAAACCAGTGCACTGGGCCTTATATGTGTTTATTTATTGACAGTAAACAACATCATGCATTGACCAAAAATGGAGCCCGAAAACCGTGTGGTCCATACTTTCAGACGGCACTGGAGATGAAAATCATTGGGTTTTTTTAATGGCTGGATCTCTTAAGGGTCTCAAGTGACACTGAGAGCAAGATGATGGTATTAAACAAGGTAACAAATATACACTCCCAACCAAGAACAGGAATAATAGTCCTGATGGGTTTCCAGGTGGTTTGTGCAGATCTGAGGCTGTTGCAGAAAAGACTCGTCCAAAATAGTGCCATAATGTGGGATCGAACTTCGGAATATGTAGTTCCAAAACGAACTTTCTTTGTTTAACCATAGAACGTGAGATCACCTTTCCTGAATCGACGTCGAAAGGATGAAAGTCAAAATCGACCTCGGCGGAATTTGAACTCACAGGTGTGCTAACGATTCTATTCATCTCACCACCTTTAAGTTGAATAAAACCATAATTAACTGATCCTCTTGTATTTTCTTTCACCCAAAGCCAGGAACTTTTCAGTCATTCCCTCCCACCTCGTGTGTGTGTATAAATATGTATGAATGTATGTATGTATATCATTGTGAATAATATTCTTAAGGTCAACATTTACCCACTCGCGACCACTCCTAGGCTTTGTAACTAACTCATTGTTTAAGCAAATTAGATGATGTTTACCTTTTTAGATTCGTCACATTCTAAGCTACATTTTCAGCTACAGAATTTGAAAATTGGTTCATTAGAAAAAAAGCTTGAGTCAAATATGTGAGGTCAAAAACGGGAGAGTAACGCCTGAAATCGACTTCGATTCCAAATATTTTTTTTAAAGAAATCTATATTTCATTTTAGCTTATATGATAGACCTCGGCGAGAGGAATCTTTCCATGTTACTTATATGCAAAAGTATTCTGTAGAAAAAAAGTACTGAGGTAAAAACCGGCAAAAAAAAGGAGACTACCGCCTGAAATCAAATTTGACTCCAAATATTATTCTTATTTCAAAAGAAAACTATATTTAAATTTAACTTTTCTGATAAATCTCCACGAGAAGGATCCGATGATGCTAATTATATATATAAAAAAGGGGTTTTTTAAACAAAAAACTATTGGGACCAAATGTGCCGAAAAAAGTTGTAACGTCTAAAATCAAATTAAAAACCTCAAATTTTTTTTTACCTCATATAATAGAACTCATGAAGACGAGTGTCGTGGTGCTAATCTGTTCAAAAAATACCATTCACACACGGTATTGTGTGAATAATATTCTTTAGGTCAATATTTACTCACTTGCGACCACTTCTAGGCTATGTAACTAACTTGCTTTTTACCCAAATTAGATGATGTTTACATTTTTAGGTTTGTCATATCATAAGCTACATTTCGGGCTAAAAAATTTGAAAATTGGTTCATCAGAAAAAAAGTTTGAGTCAAATATGAGGTTACAAATGGGAAAGTAACGCCTGAAATCGACTTTGGGTCCAAATTTTTGTTTTTGAATAAATCTATATTTTATTTTAGCTTATATGATAGACCTCGACGACAGAAATCTATCCAGGTTAGTTATATGTAAAAAAAATTCAGTAGAAAAAAAGTACTGAGGTCAAAACAGGACAAAAAAAAAAAAAAAGTGATTAACACCTGAAATCGAATTTGACTCCAAATATTACTCTTTACTCTTTTACTTGTTTCAGTCATTTGACTGCGGCCATGCTGGAGCACCACCTTTAGTCGAATCAAATCAACCCTAGGACTTATTCTTTGTAAGATTAGTACTTATTCTATCGGTCTCTTTTGCCGAACCGCTAAGTTACGGGGACATTTGAGTTCAAATTTCGCCAAGGTCGTCTTTTCCTTTTATCTTTTCAGTACTCAATAAAAATGAGTATCAGCTGAGCACTGAAATTGATGTGATCAACTTTCCCTCCCCTCCCGATTTAATGGCCTTATGCCAAAATTGGAAACCAATACTGCTAAATGTTTGGTTCAGTTCAGTATTTAGGTACCTTGCAAAGATCTACCTCATATTCACAAAATACACTATATTGTAATAAATATATATTGTAATAAACATCATTCACACATGGTAGTGTTGAATAATATTCTTAAGGTCAACATTTGCTCACACACGGCCACTTCCAGGCTTTGTCACTAGTTCAGTTGTTTTTTTTTTTTACCAAAATGATTATGTTTATACATTTTGAGATTGGTCCCTTCCTAAGCTACATTTTGGGCTACAAAATTTGAAATATATATATATATATGTGTGTGTGTAGTGTATCGTGGCTTCTTTTCTATTACCCAGGTGTTAGGGCAACACAGCGATTCTTTAGTGCTCTTAAAAAATACCTCTAAATACTCTTATTATTATATTTCAAAGTCGTTATTGTGAAATTTAATAAAGTTAAGACTTTCTTCCGAGTAGCACACACTTACAGTATGCCTCTGCTCATATATACAATAACCATTTAACATTAATAACAGTGAACTATGGACGTAAACAGAGAAAAATATAGGCAGTGCTACAGATGTGTACCCTTCCACCGACTTTGTTTCCTCATAACTTTCTGAAAAATTAATATCTTTTTGTAAAATTTTGGGTAAACACATTTCAGATAATGTATATTACGATTTTATCAAAATTTAATGAAAAAATAAAATGGTGGGGGCGGATAATTCATACACCTCATCGAAAGCGGGATGTATGAATTATCCCCGCCCCATACACACACAATACTTTTTTCGTTTTTCTTTCACATCAAATTCTGGTATAATCATAATCTGCGCGATTTGAAATGTATTCGTAGATAATTTTATTGAAAAATACACATTTTTCTGAAAGCTATAACGAAGCAAATCGTGATGTGAGAATTATCCGAAATTTCACTCTAAAAAAAATAAATAATCATAACAAATTCTAATATAACCCTAATCTGCACTATATAAAATGCATCTCTAGAAAATTTCAATGAAAAATATCTATATTTTTCTTCAAAGTTATAAAGAAAAAAATTTGGCAGGTGGATGGGCACGTATCTGTAGTTATGCCGGAACGAAAAGGTCAAGTTTCCAAGGGCAAATAACATTATTTAAATTGGTTTGAAATATGAAAATTTTACGAGGTGGAATATGAATAAGAAAGGCCTTGTGATGTTTATGACTTTTCCTAAGGTTTTCAGAGCTGTAAACGGAATAAATCAGAACCGACTAGGAAACGAAACTGGATTCTACACTCACTCCTCCCTTAACGACGACGATACACTTAAATGTTTTTCTTATTCCCAAGGACAACCACATGACACAATAATAATTATGCACGGGGAGATCACTCTATTTCATCACTTCGCTCTCCTGTTTTTAAAGATGGCGTCGGCCATGCTGTGTGCGGTACGTACTTCGTTTTCTGTTTTACGTCCTTTACAAACATGTCACAGCCCTTCGATATTACCACTGCTGCAAAGCGCAAGATATTTGCCTATCCTAGCAAACCTTACTGATATCCGTTTCTCTTCTTTTTTCAAACGTCTTCCTGCTGATCGTCTCTGGGAGAGTGTCGGTGGTGTAAGTAATGCTGGTAGGAAAAAAGGTAGAGGTCGTGGCCGGAAAAGAAAAGTGGATCTACACATCGGTCAAATTCTCGGCGATGGTCAACAGCAGATGGTTTGGCCCGGACTCAATGCCCCTGTCATGAAAGGTAAAAAACTGTTGAACGTTGAAAGTTTACCACACAATCCCGACAGAAAGGAACAGATACAGAAAGTAAGGGACCGTTTTCAAAGATCTCGTCATTTAAAAATTCCTGCTTTGCAACGTGGATGGACAGGGAGACGGATGCCCGGTATGAGTATAGGACCTCCAGATCCTTTAGACGATTTTACATTTGAAGGTTTCGATACAAGAGTATTAGAGCTTAAAACCGTAGCCAATATGACAGCAACTCTGGGACGAAAACGAAGCTACAGTGCATTTGTTGTGACTGGAAACAAAAACGGTCTTGCCGGGTTTGCTAAAGGTAGATCGGCTTCAGCTAAGGACGCTCTTAGGAAAGCGAAAAATAAGGCTGCCCTGCGATTACAGTATATTGAACGATTCGAGGATCACACACTATGGCATAATATATTTTGCCAGTATTACGCAGTGAAAGTTTTCGCTAAAAAAAGACCCAAAGGCTTCGGTTTAACGTGTCACCGAGTTCTGAAAACTATTTGCCAAGTTATCGGAATTGAAAATATGTACGCCAAGGTAGATAGCCACTCTAAAAACACACAGTGTATGACCAAAGCCTTCTTTGACGGTTTGTTGAAACAGGAAACACACCAAGAACTTGCAGACCGGATGAATATGCATCTTGTGGAATTCCGAAATGAAAGAGAATATTTTCCAAATGTTGTTGCTTCACCTTCAGACGGAAAAATTTTGGATGCTCCTCCAGCAAACATTGACTTGGATTTTTCGCAGTTGTACTATGGTGGGAAAAGGCAATTACAGAAAAAGAAACGCTCCAATAATAATAATCCATTGATGCGAAGGAAACTATGGCTTGACTACAAACACAGAAACCAGTACCAATCTAGATTGGATAGAATTGTCCTCGGATTTGAAGAACCTGGGAACCAACAACAAAAGTAAAATGTTTAGTTATAAAACATTTATAATGGTATGATTGAAACTTTGTTACATATGGAGGTACTACTAGCGAACAGTGGTCCCGGTGCGCGCACTCGCGCATCCACGCTAGCTAGTCGTAAGTCGTCGATCCTACAACGACTTTTTAACCCTAAACCTAACCCTAACCTTTGTTTATAAAAATAATTTATCGAAAAATATTTAATTTGTGTAAAAAAATTACATACATTGTTTTAAAAAATAATTTATTTACTTTACGTTTTATTTACTTTGTTTGAAAAATATTATTTGGTTTTCTTTGATATGTATTTAGCCTTGAAATACAAACATACGCGCAAGTCGTTGTAGGATCGACTACTTACGACTAGCTAGCGCGGATGCACGAGTGCATGCACCGGGACCACTGTTCGCTAGCAGTATCCATATGAGTTGTCTGTTAATAAAGGGACACATTTGAAACGCAAGTATCCAAGACTAAAACATGTACAATTACCAAACAAAAGTCTATAATAATGACCAAAGTATGTGCCCCATCATCACGAGACACCCTGTATTTTTTGTGTGATATTAAAACAAAACTCTTTTTATTTATCTGTTGAATTCTTCAGAAATTCTATCATTAACATTTTTTCTTTTCTTACTTTATGTATTTCTAGTGTTCTTATATTCCTACGATTCTTGTTTGTTAATTCTCCTTTTCTTTAGTTCTTTGTTGATTTTCTTTTTGTCATATTTAATCCATTTATATATCAATACTATAATATCCAATAAGATATATTACTAGATCTTGTTTACATGGTGTTATTGCGACTGGTTCCTCCTCTAGTAGTTAAGTAAATGGAGCCACATACTATTGGTTATAAATTTGTAATAGCTGTTGTGAAGATGTTACATTACTAGAATGCTGGAATGTGCTGTTTATTTGTTTTGTTTTAGTTTTTGTTTTCTTACTGGAACTGAAGGAAGGGGCAGCACCATGACCTTTGCAGGCTCTCCAAGATCAGTGAGATTGATGTTGATAATGTTCAGTTTAAGCTGCTGCCGGTCAATGGAATGGGGTGATATTCTGAGGAGAAAGGACTGGGCAGAGCAATTAGTGTGGGACATGGTAGGATTGGATGCAACAAAGATGAAGTGCATAGGCAAGTGGGACAGAAGTGCCAGAGCGTGGAGATAGAAAACCAGCTGTTTCCAAGGATTAAAAACTATTATAAAAGTGACAAAAAAACTTGAGTGGAGACCAGGGGATGGAGTGTATCCGTGAGTGATTTTATGCCAATCATTTGAGTGGCTCTTGCCTGGATGTAGTCCAAGATAACTATGTGCATAGCAGCAGTTCCATTCCAGATGTGGGAGGAGATCTCCACTGCAGGCTTCAATAATATGCACTCATTTAACCCAGTGATTCTCACCATTTTTTTTTGCCTATTGTCCCTATTTCACTCAGGGTGGAGCCCACATAGTCATTCAATGACTGAAAACTATTTTATGATTAAATATTATTAGGAATTGTATGAAAAGATGTTTAAATATGTTATGTATTGTAGAAGTATAAACAATTTCTTGCACATAGATTTTAACAGGCAAGCCAAATGAGACCATAACCCGTGGCCTATGCCAGGAGCGTAACCAGCCCGCTTATGCATACCTTTTCCTTCTTTGGACACTAAACTCTGCTTGTGAAGACCTGTTGAGGCAAGTGAAATCAAAATCAGATTCGATGACTGGCATCCGTGCTAGTGGGGTGCAAAGAGCACCATACGAGTGTGATCATTACCAGTGTCGCCTTACTGGCACTTGTGCCCATGCTAGTTGGGTGCCAAGAGGACCATCCGAGCGTGATCGTTACTAGCAACACCTTACTGGCACCTGTGCCGATGGCATGTGTAAAAAGATTCGAGCAAGGTCATTGCCAGTACTGCCTGACTGGCCTCCGTGCAGGTGGCACGTAAAATGCACCCACTACACTCTCGGAATGGTTAGCGTTAGGAAGGGCATCCAGCTGTAGAAACTCTGCCAGATCAAGATTGGAGCCTGGTGCAGCCATCTGGTTCGCCAGACCTCAGTCAAATCGTCCAACCCATGCTAGCATGGAAAGCGGACGTTAAACGATGATGATGATGATTTGAAATGAACCTGTAAGGGCCATGTGGACCTCGGTTGAGAACAAGATTTAACCCATGCTAGCATGGAAAAACAGACAGAGAGCAAACAAACTCTGCAAACATAATGTGACTTATTTATTTATTCATAAAAGATAAATAGAGCAACAGAGGTAGTATTAATACCCAAGTGGTGATTATTTTACTTTATTGCCTTTGCCTTAGCAAAGGCGGAGGTATTGTTTTCAGTCGGGTTTGTTTGTTTGTCCGTGAACAAGATGTCTCAAGAACCACTGAACGGATTTGGATGAAACTTTCAGGGATGTTTGGCCTCGTGACTGACACAAACTGATTAGATTTTGGGATTTTTCCAGTTTTTTTACTTAATTGCTGAGAGTGGCCAGGTTCATTTTTAGTATTCTCGTTTGTGAGAGCATTCAAGTTCTGGATAATCGTTGAGCGGACATTGGTGATGCCAACTGAAGTGAAGCAAAGCAATAGAAATCTTAAACTTTACTTCTTTTATGTGCTTCTGCCCAAAGGATGTGGCCATGCTGGGGCAACACCATTACAAATTCTGCACTAAAGTCATAGGTTCTAGTAAGTTTTCAACCGAGCTTCTGTACATTAAGCAGGTGTGATAACCACTACACCATGAACTCACTAGGGAATAGAAAAAAAAAAGACCTAGTTTAGTTCAGCTTTTTGAGAACTTAACCCTTAAACTTTAGTTTAAGGGTTAAGTTTTTCAGTTTGTTTAAGAGCCTTTTAGATCTGATGTAGTGATTTTCGTTTGCTTTTTCTGACAAAATGACCTTTCCTCATCGTTTAACGTCCGTTCTCCATGCTGGCATGGGTTATAAAACATATCTGTGGACAACATTTCTGACTGATGGAGATCTTTTGCAAGTGACCTCAAGGACTTTCTGGGATTGTAATCAATGGTCTGTTGAACTTGCTGGATAAATTCAGGTGTTCAGATGATTTTAGAGTGTTTAGAATGCTTTGATACTGGTGATACATTTCCATCTTCAGTCTGTAACTCCTTACAAACTTCATAGATGAAAGCTCTGGCAACTTTTAAAAATTGAGATATTTCTAAATCGCTATGCTCAGCCTTTATAACCACAATAACAGCAAGCCTCTTCATCTCTTGAGTAAGCTGAGGGTTGGCCATTATTATTTTCTGAAACAAAGATTATAGAGAGTTAGCAAAAATGCAGCAATAACCTCCAAAAAGGTATGTCCTCAAATACCTTATACACCCTGTAGTATAGTGATTCACTGGAGATCACTAACTGGCTGCTATTTTAGCAGGTCAAGTAACCAGGCACAGGTTCTCTCAACATCTTGAAATGCTTACAATTGTCAGTAGATTGCTGTTGGACAAGATAGGTCGGTGAGCTGATAGTAAATATCTGTTGAACTGGATCTATGGGTAGATAGCTGTTAAACTGGGTGGTTAGGTAATGGGTAGACAAAGATAAAGACGAGGTAAAAAGACAGAAAAAAAATTTTAACAACTTTCAGCAATATTTGAATAAAAATTTATTTTCTAAGTTTGTATAGAATTTATGTATATTTTTTACAAGAGACCTGGATCAATACTTTATTGTGAAGGAGGACACTTAATTACAGGAATGTCAACTGATTATGATGGTGATGCTTACACAGACACAAAGTCAAAATTTTCTAGACTTCTTAAGTAGCTCAAGCTGACCCCAGAATTTTACTGGTACTTATTTTATCAACCTTTAACCCTTTAGTGTTCAGATTATTCTATCAAACATAATGCCTATTGATTCCCATTGATTTGAATTAATCATGCATTATCTCATATCTTCAAGATCTTGATGGTGTAATTACTTAATGTAGAATAACATTGTAGGGTAGGTGTGAGAGCCTGGATCTGGCCAGTTTGAACATAAAATATGTAGAATACTTTTGGCCGGATATGGCCGGTTAAAATACTAAAGGGTTAAAGAGATGACAAGCAAAGTCAGCCCTAGTCAATTCATAATTTATGAATTTGGACACGCAGCCAGCAGTTTTGAGAGAAGCAGGGGTTGGTCAACTTGCTGCCTTAATATTAACAGAAATTACATTAGCACAAAAGTATGTTTTTGTAAAAGAGGAGTGGTGTGTGGTTAATTTGGTTCCCAGGTCATGACTGGTATTAATTTATCACTCAAAACGGAATGAAAGACAAGTTGATGCTTGTGAAATTGTTTTGTGATTGTAACTAAGCATTGCAAAGCTTTTAAACCTGGGTCCCTTCCATCTCTGCCTCAGCTGTCCAATTTCTTCTGAAAGACTTGAAGTTATAGAATTGGATAACTGATTTGTAAACTTCCCAAAGACACAACCACTGAAACTATTTCTTTTATGTGCTTCTGCCCAAAGGATGTGGCCATGCTGGGGCACCACCATTAAAAATTCTGCACTAAAGTCATAGGTTCTAGTAAGTTTTGAACTGAGCTTCTGTACATTAAGCAGGTGTGATAACCACTACACCATGAACTCACTAGGGAATAGAAAAAAAAAGACCTAGTTTAGTTCAGCTCTTTGAGAACTTAAACCCTTAAACTACATTGTCTGGCATAATAATTATTTATTTATCATCCTTTGACTAAAGTCCTTAACCTGCAAATTTTTAAGAAAGAAAGAAAATGTGACTTAGTAACTGTCATACTTTACCTAAAGTGAAATAGCTTCAAATAAGAATTGAAACCCAAATTGCAAATTCAATTTACTGGGAAGTTGCCCCCCACCCCTATTATGCCACTCTTCTGCCAGGC
The DNA here is from genome assembly GCF_006345805.1 of Octopus sinensis. Lineage (NCBI taxonomy): Eukaryota > Metazoa > Mollusca > Cephalopoda > Octopoda > Octopodidae > Octopus > Octopus sinensis. Next base: position 41,223,133 of record NC_043011.1, read on the forward strand.
TCACTCTAAAAGGTGATTTCTAAGAGACCCACAAATGTGTGGTAGGGAGAGGATATAGTGGATTGAATTAAATCGCAGAAAATACCTGACACTTAAAGGGGAACATTCCTCAGGTGTAACAGATCTATATTCAAAGACGTTCCAGCTTTAGCCATCCTACTTTTACAAGGGGCAGCCAAAAAAAAAAAAGAAGAAAAAAAACTCCCGTTTTACACAGCCATTGGTGTGGCTAATGTTTTACCATTTTTCTTTTAGTTATCATGGTTTAAATCAATGCACCTTGTACCTTTGATGTTGAAATGTTTGTCAGCCTGTAAAATGTCGGAGAATATTTTTGCCCCACCCTGTATTTTATTTTCGCATATCTAAACGCAATGATAGTGCAGGATTTTAGTTGCCAAATAGACAGGTTTTTTTTAATAAAAAAAGTAAAAACCTACAATATCATTAAAATCTTATTCACACATTAAAATGTGCAGAGTTACAAGGGTTTGGCATCACTGATCTAGCACTGCTTTATTCAATGTGTCCTTGTTTTATAACAACAGTGTGTGATTTGAGAGAGATTTTGTTGCTATTTGTAGCAAGCCAATTAACAGTACAGTAAGTCCATCATTGGTCCATGGAAAGAGAAATCAATCGAAGTGGTATTTAAACTCAGAACTTAAGGAATGAAAGAGTACATCTAGTCAAATGCTGTACATTTTTCCTACCACTCAGCCACCTGTTTCTCACCTAAGTAATGATTATCATAAATCATTATTATTATTTTCACCAGGTAAAACAGTAAACTTGTTTATATGAGTTTATCAACTTTAGTTTGAATGAAAGGTCAACTCTGGCATCAGTCTTCTACCTCTCTACCAGCCAATCATTTATTGTCCTTTTTTCCATGCTGGCATGGGTTGGATAGACCAACAGCAACCAATTGGTTCCTTATTTTAGAGGCCCCAAAAGGATGAAAGACAAAGATGATAATTGCTTCTGGTTTAGGTGTAAGGTCAGCAGTATTAAGAGGAGCAAAGGAGCTCATTACGTTGACCCCATTTACTTGACTGGTACCTTGTTTTAATGATCCTGGAAGGACAAAAGAGTAAAACTGACCTTGAAAAATTTTAACTCAAGTATGCTAATAATGTTTTCAAATTTAGGTACAAGGCCAGCAGTTTTAGGGGAGGGGGAATGTTGATTACAATGACCCCAGTATTTGGCTGGTACTTTATTTTATTGACCCTGAAAGCATGAAAGGCAAAGGTGATTTTGGCATAATTTGAACTTAGAACGTAAAGAGCCAGAAGAAATGTCACTGTTTTGTCTGGCATGTTAATGATTCTGTCAACTCGCCACCATAATAATAATCTTTTCTACTCTAGGCACAAGGCCTGATATTTTTGGGAGGAGGGGCCAGTCGATTAGATCAACCCCAGTATACAACTGGTATTTAATTTATCGACCCCAAAAGGATGAAAGGCAAAGTCGACCTCAGCAGAATTTGAACTCAGAACATAGCAACAGACGAAATAGCGCTAAGCATTTCACCTGGCGTGCTAATGTCGCTGCCAGCTTGTCACCTTATAATAATAGTTTCAGTTTGGCACAAGGTCAGCAATTTCAGGGGAACAGGTAAGTTGATTCCCCAGTATGCAACTGGTACTTATTTTATTGACTCCAAACGGATGAAAGGTAAAGTTGACCGTGGCAGAATTTGAACACAGAACGTAAAGCTGAAAAAAATGCTGCTAAGCATTTTGTTCAGTGTGTTAACACTTCTGCCATCCTACCACCTTAATCATCATCATCATCATCATTTAATGTCTGCTTTCCTTAAAAATAATTTGTCAAACCAGGACTAGAAATTTCAATAGATTGGAAATAAATTTTCAGGGAAAAAAAGATAAAAATAATAATAATTATAATAATGTGTAAATCCACTTATTTCAGTGTTAGTTAGCAATAGATGGAAAAGAGAAAACAGTTTATTTTTAATAATCTATTTCTCTACCAAACCGAAAACTAACCACCTTCACTAGACATGTCTTTCCAATCCAGGAATAATAATGAATGCAAAGTGAGACAGGGTTTATTTAATTATAGTCGTAAGGCGTTATCAAAAATCGTTAAGTAGATAACAAATGAACTTTTGATTTTATTTTTGACGATTCTACATACTCCCAGCATCAGATTCAGTGAGAGATCTAAGCAGGTGCTTCAGCTTCAAATTAGTATCACGATTGGAACTCCGATGACATTTTACTAGCTAAACTGGTGAAACCCTTATTGGCCATGTTGTTTTTGGCTTTTAATTGTACATAATGCTGGGCTTGAGTCTGAAAAGAGAAAAGGGAGTAAAAAAAAAAAGGAAAATAGAATAAAATGCAAAAATTCAATTGACTAATTATATTGGTGGATGTTACAAAAGTTGTTTGGGCAATTAATTAAGTCAAATGTGTATCATCGTCAACATCGTTTTAATGTCTGCTTATTCATGCTTACATGACTCAAATGGAATCTGTTGAAGCAGATTTTCTGTAGCCAGATACTCTTCCTGTATCACTCTCTCAAACACCTGATCCTATCTGAATCCTTATTTTACTTTTATATATATATATATACAAGCAAAACGCCTCCCTGTCCAATAGACGGTGCTGAGTTGTCAAACATTTAAACCAAATTTTCTCAAAACAACTTATCTGACCGTCCCATTTTGAGGCATTATTTCAAGCCAGCCGGGCTTTTTTTGTGCAAACTGCACGTGCATTTTTCTTGCGCACGCGTAGTATCGATCGCAACAGCTGATGTACTTGCATGTTCCCATGGCTTTATCGATCACATTCTCACCTGGAATCGATTTTTGTAATTTTTTCAAAACTTATACATGCCCTGATACTGTCGGTATCTACATATCAAATTTGAGCGCAGTTGGATGGAGGATGCCCGCGATCCTACAAGACACACACAGACGGACAGAACAGCTTTTATATAATAGATATTCATTTACTTATTTATTAAAAGAAAAAAAATGGAGATGATCCCTCTCACTTACAATTTGTTTCTTATCCATGCAACCATGCTTCTGTGATAATCCCCAGAGATTAACAGCTAAAGTAAGCATATTGGCTTCTGTCAGTTGTCCATGGGTAACAATAGTGTTGAAGAGCTCCAGAGCAAGATAGCTTTGTCTTTTAAATGCCTGGACAAGAAAAAAAGAAATCACAATTAATCAAAGAATCAAGGGATTAAATGATGTCCTCTCAAGGCGAAAATCACAGTATTTGGCATTTTAACCCCTTAATGGATTATCCCGAGTTTACTCATGCATCGCAAATGTATCTTTTTAGAACCACACGAGTATACTCGGTCAAAATTAACTTTTAATCTTAGCACTCAAACGAGTTTATTTGTTTTGTATCATTTCATTTTTGAGCAATCATGAATTTACTTGCGTTGTTTAAAAAAAAAAAAACAGTATTTTTTTCATTTGATGGATTTGGCTATCTTATGTTTCGTATAAAGCATCTTTGGAAACTTCAGCTTCTGTTATGAAAATGCAATTTAGAATGCAAATAATCATCAAGCTCATTGAAAAATATAGGCCCTTATTGCCTCCCACGCAACCATGAAGACCATCATCGATCCCACATCCAACAAGATTTGCCCCAGCTGGTCACTTTACCATGGAAATACCACCAAGTGATAAGAAAAAGAACCCTACAAGACAGTGTGTAAAATGCGCAGAGAAGAGAGACGCTAAAGGAAAGAAGATTTGAAGAGAAAGAAGATACATGTATGATGTCTGCAAGATAACTGTGTGTAACCCCTTGTTTTAAAAATTATCATTCTAAATAAACTATCTCATTTAAAAAAAATTTTCCTTTGATTTAAAAGCAATACATCTTATAAAAGAAATCAAAGATAGTTAAGTTATATGTTTTTTTTCAATGTCTGAGCTAACTCGTTTAAATCCAAATGAGTAAAAAGTACATTTTAATTTCTATAATAAAAAATAGAAGAAACAAGATAAAAAACTCTTTTTGTAATTAACACAGTGTATATAATTAAAAAAGGAAATAAAAAAAATATGCTCTGAAATGAAACACCATGTCAAAATAATTGATCCATTAAGGGGTAGAACAGAAACATATTTGACAGAGTAATCTGAATGCTACTTTAGAACAGGGAATTTTTATCATAGAAATTGGGCCAATCTCAGGTGGGTTGGTATTAAAAAAATTAAAGAATATTAATGTGTGTGTATACTATTATGTGCACCCATGGCACAGCGATACTTCTATACATTGGCATTGGAAAATCAACCTCTTCCTCAATTATTCAGGGCTCAATAAGATTCGCATATATACCATCATCATCATTTAACATCCAATTGTCCATGCTGGCATGGGTTGGACAGTTTGACCAGGGATGGTAAGCTACACCAGACATAAGTTTGATTCGACATGGTTTTCTATGGCTGGATGCTCTTCCTAATGCCAACCACTTTGAGAGTGTAATGGAGTGCTTTTACATGCTACCAACATGGGTGCCAGTTGCTTGACTGTTGCATCCAAGGACACATTCTGGTCAATGGTCTGTTTGAAGATGGTCTTTGAGTCACAGGTCTGCTAGATCAGAGCTACCTTGTGTGAATGCCTGACACTCAACTCCCCAAGACACTGTTTTATAATACACACAAGGTAGACAGAAAAATGCTCTCCATGTTAATTTATGTTCCAAACACCATCTTGTGCTTGCATTTTGCAAGTGTTGGAATTGATCTCAAAACTCTTCAGTGAGGTTTTGGAGTGACAGGGTGAAATCTCAGCTTTAAATAAATGAATAACCTTTATACTGAAGCACAATTTTCACTCCGTGTTTCCAAACACATACATGTGTGTGTGTGTGTGTGTGTGTGGAGAGGAGTATAAAAATATAAGCGTGTCTGATGATAATTTTTATTTAATATAACACTTCAGGTGAGATAAAATAACTAATGAAGACAATATTATCAAGTTGGAAGCCAGATTAATAACTAAACTAAAAAAAAAAAATTGGGGAGAGAATAAGAACTGTAGCGATAAAACATTAGAATCTTCCAAAATATTGAACCCATGAAGATGTTCCAGCTTACCTCTTGTGATGCCAGTGTTTTTAAGTGTCCAAGAATTTCGGTGATTAACGAGTCACATATGGTTCTAACTTCTTCAATGAATATTGGATCTGAACCATATAGTTTATCATTGGAATCAACTGAAAACAGAAACCAAAGACAACAAAGTGAATAAAAAAAATAGAATAAAAGAAAGTAAAACACAGTGATTGTTTTTTAGCCCCAGGCTGGCTTTGACCGAGCAAACTTATCAAAAGTGTATTCTAGTTATGATTAGCCTATCATTTTAGATGGAATCTAAATATATTGCTAATGATTCCTTCCTTTTTTTCTTAAGATGGTATGGTGTGTTTTGAGGGAGATTTGGCTGTTATTTCTAGCAGGCTGAACAATCACAAAATGTTCTGTCATCAACTCACCAAAATAAATTTGGTGGTATTATAACTTTACCTCTTTATATGTTCCAGCCCAAAGGGTGTGGCCATGCTAGGGTACCACCATATCGAGAAAACAAACATCACATGGCTGTGTGGTAGGAAGCTTTGAAGCTCTGAAGTCTGGCAACTGACTTGGTAAACACCCACAAAATCATTACCCATTGTGCCAACAACCACCTTGAGCACCTTTTTGAGCTCCATGTGTCTAACACATGTGGGCATGCTTTCAAAGTCAGAAAACAGCACAGCTCCCATGACTTTCAGAAACATTTTTCACACTCAGAGTTGCTGAAGCATGGAACAAACTACCTGCATCAGTTGTTAGCTGCTGAGACATTGCATCCTTTAAAACTTCCATGCTTCCTGAAATTCACCAACACTACATGTGATATACCACCCTCCATATGCATGCACACATGTATATCATGACTCATACACTGTTCACTTTCCTGACTTTTGCACATAATTCTATGTACTGTACATGCACGTTTGATGAGTTTTAGTGCACCTGAACACCATACACAATAATTTCATTATATATATATATATATATATATATATAGGTGGAGGTGCAATGGCCCACTGATTAGGGCAGCGGACTCGCAGTTGTAGGTTCGCAGTTTCGATTCCCAGACCGGGCGTTGTGAGTGTTTATTGAGTGAAAACACCTAAAGCTCCACGGGGCTCCGGCAGGAGGTGGTGGCGATCCCTGCTATACTCTTTCGCCACAACTTTCTCTCACTCTTTCTTCTGTTGGCCTGCTCGCTTAGCCAGCGGGGTGACATCATTTGAAGGCTAAAACAATGCGAAGCGCATGGTGACCAGCGATGTGTAGCAACATCTGATAACCTGGTCAGTCACGGTGATATATATATATAAACTGATTGAAAGAAAGAGACATTAAATATCAGAAAGTGGAATTTTTATAGAAAAAAAGAGAATTGTGGCAAGACACAATCACATATGTCCTACATCTCGGACATGAAGACAAACACAAACATACAGGCTTATGCAGTGTCCATTTAATCTTGCTCACAAGTTATTATTGAACACAAAGCTATGGTAAAAAAATACTTTCTCAAAGTACTGGGAAGTGGGATAGAACACAGAGCCATGTGGTTGCGAAGCCAACTTCTAAACCACACAGTCATATGAGTATTTTTCCTTGTGTCCTTCATTGTGTTACATACTTTTCCTCAATCACTGCTTTATTAGCTTCTCTTGTCGTTCTTACCTTTGCTAACATGATACAGGTAATCTTCCTGACAGGAACCTGATAGCATGCACAACACTCGGATGTAAAGCACTATTTTCCCGTCTGTGTTCGCATCTGTGTTGTAACCTTTTAACACATTTAGCAATCCCTTTAAGACATACATCACGCCAGCATCAGGATTGTCCTGAAAGAACAGAAAATTATTTTCATTATCACTATTATCATCACCATCATCATCAGTAGTAGTTGTAGTGGTGGTGTAACCAATTATTTTTAAATTCAGAAATTATTGTTGCTATACTTTGGATGGGTCATTTTGCCAATGGGAAAAAAAACCATGCTGGCTATATTTTACTTCATTTTATCATTATTACTAAACCAATTGATTGGTCAATCAATCAGTTGAATTATCAGAGTCTTTCCATTGCCATCAGTGATAGCTCATCAATAATGTGCCTCAATTGCAGCTGGTAATTGGGAGAGGGCGGCACAAGACCATGATGGATGGAGGAAGAAGATAGTGCATGATGGTTGTTCAAGGTTTGAGAGGGAGAGAGTGGAGTATGAGAGAATTGGGGGCGGGGGGCTTAGAAGGGGGGAACCTGTGGAAAGTGAGAGAGTGTTGCTTTTTATGTGTGTAGTTTGTGGGTGGAGGTGTTTGAGTCATGCAGGCCTGGTGAGCCATCAAAATTCTCATAGAAATCGACCCCTATGATAAACAATGATGTGGCTATTAAAATTCATAACAGAACATGTATAAAATGTGGAAGGGTGTGCCTTTCAGTTGGAGGTCTAAAAAGACATGTTAAGAGAGTGCATATGGTGGCACCCGTTTCTCCTGCCAGCCAGTACTGTTGTCTATTATGTAATAAAATGTGTAAAAGCTTGGCAGGGCTTAAAAGTCTTATAAGGGCATCCCGTGGCAACAGTAATGAATTATTTCAGTAAGTCTTCTTGGCAATGACTTTTTGTGTGTAATGAGGATGCAGCTGTGTGATATATATATATATATATATATATATATATATACTAGCACTATGACCCGGCAACGCTGGGTTATAGTGCTGGTGCATGCATATACAGCTGCGTGTGTGCGCACATACACGCGAGTACTGTCCAAATCTCCGACCAATCACATACAGCTAGCTGGCATTCAATTGGCATATCAAGTTTCGGGCATTTGGATTGGGTTTTGGATAGAAAATTCACAAAAAAGTCACTTCTATTGACTTTTTAATGGCTTTGCGGGGTGACTGGGGAAATGTAAAGATGTGCACGACCACCCTTGGACAATTTTGAATGACCATAGAAAGTGCGAGCCCTCTAACTGAAAAATTGCGGATTTGTATAAAGGACACACACACAGACAGACATTTTGCCGTTTATATATATAGAGATTCCTTTTAGTAGTGGTGGGGTGGGTAGGGTGGAATGTTTCTGCTGATATATATACTTTCACAATTTGTCCAGACTTACTTCCTCTTTCTCTGACAACCGAACTTAATAAACTCAAAGCTCAGTTTTTTTTTTGCCCTTGATATATCGGTGCTGGATTAGCTGTGTGGCTAAGAAACTCACTTTGCAATCATGTGGTTTTGGGTTCAGTCCCATTGCATGACACCTTAAGCAAGTATTTTCTGTTATAGCCCCTAGCTAACCAATACCTCGTTAGTAAATTTGATACACGGAAACTGTGTGAAAGTAAAGAAATAGGAAACTGTGTTAGGTTGGTTATGTCCCCATAACTAGGCCATTTGGCAAAAGAGGCCAATAAAATAAGCACTAGACTTAAAAATAAGTACTGGGGTTGATTTGCTCAACTAAGCCCATCGATGATGCCCCAGCTTGGCCGCAGTCCAATGACTGATACAAATAAAAGATAAAGTATGGAAGGCAATAAGAGGAAAAGAGAACAGCTTTTTTTTTTTTTGGCAACAATACTCACTGGTACCACGAGAAGAGTCGAGATGAAGTTACTCAGGAATTCAACCAATAATGGTTCAGTCTGCCGGACCACATTGTCGATCTTTAAACTCCGAGGAATTTCTGGGATCAACAGTACGATAGCCTTGAAGAATTCATCAGCTGCAGTGGAGCAAATAGAAGGACATCGCTAATATAACAAATTATATATAAGACATTTTCATATAAAGAAATGTCAAAATTATAACAATCATCATTATCACCAACACCATCATTATTACAGCAAAAGGGGCAGCCCCTTTCTGGCTGGAATCTTCAAAGTCACCATCAACAACATACTTCTTTAAGACATATATTCACACAGAGTGAGACATATACACAGCCATATATTATTTATATATATATATATATAGGCGTAGGAGTGGCTGTGTGGTAAGTAGCTTGCTAACAAACCACATGGTCCCGGGTTCAGTCCCACTGTGTGGCACCTTGAGTAAATGTCTTCTACTATAGCCTTGGGCCGATCAAAGCCTTGTGAGTGGATTTAGTAGACGGAAACTGAAAGAAGCCTGTCATATATATATATATATATATATATATGTATATATATGTGTGTGTGTGTCTGTGTTTGTCTCCCCAACATCGCTTGACAACCGATGCTGGTGTATTTACGTCCCCGTAACTTAGCGGTTCAGCAAAAGAGACTGATAGAATAAGTACTAGGCTTACAAAGAATAAGTCCTGGGGGTCAATTCGGTCGAATAAAGACGGTGCTCCAGGATGGCCACAGTCAAATGACTGAAACATATATATACACACACACACATATATATATACACACATATATATATATATACACACATATATATATATATACACACACATACATATATATACACACACATACATATATATATATATACACACATACATATATATATACACACACATACATATATATATACACACACATACATATATATATATACACACATACATATATATATATACACACATACATATATATATATACACACATATATATATATACACACACACACATATATATATATACACACATATATATATATATATACACATACACACACATACATATATATATACACATACATTATATATATATATATACACACATATACATACATACACACACATATATACATACATACACACACATATATACATACATACACACACATATATACATACATACACACACATATATACATACATACACACACATATATACACACATATATACATACATACACACACATATATACACACATATATACATACATACACACACATATATACACACATATATACATACATACACACACACATATATATAAATATATATACATGTACACAAAACTACATATATACACACAAAACTACATACAGAACCATATATACCCCTAAGCAACTGCACAACTCCTCAAAGATGTCCATGAAACCATACATAAAAGACACTAAAGACTGAAAGTATCAGAACAGTTATCACCTTAATGTTTGCTTATCTCCTTTAATTTAATTCAATCCAATTAAAATAACAGGAAAACAAAAAGAAAATATAAAATCAACAACAAAAAAAAAGGATTAAATAAAAAAAAAGAAAAAAGAAAGCAGTGAGTGACCAACCTTGACCAAGACATTGGTTTAAGAGTGCCACTTGTCCAGAAACTAAGTACAGGCTCAACTGACTATATGTGAACCTTAGTGATGGAATTGTGATGAAGCAATATGCAGCACAAGCCTGGAATTGAAGAAAAAAAATACAGAATGGTAAGTAACCATACCGTTTTTTCTGCTGCTTCATGTTGACATAAAGGCACCATTTTTCATCACTAGTGATGATGCAATGAAGAGTTACTTTTGATGTTAATGTGAAAAGCTTTTTTTTAAATTTGAAGACAAAATATTTTTTTTTAAATTTTGATTGGTCTCAATATCAGAGTTGAAGCTGATTAATACATGTAAATATAAGAAAACTTTTTTAAAACTCTGATGATTACGATGATGATGATAATAGTTGGAAGCATTTGTAATCTTATACATACATCAATATTTTTAGCTATCACTTTTCATTCATGCCTTTTTTGGTTAAGTACACAAAATGAAAAAAATCTGTTACACAGTGTGATGTCAAGTCATTCATAGTTTCAAAAGGTTCACTACATTAGTGCAATAGTTCACACACACACACCACACACACACACAGAGCCATATTTGCATTTACGCTTTCAAAATTTATTGGAAGCACCAAAATCTACGAGTGTCTCTTCTATCATCCTTTATCCATCTTCCATGCTGGTATGAGTTGGACAGGATCTGGTGCCTCGGGACTGCATCAAGCTCCACTATCTGTTTTGGCATGGTTTCTATGGCTTGATGCCCTTCCTAATGCCAACCACCTGACGGAGTGTTTTTTTTTTTTTATGGGGCACCAGCACTGACAAAAAGATCCTTTGAGATAGGGGTAGTACTGAAGGAGGTGGCCTGGTGATGAGAGGTTACAGTATGATAGAAGAATAGAAACAGGGGTCTTGCTGCAGAAACTAGAATTTAGCAGGAGACAAATATCAACCTTACCTTCACAAAAGCAGCAGTCTTTTTTGTGTGTTTCCCTTTGACAATCTTGTGTGTGGACATAGCAAGCTGGTTCACAGACTGCAGACAGAAATAATGTATATGTTAATCATTTTACAATCTTTTCTACTAAAGCACAAAGCCTGAAATTTTTGGGAGAGGGAGCGAGTCAATTATATTGCCTCCAGTGCTTAACTGGTTCTTATTTAATCAAAAACTGAAAAGATGAAAGACAAAGTCAACCTCAGCAGTATTTGAACCCAAGACGACGAGCTGGCGAGCTGGCAGAAACGTTAGCACGCCGGACGAAATGCATAGCTGTATTTCGTCTGTCGTTACGTTCTGAGTTCAAATTTCGCCGAGGTCGACTTTGCCTTTCATCCTTTCGGGGTCAATTAAATAAGTACCAGTTACGCACTGGAGTTGATATAATCGATTTAATAACTATGTCTGTCCTTGTTTGTCCCCTCTGTGTTTAACCCCTTGTGGGTAATAGAGAAATAAGTATTTGAACCCAAAACACGAAACCAGAAGAAATGCCATGAAGCATTTTTATCCAGTGTGCAAATGACTGCTAACTTGCTACCTAATGTTAATGATATGATAATTATATGAGACAAGAGAAGAAGAGATACAAGAAGGAGAAAGGGAAAGAGAGAATAGGGCAAATGAGAGGGACAAGGAAACGGGGCATAAAAGTGTTTGATCCATTGCTAATAGGCAGGGTCGGATTAAGGCCTATAGAGACCCTAAGCAGTTAAAAAATTTCAGTGCCCCCATACATATGTAATTCAAAATATAAACAATAATAAACCATAAAATATATAAATTTTTATTTTTCAAAACTAATAATAAGATGGGAAATAATGTTTATTTTCGTATGCTCCCACTTTATATTTGAAAAGTTTTCTGCTTTTTTTTTAATTGCAAAGTCTTTGATCACATGAACACTTCGAAATCATATTCCTGGTCAGAAACTGCTTCAAATATTATTTTAGCAAGTTTAACCCTTTAGTGTCCAGATTATTCTCTCAAATGTGATGTTTGTTTATTTATATTGTTTTGAATTAATCATGTATTATCTTGTAGTTTAGAGATTTCAGTGATGTGGTTTTTTTAGTTTTAGAATGACATGGTAGGGCAGAAGTAAGAGGCAAGCTCTGGTCAGTTTCAATATAAAACAGGTTAAATATTCTGGCCGGATATGGCCGGTTTGAATGCTAAAGGGTTAATACCATTTTCTTTTGTGCTGTGAACCATTTACCATTTCAGTGATGCTTCCCCTGCCTTTGATGTCCTAAGCACCTGCTTATTTTGTTTAATGGTTAATCCAGTGCAGTCAACAGGGATGCATAGTAATTCTATAAATCTGTATGAGTAGGTCTCTGTGAGTGCATGTATTGGGTTATCAGATAAATTTGCATTCTCTTTTTGTTCCCCGCCCCCATTTAATTTTAATCCCAATTTTTTTATCAACAATTTTAACCAATGAGTCAAAAATATATTCCTCTTCATTGTTCATAACTTCTTGCCAACATTCCACAAGCCTATCAATGCCTTGACAGTAGAAATTACTGAATCTTGGCTGCTGTTTCTAGCAGGTTGAGTAATATGAATGTCCTGTCATCAACTCACCAAAATAAATATGGAGATATTATTCCTTTATATGTTCCAGCCCAAAGGGTGTGGTCATGCTAGGGTACCACCACTTGAGGAAACGTGGCTGTGTGGTAGGAAGCTTGCTTCCCAACCACATGGTTCCGGGTTCAATATATCAGAGATGAAGCCGATTAATACATAAAAAGGCTCCATTTTTCATTGCTAGTGATCATCATCATCATCGTTTAACGTCCGCTTTCTATGCTAGCATGGGTTGGACGGTTCAACTGGGGTCTGGGGAGCCTGAAGGCTGCACCAGGCCAGTCAGATCTGGCAGTGTTTCTACAGCTGGATGCCCTTCCTAATGCCAACCACTCCGAGAGTGTAGTGGGTGATTTTATGAGCCACCGACACAAGTGCCAGACGAGGCTGGCGAACGGCCACGCTCGGATGGTGTTTTTTATGTGCCACCGACACAGGTGCCAGACGAGGCTGGCAGACGGCCACGCTCGGATGGTGTTTTTTATGTGCCACCGAGACAGGTGCCAGACGAGGCTGGCGAACGGCCACGCTTGGATGGTGTTTTTTTTTTGTGCCACCGACACAGGTGCCAGACGAGGCTGGCGAACGGCCACGATCGGATGGTGTTTGTTACGTGCCCACAGCACGGAGGCCAGTCGATGCGGTACTGGCTACGGCCACGTTCGGATGGTTTTCTTATGTGCCACCGACACTGGTACCACAAAGATACAAATTCCATTGATGTTCATCTATTTTGATTTGGTTTGATTTTGATGCAGTAAAGAGTTATTGTTAACATAAGCTTTTTTAAATTTGAAGACTAAATATCTTTTTTTTAAATTTTGATCGGTTTCAATATCAGAGACAAAGCTAATTAATACATGTAAATATAAGAAAACTTTTTACAACTCTGAAGATGAAGATAGTTGGAAACATTCTCATCTTATACATACACATATCAATATTTCAAAATATTGCTTTTCATTTATGCCTTTTTGGTTAACTGCACAAAATGAAAAAAGATTTGTTACAGACTGTGATGTTGAGTCATTCATGCTTTCAAAAGGCTCACTACATCAGTGGAAAGGGCAAATCAGTATCATCATGATCATTTTAATATTCACTTTTCCACACTTGCATGGGTCAGACAAAATTCATTGAGGCAGATTTTCCATGGCTGTCATCCAATTCTTACCAGTTTCCAAGTAAGGTAATATTTCTACATGTCCATACATATTTTCGAGGAAGATTGGAAAGGAAGGAGTCTGCTTGTATGAGGGTGACACTCATTTATAACTATCCAGAGATGTCAAGACACACACAAAACAAACACAAAGACACAAACAAACACACAAACACAAGATGGGTTTGTTTCTGTTTCTGTCAACCAAATCCACTCACAAGGACTTGGTCAACATGAGGCTATAGTAGAAGACATGTGCCAAAGGTGCCACATGGAGGACTGAATCTGAACTTAACCATACCTACATCACACATTTGCACACACCCATTATCACCATCGTCTGTCCGTTTTCCATGCTGGCATGGGATGGATGGTTTGACCGGGTACTGGCAAACCAGGAGACCACACCAGGCTCTAATCTGATACCTTTGCATTCCCATGTATGCAAATGTGCGATCTAATTCACATCCCTGTATGTGCAAATAAGTGACCCATTTCATATCCAGCTTTTCATGATTGCATGGGTAGAGATGTTTCTCTATTCATCTATTCCTTGTTGAAGAAATTCTGTAGCTAGTTGTGTTATCAGCGACCACTTCACAGTCAAGTAAACTGTTGTGAAGTGGTTGGAACTAAGGACCATGTGGTCTAACTTCTAACCAATCAGCTATTGGCCAATGCAATTCTAGACACGCTAAGAAATCTCAATAGCAACTGATCAATGGTTAAATAACTGCATAACTTGAGATACTTACATGAATGAGAGCCACAAGGACTGGGTCCAGGTTGCTGAAAGTGGCACGGGCCTCAACGAAAAAGCTGAGTTGCTGCTCAAAATCTTGGCCAAATGTGACCTTCCGCAGGAAACCAATTATCAAATTACTAATTAACCTCTTCTCATCTTCAAGAGTCAAAGCACTGAAGAAAGAGAAAAAGAGAGAAATGGAGTAATTATGGATGGTAAAAAGTAGATAATGAGCAGGAGAATAAAGGTAAAAACAAAAAAAAAAGGGTAGCATTGTTTTAGTGGAGACAAAAGGTGATAGCCATGACCCCTTACAGGGCCTCCAAGACTTGGGGAGCAAGATGTCATCAGATAGGTGACCTGGTTTGAATGTTTGCAACAGAGAGAACCCCACTAAAGGCATCCAAGTTGTCAGGTGATTGTGTCAAACCAGGCTGAGGGTTAAGTCTACCACTCAGGTAAGCTGTGGTGGGATTTGAACTCAAAGAGCTTGAACAAACACCACCAGGCATTCAGTTCAATGTCTTTACAGTTGTACCAGTCTACTTAAAAGGGTTGGTTATTGCTTTTTTGTTTTAATTGACCCTGAGAGGATGACAAAGTTGCTCACGGCAGGATTAGAACTCAAACCCAGTTTTATTAACAAATGAGCAATCTGAGCTGAGCTGAGCTGAGACCCCCTTCGGTCATGGCTGACCATAGGATTGCACCTAGAATGTTACCCTCCCAGGCACAAGTCAGGGCAAGGTTGTTTATGGAAGACCAGCAGTCACCCATGCATAACGACCTCCCCTCTCCACGCCACCAGTGTTATCCAAAGGAAAGGCAAAGGCCAATACAGCTTGGCACCAGTGACGTCGCAACTCATTTCTACAGCTGAGTGGACTGGAGCAACGTGAAATAAAGTGTCTTGCTCAAGAGCACAACATGCAGCCCGGTCCAGGATTCGAACTCACAACCTCACGATCGTAAGCTCGACTCTCTAGCCACTGAGCCAATCAAACCCAGTTATATTAATGAAAGGAAATTGAGCAATCATGGTAAGAGCAAACAAATCCAGTTATCTTAATGAAAGGCAATGAAATCCAGTTAAATTAATGAAAGGCAATCAAACTCAATTACTTTAACGAAGGGTAATTAAACCCACTTTCAACTTTCCTAATTTTCCTGTTTGTTTCAAATATTTTGAAAAATACTTACTTGACAGAGTCATGGGCTACTTTACAAAGAAACATCATGGTGTTGATAATAACAGGGTCATCAGTGGGTTCTGTTTGGTACCTGCAGAGATAGAGGTGAGACTGAATGGGTGAGTGAGACAGACAGGAATTGTGAGACAAGAAATAGAGAGAGAAAGACATAGAGGTGAGAAAAAGCAGCAACACAATGGAAGATATGTGTCACCATCTTTGCTTTAACGTCTGCTTTTCCAGACAAGATTCGTTGAGGAAGATTCACAAAGGCTTGACACTCCTGTTTGTCACCAGTTGTTTCCAAACAAGCTAATATTTTCCCCCAAGTCTGGGCAAGTTTCCACTGGAAATTACCAACAAATGAACAGTGTAATTTATTTACAATTAATATTTATTATCAAGATGAAAGACTCATTCATTCACACACACACATATTGTTGGCATCCTTTTGTCTCAGGAGACAATGGAGTTGCGCATAAACTAATCCAATCTAGTTTTTACATTTCATGTCCTCTCTAGTTTCCACTCTAGTTTTGCGCAGGCCTGGGCTAGATGTATAAAAATCCTGGGTAGCCCAATCATCAGGATTCCTCTCTCAACCTTGCTGATGTAGTCCAAACGAGTGCAGAGCATTACCTTTGGCACCAGCTTGGTTGCAGGAGCTGCCGGAAGAGTGTCGAGTCGAACACTAAACCGCCTATGGGGCTCCACTCCAGATTTCTTTGAAGGTTGTTCCTTTCCGTAACCCTGGATAGGGGCCCATACCGGGTACTGCCAGCCGAGCCCTGGATTCGTGTCAGGCAGGGTCGTCACTCCCTGAAGTAGTGAAGAAAATCGCTCCCCACTACCTATATATATAAGGTTGGTTGTTATGGCTGGTTGTTTCACACCTATAAAAGTCTTAGCTATATAGGCAAATCAGACTTGTGTGTGCGTATATGAGATATATATATGTATATATATATATACACATACATACATACACGTGTATGTGTTAATATATATATACACACACACATACAGATATATACATATATATATATATATATACCCTCACACACAAGCATACTCATAATGTGCTTCTTTCACTTTCTACTGACCAAATCCATTCACAAGGCTTTAATTGGCCCAGAAATGCAGAAGGTGCCACACAGTGTAACTAAACTTAAAAACACATGCTTGCAAAGCAAACTTCTTATCAACACACCTATGTCTGCAACTCCACCCACCCACACTATATATTAGGTAAAAAGCACCTTGTACAGTCTATAAAGTGGTTGGCATTAGGAAGGGCATCAAGCCGTAGAAACCATGTCAACCATGTCAAAGCAGACAATAGAGTTTGGTGCAGTGATGGTTATGGTTCGCTAGCTTCTGCACGCATTTTTTTTTCTCCTTGTTTCTTTCCGTGTTTCTCTTCGAGCGTAGGCTCGAAACGTAAAAGACTTGTTTTATTTATATTCCTGAGCGCCATACTAATACAATTGTTTGTTTGTATTCCACCTGCCTTCGTCTTTTGTTTATTTTCATAAAGCTTCCCGTTATATATATGTATATATATTTAAATTTATTTAAATATTTATATATATAAAGACAGAGAGAGAGAGATGAAGGAGTGATAAGGTGAGGGTTAGTATAAAAAAAAAAACATGTATTTAAACACTGAGGCATTAAGATGGATATGCTCTACCGATTCTTCAAACCTCTTCCTACTAAAATACAACAAAACAACAATCTGAAAGATAACAACAAATACTAACTTAATAAAAGCTTCCATTATAGATTTGCATGCTTCTACCTTCACTGACTCACGCTGGAACATGTCGAGAAATGGCAAAAATTTATCCTGGAAGATAAATGGAAATATTGTTATGTTCATTAGCCTTTCAATACCATGTGATTCAAAAAGAAGACAGTCAGATAATTATATAATACAAAGTTGTTTACTTCATAAGAATTTAGGAACTACAAAAGACCTGAGATAATTTGTTTTAAATGATAAACTCAAAGCAAATGATGATGTAATGCCAGTTCTTCAAGTCTGAAGATCATGAGAAAGAGTGGCAAGCCCTTAAGTGGCTCTGTAAACCGATCGTTGAATGACAGGGTCTGGTGCAGTTGGGGCAAATAGGCTTTGGTCAGATTGGGGTCCTGACAATGACTTCCCTTCTTTGGTATTTCTTATCCACTGCAGTGGCTCAGGCTTTCTCACAATTACTTGCAGCAGTCTGGATGCAACCCCACCACATCTCCGTCAGTGTTGTGACCCTCTCCCATACCATGGTGTCTATCCCTGCCTGGGTGAGCAAGTGTTTCAGCTAGTCTTTAACATGCTACAAATAATCCTTTCTATTAGGAGCACAAGACCTGAAATTATGAAGGGAGAGGGGACTAGTTGATTATATCAACCCCAGTGCTCAACTGGTACTTTATTTCATTGACCCTGAAAGGATGAAAAGCAAAGTCAACCATGGCGGAATTTGAACTTAGCATGCTTTGTGATGTTTAATATGTCTATTTGTTCTAATAACTCTGCTAGCTTAATAACATTAAACAGTAGGTTTAAAAAGAAAAAAAGAACCCTTTAGTGAGAAAAAGGTCCCACAAGTAGCCCTCAAAAAGGACATGTACAAAATAGGGGAGAAAAGAGTTATGGCCTCAGTAATTTATTTAATTTAAAGAAAAGAAAAAAATGAGCTAAGAGAAATAAGCCAAAGCAGTGAGAAAAACTTACCAGTCCAAAAAGTACAGAAAAGTTATGAAAGTGAATCAAAACTTTAGAGACGACTGACTGAAGTTGAGGATAATAGTCTTCATACGCCCGATCTGGGGACATGTGTTTGCTGATATCACTTAACACTGTATTGATTTCACGTTTCTGAAAGTATTAATAAAATGAATAATAAAAACCTGCTCAGACTGCAACAAAGCATCGCACACACATCATCATCATTTAACGTCCGTTTTCCATGCTAGCATGGGTTGGACGGTTTTGACTGAGGGCTGGCAACCAGATGGCTGCACCAGGCTCCAGTCTTGATCTGGCAGGGTTTCTACAGCTTGATGCCCTTCCTAACGCCAACCACTCCGAGAGTGTAGTGGGTGCTTTTTACGTGCCAAGGCAGCCTCTGTCTGGTTGGACAACATGCCAAATATCCAATCCTAAAATCACACCCTGTCTTTTAAATAGGACATGGTGGATAATGTAGTCTCTAATATACAAAACGATGAGATGGCCACACATGGAACACCTTTGATCATAGGTCTGCTAGATCAGGGTTAAACTGAGGCAAAACAACAACAAACAAATACCATGTTAGAATGTGTGAAGGTGCATGGCTTAGTGGTTAGAATGCTGGACTGATGATCATTAGGTTGAGGGTTCAATTCTCAATTGCAAATCCAATATTTCAAATCTCAAATGCAATTCCTTCAAAGAATTATATGTTAATATGAACAGCAATAATGACATCACCATCATCGTTGATTTTACATCCATTATTCTATGCTTGCATGGGTCAAATGAAGTCTTATTGAGACAAATTTTGTATGGCTGAATGCTTTTGCTGTCACCAACCTTCACCAGTTTTCAAGCAAGGTAATATTTCCCCACTCCCATGGCCAGACATGCTTCCACAGAAGATTGAAAATAAAAGATACCATTTGAATGATGGTGTCACTCAATTATAACTGTCACATAATGTCAAAACAAGGAGACACACACACACTCAATTTCTATCTACCAAATCCACTCATAAGGCTTAAGTGGAAGTCACTTTCCCAAGATGCTGTAAGGTGGGACTGAACCTGAAACCATGTGGCTGTGAAACAAACTTAACAACACAGCCATGCCTTCACTTTTAAACATCATAATTTGAAATCTGAGTGACCTGCATCTGTAGCATGTCAGGAAAGCTATTTTAGTTGTTGCGTCATAGCGCAGTTGTGCTATGGCATTCTCCAGCTAATCAGGGCCGGGCACATATGAATACAAGAGGCAGCTCTCTGCCCATGAAGAGCAGCAGGAGTTTTAACCAGTTAGCAGATAGATGGTAGAAGAGCAACATCTCTCAATATAGAACAGCCTCTCACTAAATTGGTAACATTATAAATGGACACCAACTAAAAATCTTAGAAACAAAAGTAGATAACAGATTTATAAAATAATAATACAAACCCCAAAATGTTTTGCAACATACTCTATCCAAACTTCAGCACAGCTAATGTAGTCCTAAAATTTAAAAAAAAAATAAAATGTTAAATTAGGGTTATTATTTTAAAGCTGATAGTTTAACCCATTTCTTATATTTCTGCTGACACAGTCTTTCTTTCAATTAATTCTGAAAATAAGGAATTTATCAAAATAACTGTCATTATCCAGCTAGTGTTTGGAACATAAATTAGCATGACATGTTGATGGATGATTTTAATTGAGAGCACCTTAAAACAGGGTAGATTTCATATCACAGAACTTAGTTTCAGGAAGTGCAGAGGGAAGGGGTAAAAAAAGTTAACCCTCTTGTTATCATATCCTGTTGAAACACAATCTTAATTTAAATTATTTGAAAATTATGATGAATTTATTAAAGTAACTGTCATTGACATTAAAATTTTATGAAAATCTTTAATTAAGATCATTATAAAAACAGAGACGAGTTTGTATCATAGAATTAAAAGTAGTTCTAAATGGATTGAAGCCAAAAGGGTTAAGAACAAGAATGGAACATTTACTTATAGGAGTAACTCAATACTGAACATAGAGTCTTTGCTGTAAAGTTTGCTGTTAGACAAAACTTGAAGACCCAATCATCATAAACTTTCCAATAAAAAAAAAATATACACAGATATAATGTATAAACAAAGACATTTATGATTTTTAAGTATATTTAATTAATTTTAGTTTTTTTAGTTTTAGACATGCAGTGCCAGCTTAAACCTATAGTTTTATTCTGAAATGTATTATAACATATAATGTATTATTGAATAAATCTAAGATCTCCACCAACACATAAGTTATACACACAATGCCAGCTGAAATTTTAGACTTATTCTATGGTGCAATATAGTGTCGTGAATCAGTAATTTATATGAACATATACACACATATATATATCGTTTGTTTTAAAGTTCACTTTTTCATACATGCACGAGTCAGACTAAATTTGTTGAGGCATAAATTCATCTAACTTATGCTAGCATGGAAAAATGAACATAAAAATGAACAGGAGTGGCTGTGTGGTAAGTAGCTTGCTAACCAACCACATGGTTCCGGGTTCAGTCCCACTGTGTGGCACCTTGGACAAGTGTCTTCTGCTATAGCCCTGGGCCGACAAATGCCTTGTGAGTGGATTTGGTAGATGGAAACTGAAAGAAGCCTGTCGTATATATGTATGTGTGTGTGTGTGTCTGTGTTTGTCCCCCTAGTATTGCTTGACAACCGATGCTGGTATGCTTACGTCCCTATCACTTAGCGGTTCGGCAAAAGAGACCGATAGAATAAGTACTGGGCTTACAAAGAATAAGTCCCGGGGTCGAGTTGCTCGACTAAAGGCGGTGCTCCAGCATGGCTGCAGTCAAATGACTGAAACAAGTAAAAGAGAGTAAAGAGAAATACAACCAAAAGAACTAGCTTTCATCATTTATATTTAGCACAACGGGCTCGGAGCTTCTGCACAGTTGCTGTCTATCAAATTCTGTTCACAATTTGTATGGATGCACAATTTGTATGGAGTTACCTTCTCTTAGATAAGTGGTTAAAGCGCTGAAAGCCCCCCCCCCACCACCACCACCACACACACCACCATCCCTGAGTCAGTTATGGTATCTGGCAGCGACATTCTTCTGATGGCAATTCTGTGACATGTCAATTCTTTTCTACTCTAGGCACAGGGCCTGAAATTTTGGTGGAGGTGGGGGTCAGTCGATTAGACTGACCCCAATACGCAACTGGTACTTAATTTATCAACCCCGAAAGGATGAAAGGCAAAGTCAACCTCGGCGAAATTTAAACTCAGAACGTAAAGACAGACGAAATACCTATTTCTTTACTACCTACAAGGGGCTAAACACAGAGAGGACAAACAAGGACAGACAAACGGATTAAGTCGATTATATCGACCCCAGTGCGTAACTGGTACTTATTTAATTGACCCCGAAAGGATGAAAGGCAAAGTCTACCTCGGCCTTTCATCCAGACAGACGAAATACCGCTAAGTATTTTACCCGGCATGCTAATGTTTCTGCCAGCTCGCCACCTTAATTCTTTTCTACTCTAGGCACAAGGCCCAAAATTTTGTGGGAGGGGGCCAATCAATTAGACTGACCCGAGTATACAACTGGTACTTAACTTATCAACCCCAAAAGGATGAAAGGTAAAGTCGACCTCGGCGAAATTTGAACTCAGAATGTAAAGACAGATGGAACACTGCTAAGCATTTTGCCCAGTATGCTAACGTTTCTCCCATAACTGAGACCCTGACAGGTACTACTACTCCGAGCCTGAGGGGACCTAGAAACAACAGTGGCTAAAGAGATAGTTCCATACACATCAAAGCACTGGAAGACTTAAGCCAGAGCACCATGGCTTGATGCAGTTTAAGTTATAGCCAAGGTTACAAACTGCAGACTGCTCTCTTATCCACTGGTTGACTGAAAACTTATGACCTGCCCATCCATGTTCTGACCAAAGAGTGTGTGTGTCTTTTATACAATTTCAGGATTTCAGAAAGAAGGAGAAATAGATATAATCAAAGAGAAAAGAAAAACAATTTACATACCCTAGGGTGTTTCAATTTCATTATACTTTTCCACACATCGTTAAGTATTGATAAACGTTGGTTGGCAGGTGGATCAGCCAGAATGAGGCAGGCTCCAAGGGTACGGTATAACATGTGCTGAAAAATAAGAAAGTCAATAAATAATTTTTTTTTTAAATGAAAAAAAATTTCATCAGTATCACCATATTGTTAGTCAACCCTTAAGATACAAAATCTTGAGGGCTTTATCCCCTGAACCTTTTTTTTTTTCTTATTCTTTCATCTTTTAGTCAGGACATGATTGTTTAGTAGGGAGGAAGGTTTCCTGAAAATCCCGGGCCCAAAAGTTTGCAACAGAGTGCATTAAAGGACACCGAAGGTGGCAAGTGTTGTTGTTAAACTGAGTGACAGATTAAATTTACCATGAATAGGTCATGGCAGGATTTGAACTCTGAACACAAAAACCTGGAATATATACCACAATTTTCTTACAGTTCTGCCAGCACCTCTCCTTGGATTAGCACTTTTATTGATCCTGGAAGGATGAAAGGCAAAGTTGACTGTGGCAAGATTTGAACACTGAGCACAAAAAACTAGAAATACCACAAAGCATTCAGTCCAGTGGTCTAACAACTCTGCCAATTTACTGTCTTGACCCTTTAGCATTTAAACTGACCGTATCTGGCCCAAATATTCTTCTTGTTTTATATTCAAACTGGTCTTGTCTGACCTCACATACACTTATTCTGTACCTGGCACTCCGTCGGTTACGATGACGAGGGTTCCAGTTGATCTGATCAACGGAACAGCCTGCTCATGAAATTAACATGCAAGTGGCCAAGCACTCCACAGACATGCATATCCTTAATGTGGTTCTCAGGGAGATTCAGCATGACACAGAATGTAACAAGACTGGTTATTAGAATTACAGGTACAACTCATTTTTGCCAGCTGAGTGAACTGAAGCATAGTGAAAAAATGTCTTGCTCAAGGACATGACACACTGCTAAGAATTGAACTCACAGCTTTACAATTGTGAGCCGAATACCCTAATCACCAAGCCACGAGCCTTCACCTACCTTATAATGTCATTCTAAAAATAAACAATCTCATCCAGAATTTCAAAGTTATGAGATATCATCATCATCCAGTGTTTTAAATCCAGGTTTTGTCCCCAATAACAGGGGTGGCTGGACCTACCTCGATGTCATAGCAACTGAGGTAGGCAGGTGCAGCACACCCCAACCTTTGCCCATCTCCTTTGCTATCATGAGGCTTTTTTGGAGTTGGATTTTCTATGGGTAGCATGCCCTTGCTTACCCCCAACCTCAGTTTCTAGACATGAGTGGTCCCGAGATCAAGGCCTCTACCACGATTTTTAAGAAATGTGGTGGAAAACTAGCAAGGCAGGGACGCTACTCCCTGAGACCCCTTTCGGAGACCCCTACAAGATAATGCATGATTAATTTAAAACAATGTGAATAAAAGACAATTGCATTTGACAGAGTAATCTGAATGTTAAAGGGTTAAAAGAAGCACAGGTTTTAAGAAAAGGGGTTGGGATTTGTGGGTTTCATGATGGTTGTAACCTGGACAACAGCAAATGACCAAAAGCACATTTGAGGATAACAAGCTATTTAGGGTCCAAGTATGTCACACACGCACCTTTGGAAAGCCAGACTCTTCACAGTTCTTAATCATTTCCACAAACTGGGATGCTCTGTTCGCTATGTAGCTGGGTTGGAATGCAGAAATTATGGAATTCAGCAACAGAGCACTGCAATGAAAAGATGAGAGAAAAATAAAAATTATTACACACACACATATCTCTTTTACTTGTTTCAGCCATTTGACTGTGGCCATGCTGGAGCACAGCCTTTTGTTGAGCAAATCGACCCCAGGTCTTATTCTTTGTAAGCCCAGTACTTATTCTATCGGTCTCTTTTGCCAAACCGCTAAGTGATGGGGACGTAAACACACCAGCATCAGTTGTCAAGCAATGCTAGGGAGACAAACACATACATACATATACACACACACACACACATATATACGACAGGCTTCTTTCAGTTTCCGTCAACCAAATCCACTCACAAGGCATTGGTCGGCCCGGCGCTATAGCAGAAGACACTTGCCCAAGATGCCACGCAGTGGGACTGAACCTGGAACCATGTGGTTGGTTAGCAAGCTATTTACCACACAGCCACTCTCTCTCTCTCTCTCTCTCCTCTCTCTCTCTCTCTCTCTCTCTATATATATATATATATATATATATATATATATATATATATATATTATATATATATATATCTTATTATAAAAGGCAGATTTTATCTGCCTCCCTTTGGGAGTTATACAAATCTACAATATAGGATTTCTTCAATTACAATTTACCTTGCATTTTTAAGAGTACAATGCATCGCGTCATGCCAGGTCCAGTTTTTAAAATTTAAACTCCAGTTAAGCAAAATTTACAGAAAACTCACATTCTGGTGTGTGTGTCAAATGTTTTTCTTAGTCTGGTTTACAGCACACGCAAACGCACACACACAGTGGGCAACGAATAAAATGAAAGTAATTGACTTACTGTAGTGAGTGATTCTTTCACTCTGCCTCCCACTTCCTCTTTCCACACAGACACGCAAATATATAAATAAAATTGTAAGCTAACGTGCGTGTGTGTGAGTGAGTGTGTGTGGGTGTGCGCGTGTGTGTGTGTGTGAGGGTGCGTGTGTGTGTGTGTGTGTGTGTGTGCGTGAGTGTGTGACAGGAAAGTTTTTTTACGACGAATATAACACCTATATCCAAGTAGCAGAAAGATAAGACAGTAAGGTGTGATTTGAGGGAGATTTGGCTGCTATTTCTACCATGTCTAGCTGCCATGTAGGGGTCTCCCTCATAGGCTCATACATACATATATACATAGATAAGACAGTAAGGTGTGATTTGGGGGAAATTTGGCTGCTATTTCTACCAGGTCTAGCTGCCATGTAGGGGTCTCCCTCATAGGCTCATACATACATATATACATAGATAAGACAGTAAGGTGTGATTTGGGGGAAATTTGGCTGCTATTTCTACCAGGTCTAGCTACCATGTAGAGGTCCCCCTCATTGGCTCATATATATATACATACATAAGACAGTAAGGTGTGATTTGAGGGAGATTTGGCTGCTGTTTCTACCAGGTCTGTTAGGCCTTCTCATGTAAACTCAAGCTTTCTCATGCCTTCAACATATGACCAAAGCAGAGAATGTATTCTTTTATTCTTCTGCTTTTTCCAGCCATTGGTCTGTGGCCATGCTGGGGCAATGCCTTGAAGAATTGTAGTTTAATGAATCAACTCCAGTTTTATTTTTGTAAGCATTGTACTTATTCTATCTGTTTCCTTTGTCAAACCACTAGGTGACAGGGATGTAAACAAACCAACATTCGTTGTCAAGCAGTGGTGGAGGACAATCACAAGCACAGACACGCACACACACACACATACATGCATACACATATACACACATACATACATACATATATATATATGTGTGTATATATATATTGCAGCGTGGAAGGTGTTTGTAAGCCATTAAGAAACACACAAAAACCGTTACATTCACTTCAACATTTAAATTTAATTTGCCAAAATATTTTCGTCGCTTTCAGACCGCGACCTGTTCACTGACAAAAATATCATGCTAACAGGTCGCGGTCTCAAAGCGACGAAAATATTTTCACAAATTAAATTTAAATGTTGAAGTGAATCTAACGGTTTTTGTGTGTTTCTTAAATGGCTTATAAACACCTTCAACGCTGCAACTGCTTTCGTTCCAGCACACGATCTCAGATCAAGTCACTTGCTATGCAAGTACATCTCTGTAACTATATATATATATTTATATATATATATATATATATATGTATATTGGTAAAAACAGTAAGATAACAAAAGAAAGAAAGAGACCTCAATATTATGTAAATAGAGGAAATCTTTATATATAAAAGTGAGGTTGTGTGTCTGTCTCCTACGATTTAGATTCCTAACTACTCCCACATTTTGCAGTGCAGTTTAACCAATCTTATAGTCGTGATTCATATCGAGACCGTCTGGGTATTAGCGCGCATCTATGATGAGTCTACGATTTAAAAAAAAATTTACCATCAATTTTTCCCATTTTTAATCCATTTTTGACATATATAAGGGAAGTAACTCTCTAAAATTTATTATTAAATCTCAGAATGTAAAAAGCTACAGTAACACCCCTCCCCCTTTGTGGTTAGCCATATTGAGATGGCTATTATACTTTACATCTCTAAAAATGCTTATATAATTATTTCCCTTACAAACCCGAGCAACGCCGGGCGATACTGCTAGTATATTATATATATATATTATATATATATATATATATATATATATATATATATATATATATATATCATGGCACTGTCAGTTACAACAACAAGGGTTCCAGTTGATCCAAACAACAGAACTGCCTGCTCACGAAATTAACATGCAAGTGGTTGAGCACTCCACAGACACATGTACCCTTAACGTAGTTCTCAGGTGAGATTCAGCATGACACAGAGTGTGACAAGGCTGGCCCCCTTTGAAATACAGGTACAACAAAAACAGGAAGAAAGAGTAAGAGAAAGTTGTGGTGAAAGAGTAGAGCAGGGTTCACCACCACCTGCTGCCAGAGCCTTATGGAGCTTTGAGTGTTTTCACCTAATGAAGACAATGCCTGGTCTGGGAATTGAAACCACAATTCTACGACTTCAAGTCCACTGCTCTAACCATTGGGCCATTGTGCCTCCGTATATATACATATATATCACCACATAAAAAACATCCAGTCTACACTGTAAAGTGGTTGGCATTTCGAAGGGCATTCAGCTGTAAAAATCATGCCAAAACTAACCTCACCTGTGCAAGTGCCACATAAAAAGCACCGAGTCCATTTCTGCAGAGTGGTTAATGTTAAGAAGGGCATCCAGCTGTAAAAACACTGTCAAAACAGACATAGTAGCATAGGGTAGTGTTTTTTTTCTACCTGGCCAGCTCCTCTGAACCATCCTACCCATGAATGCATGGAAGATGGATGTTAAACGATTATATATATATATCAGTGGAAGTGATCAATATCAGTGGAATTTGTAGCTGTGATACCAGTGCCGGTGGCACGTAGAGAACCATCCGGATGTGGCTGTAGCCAGCGCCGCCAGACGTTAAATGATGATGATGATGATATATATATAATGGCAAAATGTCTGTCTGTGTGTGTCCTTTATACAAATCCACAATTTTTCAGTTAGAGGGCTCGCACTTTCTATGATCATTCAAAACCGTCCAAGGGTGGTCGTGCACATCTTTGCATTTCCCCAGTCACCCTGCAAAGCCATTAAAAATTCAATAGAAGTGACTTTTTTGTGAATTTTCTATCCAAAACCCAATCAAAATGCCCGAAACTTGATACGCCAATTGAATGCTGGCTAGCTGTATGTGATTGGTCGGAGATTTGGACAGTACTCGTGTGTATGTGTGCATGCATGCAGCTGTATATGCATGCACATATGTATGTATGTATTTACTATCTGCATACATGCATGCATGCATACATACATACATACATACATACAAATTTCTTAACCTCCCTGACAAAGTCGCACCTATATAAACAAGAAAAAGGCAGCGAGCTGGCAGAAACGTTAGCACGCCGGGTGAAATGCGTAGCCGTATTTCGTCTGCTGTTACATTCTGAGTTCAAATTCCGCCGAGGTCGACTTTGCCTTTCATCTTTTCGGGGTCAATAAATAAAGTACCAGTTACGCACTGGGGTCGATGTAACCGACTTAATCCCTTTGTCTGTCCTTGTTTGTCCCCTCTGTGTTTAGCCCCTTGTGGGTAGTAAAGAAATATATAAAAACTAGAAAAATTTTCAGGTAATTGCAACAATGATTAACTGAACATCTCTGATGTTTCTGCAAAGAAGAATAAAAAAATTTTAGAAATATAAATACAGATACCTCACCTATTGCAATGATCACTTGTCTTTTTTAGAATTTGTTCCAAAGTCTCAGATGTCGCCTCATGAGCCAAACACTGCAGTAACCAGTCCAAAGCAGGAGAATATAGAGTTAAATATTTTGGTGTCTCCAGTTTCTGCCTGGCCAGTACATTCTGTACACCGTCCTCTTGAGTCTAAAGTTCAGGGTTCAAAAATAAATGAGTGGAGTGAAACAGGGAATAGAAATAATGATAGGACTCAGTGAAAAGAATTCAAAGAAATGCATTAAAGGTGTCACACACTTCATTCCAGCTGTGCTTAGACATTATGAAAACGCATATAGGGTAGCTGGTAGGAGAGATCTCTCAAAGTATTATTATTCAAAAACACAACGTCTCACAACTTCTGTTGTCATCTACATTTGATGCTGATATAGATTGGACAGTGAAGGTGCATGGCTTACAATTGTAAGAGCATGAGCTCAATTTCTGGTGGTGCACTTTATATTTCATTGCTCCAGTTCACTCAGCTGACAAAGATGACTAGTAGCTGGAATTCAAAGGGAACCCAGGTTCGAAATTACCCCAAGGCACCTGATGAAGCCTGGAAAGTATATCAGCTGAAACAAGATGAGGACAAATATCCGTCAAATGTAAATAATGTAAATAAAGTCACTACAGTGTTTCAAGGTTAGCCACCAACTGGTATTTTTATTGAGACTCCATCTCTAGTAAGATTCCTTTCTACTCTAGGCACGAGGCCTGAAATTAGATCGACTCCAGTACGCAACTGGTACTTAATTTATCAACCCCAAAAGGATGAAAGGTAAAGTCGACCTTGGTGGAATTTGAACTCAGAACGTAAAGACAGACAAAATACCACTAAGGATTTTCCCTGTGGTGCTAACGTTTCTGCCCGCTTGCCACCCTTGAGGGACATGAATATTGAGGGAGATGAATATTGCAGGAGGTGAATATAACGACAGGACATATTATGGATATGAAGGGCATCCAGCTGTAGAAACTCTGCCAGATCAAGATTGAAGCCTGGTGCAGCCATCTGGCTCGCCAGCCCTCAGTCATACGTCCAACCCATGCTAGCATGGAAAGCGGACATTAAACAATGATAATGATGATGATATAAAAGGGAGAAACAAAAAACACACTAACATATACATAACTTCAAACACACACACACACGTCTTTGACCAATATTACACATTTGTAATGATGTAAGTTCATAAACACATCTAATACCAATATCATACACATACATATCAACATCATCCACACATCTACGTATACAAACACACACATCAAATGAAAAAAACATGCCCGTGTACACTCACACTCGCATGTATGCATCAACATCATGCATATTGCTATGCATACAAACAAAAAATAGAGGTGAACACTAACTTTACAAACGAACACCTCCGGCTAACATTGCACAATATAACTTCAAACATTCCACTTATGTTATACAACATAAACATCTATGTACACAGACACCCATGTCAAAAGAGGTGAGGTAAAAAAAAAAAAAAAATGGATACGTGCACACACATACACACACATAATTAACTTTACAGATGCACATATTTAGAATCAACATTTGACCAACACACAAACTTATGTAAAAAAAAAAAAATCTCCATAATTACCTGATGGTAGGTAAAGAGAAAATCATCAAAGCACGGCAGTAAGTGTTCACGGTACCCGAAAGCTACTGTGGCTCCCACCTGGAACATAACACAATGGAAGCATTTTAAGATGTGCTGGTCATAAAACAACACATGGATGCAGGGAAGAACAAGTTCTTCATTTATTTCATCTGTTCATTTCACCCTTTAGTACTCAAACCAACCATATTAGGCCCAAATATTCTGCCCATTTTATGGTCAAACTGACCAGATAAGGACTTTCACACCTACCCTAAAATGTTATTCTAAAAGTAAATCATTGACTTCTCAAAGCTAATTAGCTAATGTATGATAAATTTTTTTAAAAAAAGCGAATAAAGCGTAGGAGTGGCTGTGTGGTAAGTAGCTTGCTTACAAATCACATGGTTCCGGGTTCAGTCCTACTGTGTGGCACCTTGGGCAAGTGTCTTCTACTATAGCCTTGTGAGAGGATTTGGTAGACGGAAACTGAAAGAAGCCCATCATTGTGTGTGTGTGTGTGTGTGTGTGTGTCTGTGTTTGTCCTCCCAACATCACTTAACAACCGATGCTGGTGTGTTTACGTCCCTGTAACTTAGTGGTTCAGCAAAAGAGACCGATAGAGTAAGTACTAGGCTTACAAAGAATAAGTTCTGGGGTCGATTTGCTCGACTAAAGGCGGTGCTCCAACATGGCCGCAGTTAAATGACTGAAACAAGTAAAAGAGTAAAAAAAAAAAAGAGTAAGTAAACATCATATTTGAATGCTTACGGATTAATGTCCACTTTTCTATGCCCATGTGGCTTGGGTGGGAATTCATTCTTTGAGGCAGGATTTTACCTGTGCCGGTGGCATGTAAAAAGCACCCACTACACTCTTGGAGTGGTTGACGTTATGAATGGCATCCAGCTGTAGAAACCTTGCCAAATCAGACTGGAACTTAGTGCAGCTCGCTGGTTTACCAGTTTTCAGTCAAACTGTCCAACCCATGCCAGCATGGAAAGCAGACATTAAACGATGATATGATCCTCTTTCTGTTCCCTCACAAATGTTTGAAAGCTGCAACCAGTTATAATGCCAAAAAAAGGAATTGTAGGCATCTCAACCATTTTGCTCAAACGGTAACAAGTGAAATATCAACATTCATGCTGAGGCATGGCAATGTGGTTAACAAGCTCACTCAGCAACCATGTGCAGAGATGTGGATTCTGTCTTTCAACCAGGACCTATCTTCATGTAAAGACAATTGAATTCTGATGTTATGGGCTGGTAGCTTCCTTCCAAGAGGTGAGTCTGATAATACAAACAGGGCTCTTCTTTGAAGAGAAACAAGCTGTGTTGTCTCAGGGAGAGACCCTCTTTCTAAGAAGGGACATGAATTCTGTCTTTGAATGAGGAGATATGAATTCTTATTTGGACTGGTATCTTCCTTCTAAGACAGAAATCCTAATATCACAAGCAGGGACCATCTTTGAATGAGGATAGAAAGGCTCTGCTGTCTCAGACAGTGGGTTTTTGCTTTAGAGGGGAAGTGAATTTTGTCTTTCAATGAGGACCTATCAATGAATTAGGGGAGATGAGTCCTGACATTTCAGGCATGACACATTTTATTAATGAAGCAAGACGTGTTCTGACATTTTGGGTAGAGGTCCTTTTCAGGCCAGAGAGCCCCACTTTAAATGAGGAGTGAATTCCATTGTTTGAATAACTAAGATAGAAGTACTTCAAGCAAAAGTCAACTTGAAGCCTCAGGACTCATAGCACAAGAAGTTGTCTCAATTTATTTTATTAACCGTTTCATTCTTTTGCTAGCATGAACCATGGCTATCCTTGGATCTAGAAGTCATTCAAAGGTCAACCTGAAACCTCAGGACTCACTTCTCACAACACAATAATTTGTCTTATTTGATGTATTTTATTAACTGTTTCATTTTTTTGTTAGCATGAACCATGGCTATCCTTGGATCTAGAATTATTTTCTTTGTAAAATAACTCTAGTTTAAGATCAGAAGAGTATATCTCAAAGGAAAAGAAACCCTATTACACTTCAAAAAATGTTTATACCAGATGAACAATACTTTAGCTATGTTAACACGAGGTAAGGGGGGAATTTTAAGGAATTTTATTCGCAAATTTGGAGAGGGTTTGTTATAAAATTTATCAAACTTACCCGACATAAATAACAGCGAGCATATGCTGCAACTAACGGATCACCAATTCCTCTTATCATAGATGCCAGCCTCTTCAAAGAATTGCCATGTTCTCTATAAACAAATTAAAAGACAGAGGTAAATGCAACCCTAAAATTATCACTCAATTTTAATGTCTGTTTCTTTGGGTTCATTCTTCCAAGGAATGAGATGATTGGGTATCACTGTTTGGATACTGATGATTTGGCACTGCTGACTGGACATTTAGCATTTTTTGGGAAATGGTAGTTTTTGGTACTGGAGGCAAACATGCAGAAATATGCACATACAGAGAGAGAGAGAGAAGGGAGGGGAGGGAGACGAGGGAGGGAGGGAGAGACAAGGGAAGGAGGAAGAGAGAGACAAGGGAGAGAGGAAGAGAGAGACAAGGGAGAGAGGAAGAGAGAGACAAGGGAGAGAGGAAGAGAGAGACAAGGGAGAGAGGAAGAGAGAGACAAGGGAGAGAGGAAGAGAGAGACAAGGGAGAGAGGAAGAGAGAGACAAGGGAGAGAGGAAGAGAGAGACAAGGGAGGGAGGGAGAGAGAGACAAGGGAGGGAGAGAGAGACAAGGGAGGGAGAGAGAGAGACAAGGGAGGGAGGGAGGGAGAGAGTGACAAGGGAGGGAGGGAGGGAGAGAGTGGCAAGGGAGAGAGGGAGAGAGAGACAAGGGAGGGAAGGAGAGAGACAAGGGAGTGAGAGAGAGATTTTATCGAGTGACCAGCATGAAGTAAAAACCTTGTAGGTAACAATTTATATTAATTTATATAATACAGTTATATTAAAGGGTGCAGATAAACCCCCACCAACCTGCTAGAAATAGATACCATTTAGCATCTATTTCTAGTATGGATCACATGTAATATGTTGTAATATTATACAATCGTTAGCCTGCCAGGCAAAATGCTTAGCAGAATTTCATCCATCTTGACATTCTGAATTCAAATTCTGCTGAGGTCGACTTTGCCTGGAGCCCTGGGGCCAATGTAATCAGCTTACTTCCTCCCCTGAAGTTGCTGGCCTGGTGCCAAAATTTGAAACCAATATCAAACAATTGTTCGTATTTATATTCATAATATATATGAACCGTATATTGTTGAAATGATTGTATTGAAGAAATGATTGTATTGAAGAAATAAATGTAAAACCATGACCTTCACTGTTGAAGAACTTTATGTATTTTGGACGTACAAACAGGAGAGAGTATTTACTTTGATGCCATTCCTAACTACAGATATTATATAGAATTTAGCCAGCACTGATTTTTGATATGTTTCATAAAGACACCAGATATAAACAGACGTTTGTTTACATCTTACATCTCGATACGAAACGTCATAGCAAGAATCAGTGCTGGCTTTAAATTCTATAGAGAATCTGTAAAAATAACCTTAAAATAATGTAAGAGCACTTTGCATAACAAAGTACCACATACCTACAAATCTTTGATGTTATGTGTGTGTGTGTGTGTGTGTGTGTGTGTGTGTGTGTTGGGGGGAGAAAAAAAGATGCAAAAGGTAATACAAACTTTGTGTCCAGGTAGTTGTAACACTTAAGAATGGCCACTTCAACATAAAACCGAGGAATAAGTTCCCGTATGGATGCAATCTTGTAAAACCAGTTGTAGCATATTTCTTTGGCAGCATCAGGTACTTCAGAAGGTGAAAAGTTTTCTATGTAAATAGAAACATTTGAGATTTTTAATGTTACATTTACACATAATATATGTGTGTGTGTATACATGTGTGTGTGTGTATATATATATATATATATATATATATATATATATACAGGTGTGTGTATACATGTCTGTGTGTGTGTGTATATATATATATACATACATACAGGCATGTGTGGTGTGTGTATACACATGCATATGAACATGTGTGTATATACACACTGTATGTGTATATATATACATGTGGACAGACAGACAGACATGCAAATGCACTGTGAAGAGCGATACATAACCAAAGCTGAGGTCCAGTCGTAGGGGCCTCACCCAACTCCTATATCTGGTGTGGTAAGATGCCTGGCATCAAATCTAAAGATAGGCAAGTGTGCAGAATGCAAACCATGTAATAATAATAATTTACAGAAAACATTTCTGGCATTTAATACTTTAGAAAACACATACAGGGTCCATCAAATTATTGTCAGGGTCACATAACTGCTTGGTGAAACATTATATAAACTTCTTTATGTGCCACTGGCATGGGGATCCAGTCAGGTGGTGCTGGCATCAGCCCCAACTACAATTTCCATTTGATTGTGGTTTGATTTGATTTTGATATTGTATATTTTTTGATTTTGATACTGTATATTTTTTTTTACTCTTTCCATAATTTGTATGTATATATTTTATCATAAATGCAAAACACCACCACAGAGGAATCGGCATAATAAACCATGATAGGTGAACCATGATACGGGAAGGGATTACTGTATATGCCTACAAACAACCTCATATCCTGTTGAGGATATGAAGTTCATATCCATTGAAGTTATATGAAGTTCTAGGCAGCGCGTGAGTCTCATAATCAAACTAAGCACGTTGAGGAATCTGAAGGTCGTGAGTTCGATCCTCACCTGGGGCACATTACTTTTATTTTTCAGTGGTGGTGCCCCAGCATGGCTGCGGCCTTCGAGCTAAAACATTTTAAAGGATTTTAAGGATATAGGCGATGAGCTTCATATCCAATAGAGGCACAGAACAATGAAAGAAAATAATCTAAAAAAAAAAAATCTGTCATAGATAAATGATATGATATATGTAGAATTGAGGAAACAATGTGATGAATGCAGATAAAGGCCAAAAAGTGAAAGTAAAATTATTTCCAAATACCAGACAATGTAACTGGTTGGGTTCCGGGAGAAGTCACCATAGCTTTTTCTTTCAGACGATCATAGACTAGTTTTCCTAAAGAAAAGATAAAAAATAAAACAGAAAATTATTCATACTGACATTGTTAATGTGTATTGTATCATCATTTAACATCCATTGATCTGCTGTCATAGGTTGGACGGTGTTACCTGGATTGGTAAGCTAAGGGACTGCACCAGACTCTAGTCTGATTTGGCATGGTATCTACAGCTGGATGCCCTTCCATTCTGAGTATAATGGGTGCTTTAACATGCCACTGGCACAAGTGCCAGTTATGTGACACTGGTATTGGTCATATTGCCCCTGTGAGGTCCAGCACTCGAATGGTGCTTTTTACATTCCACCAGCATTGGCCACATTGCATTTCTTTATACAGCTGTCTTCGTCCATACACATCACATGACCATACCAGCACAGCCATCTCTCTTGTACATAACACCTGATTCCTCTTATGCCAACTTTTCTCTCGAGATGCTTACACTGTCAAATATTCACACTGACATTGCACATCCAGCGAAGTATACTAGCTTTATTTCTTTCAAGCCTACACATGTTCTTGATGATCACAGGCCATGTTTCACTGTTGTATAGCATAGCTGTTCACACACAAGCATCATACAGTCTGCCTTTCACTCTAAAGGAGAAGCCCTTTATTGCCAGCAGCAGAAGTAGGAGCTCTCTGAACTTTGCCCAGCCTACTTTTATTCTCGCAACTACACTCTTGGAGCAACCACCTCCACTACTGACTTGATTGCCTAAATAATGGAAGCTAACAACCACCTCTAGCTTACCCCACTTGTAGTCGATGGAGTCTATTTTCTGTACATTTACAGTGTTTATTGTACCTGTGCATCTTCCACACACAAAAACTATTTTCCCAGTTAACCTTCCTCTGATATTGCTGCACCTCTTATGTGTCCATATCTTGCACTGGTACATCTTATGGAGTTTCTACCTACACCTTTCCTACAGATTGAGCAGGCCATCTACCTGAAGGGATTTGTGGTTTGTCTGCTTTCCTACATACTAAGACTCTGGTTTTTATTAGATTAACTCCAAGGCCCTTTGATTCCAGGCCTTGCTTCCACACCTGAAATCACTTCTCAAGTTCTGGTAATGATTCACATTATATGTATATGTATGCATGTAAGTACATGAGTATCTTTTACTTGTTTCAGTCATTGGACTGTGACCAACTGGAGCTAGTCCAGTGGTTTTCACCTCGAGTCCAAATGACCCTTGGGGGTCCATATACGATTTTGTAGTAATTTATGTGCAATAACCTGGTTATACTCCAACAATACACAAAATATCTTAATTTTTTTTATACAATTCCGAATATTCATAAAAATTTATAATGGGATTTTTAAAACATCGAACGGTTATGAGGGCTCATCTGAATTAAGATAGGAACTAAAGGGGTCCAAAGGTAAGCAACATAGTTGAGGACCATAGGTTTAGTCAAACAAATCAATTTTATGTTTCTTCACTTACCAAATGTGTCGAGAATATCTGTAACCAAGACAAATTTGCTTGGGTAGAACTGAATAACCGATGTATCCGATAACAACTTGGAACACTACAAAATATAAGGGAAAAGAAATATCATAGCAATTTAAAGAATGAGAAAAAGCAAGCACAAATTCACAAGGGAACAGTGTTATCTTAATTACAAAGGAATTATTAAAATCATAATTTTCCATACTAGAATGTTTACTTGCATCTACATTGTGTTTCAAGCAATTTGATTTGTATGTGTAGCTATAGCCTAGAAGATAAAATCATTATTGCTAAGTCATCAAAATTTTACATTATTTACATTTGACAGATATAAGTCCTCATCTTGTTTGTTGTTAACACAATGTTTCGGCTGATATACCCTCCAGCTTTCATCAGGTGTCTTGGGGAAATTTCAAACCTGGGTTCTTATTTCTAAGGTATTTTTTGATGTTATAATATATTATATAATTATTATTATTATTATCACTGCCTGGAATCGAACTCGGAATCTTGGGGTTAGTAGCCCCTCTTAACCACTATGCCATATGCCCGCAGGCATATAGAACTGTAAGTCTACAAAGTTTTCTGGTTCCAATCTAGTCTATGACCATACAAACGATCATGAATAAATTACCTGATGAATGATTTGCGATACAAAACTTATTGAAATGGTGGAGATGTTAAATATGCATTTTAAGGCGATGTTGATGGTCTGGAAAACTAAAATCTTATTGAAAACAACTGGTCCTTAGTTCAAATCTAGTCTGGGACTGTGTGTGCATTTAGAAATAAGATTCCTTGATAACAATAGGAAATTAAGCCAATTGTAACTATGGTAAGATAAGATTTATGACTTGCAGTGTAAACATAAATATACATTCTGAAGATGAAGCTAAGTGTAATATAGAAACATTGTGTGTGTGTATATGTGTGCAGATTATATCATCATTATCATCATCATCATCGTTTAGCGTCCGCTTTCCATGCTAGCATGGGTTGGACGGTTCAACTGGGGTCTGGGAAGCCAGAAGGCTGCACCAGGCCCAGTCTGATCTGGCAATGTTTCTACGGCTGGATGCCCTTCCTAATGCCAACCACTCCATGAGTGTAGTGGGTGCTTTTTACATGCCACCGGCACAGGTGCCAGACAAGGCTGGCAAACGGCCACGATCGGCTGGTGCTTTTTACGTGATATATATGGATTATAACCCCTTCTGTATACTACATATATACAGCGATGTGCTGTGCTTGAGAGGACTCGCCAAGCCAAGTGCACCTCTGCTGGTGGCATGTAAAGAACATGTTTCGAGTGCTGTGCCTCCTGTAGGCTAAGTGGCTGACTTCCTTTCAAGTGTTGGGCCTCACGGAGGCAATGACTGAGACCTTTGGCATTATGTTGGGCTTGAGAAGATCTATCAAGCCAAGCAAAGTCACAGTTGTGGCAAATACTGGTATCATGCAAATGGCACCTGTGCCAGTGGCACATAAACACACTTATTACACTCTCGGAGGGGGTAGACGTTAGGAAGGGCATCCATCCGTAGAAAACCTGGAGTCTGGTGCAGCTTTCCAGCGTGCCAGCCCAAACAGTCCAACCTATGCCAGCATGGACAATGGACGTTAAATGATGATACACATACACACATACATACTGTAAAGATAAAGTTAACAATCTAAAGTTCTCAAGTGTAGATATAAATATACACTAACCATGAGTGTATAGTTATATCTACACTTAGTAAATTATAGTAATCTTATTAACACCTCAATTCAGAAATTTAGATATCAAATAAATTATTGCTTACCTGTATGGCTATTTTGAGGGATTTCACTCGTTGGTCTTGGTCCCAAGCATTAATAAGGGCCATATTGAGTTCATCGATTCTCTTCACATATTCTTGTTGACTCAAATCCAACATTTCTTGCACAGAACCCTGCAATGAAGAAATCCAATTTTTCACAGAAATTTCAATTAAAAAAATTTTTTTAAAAAAACCCTCCTCCCAAAGAAACCTCTACATACACACACCATGTGAGACCTTGTAGAGCATATGCGGAACAATCCAACTACAGTCAACAAATTCTTGTTAACTTTAAACCAGGGACCACACGTTTCAAGAGCTAAAATTAAAAAACACTGTCCCATCTATAAAGACCTGCAACTTTTGGGTCCTGATATTTGCTAGTGTCAATATCACTGAAGTGAAGAGCCCCGTCCTACTTCAAGGACCAAGCCTGAAATCTAATTTTGACACAACCTACTCCTCCACAAAGAGGTATAAATAAAAACCTACAGAAGATAAATGTCAGAATGGAATGCTTTCATTTTGCAAATCACAGTGATCCATGGATTCAATGCTTCCCCTAAATATTCTTTTTTACTTGGTTCAGTCATTTGACAGAGGCCATGCTGGAGCATTGCCTTAAAGGGTTTTAGACAAAGAAATCCACCCCAGGAGTTATTTTTTGTAAGCCTAGTACTTATTCTAATCAGTCTCTTTTGCCGAACTGCTACATTATGGGGACGTAAACACACCAACATCAGTTGTCAAGCAATGGTAGGGAGACATACCAACCACATGGTTCCAAGTTCAGTCCCACTGTATGGAACCTTGGGCAAGTGTCTTCTACTATAGCCTTGGGCTGACCAAAGCCTTGTGAGTGGATTTGGTAGACAGAAACTGAAAGAAGCCTGCCGTGTATGTGAGTGTGTGTATATATATATATATATATATATATATATATATATATATATATATATATATATATACACACACACATATGTATGTATGTATGTATGTGTGTGTGTGTATATATTTGTGTGTCTGTGTTTGTCCCCCAACATTGCTTGACAGCCGATGCTGGTGTGTTTACATCTCCCATAACTTAGCGGTTCGGCAAAATAGACCAATAGAATAAGTACTAGACTTACAAAGAATAAGTCCTGGGGTCGATATCTTTGACTAAAGGCGGTGCTCCAGCACGGCCGCAGTCAAATGACTG
This sequence comes from Octopus sinensis, assembly GCF_006345805.1. NCBI lineage: Eukaryota > Metazoa > Mollusca > Cephalopoda > Octopoda > Octopodidae > Octopus > Octopus sinensis. Next base: position 41,263,154 of record NC_043011.1, read on the forward strand.
ACACAAGTAAAAGAGTATACATACATACATATTATAGATATATAGGCTTCTTTCAGTTTCCATCTACCAAATCCATACAACAAGGATTTGGTTGGCCTGAGAGTATAGTAGAAGCCACTTGCCCAGGGTGCTACGCAGTGGGACTGAACTCAGAACCATGTGGTTGGGGAGCAAGCTTCATACTACACAGCCATGCCTGTACCTATTTAAGACATGTTTATTGCAGACAGCTCACTCTTTCGCACAACTGGTGGATAACTTATCAATTCCTTGGTGTCACCACTTAACACAGTGTGAACTGGGTGAATAGGGCCATTGAAAGTCAAGTGCCTGACAGGTTGTCTATGGCCAGATGCCTTTCCTATCACCAACCCTCACCTATTTCCAAGCAAGGTAATATCCCCCCCAGAGCCAGACATGTGACAGTGACACTCATGTGCAATTATCATGCAACGTCAAGACAAGGTGGTACATACATGCATATTCACACACCCACATATACATTCACGCATAGACGCACACACACATACAAACCCTCATATACATTCATGCATACACACACACACCCTCATATACATTCATGTACACACACACACACACACACATCCTCATATACATTCATGCACACACACATATCCTCATATACATTCATGCACACACACACACATCCTCATATATATTCACGCACACACACACACCCTTATATACATTCATGCACACACACACACCCTCATATACATTCATGCACACACACACATCCTCATATACATTCATGCACACACACACATCCTCATATACATTCATGCACACACACACATCCTCATATACATTCATGCACACACACACATCCTCATATACATTCATGCACACACACACATCCTCATATACATTCATGCACACACACACACACATCCTCATATACATTCATGCACACACACACACACACACACACATCCTTATATACATTCATGCACACACACACATCCTCATATACATTCATGCACACACACATCCTCATATACATTCATGCACACACACCCTCATATACATTCATGCACACACATCCTCATATACATTCATGCACACACACACACCCTCATACACATTCATGGACACACACACACACCCTCATATATGTTCATGGACACACACACACACATCTTCATATACGTTCATGGACACACACATATCCTCATATACATTCATGCACATACACACAATGGGCTTTTTTTCAGTTTCCATCTACCAAATCCACTGACAAAAGTTAGGTCAGCTCTAAGGTTCCATGTCATGGGAATGAAACCCAAACCATTTGGTTAAAAAGCAAGCTTCTTACCCACACAGGCATGCCTGCATATATGCCATTAAAATATACAATTGGGTTACCCAGACAAAAGTTATGGCACAATTTGCAAACTCAGCCTATCACTTCATAGTAAAGTTTGGTAATTCTAGAATTTATTTGGAGATTAAAAAAAAAAACATTTTTAATCTTTAATGTACCTCTTCAAAATCGTCCAACTGTTCCAGTCTGTTCTTTACTTTATCTGTAACAGTGCTTTGAGTTTTAATAATAACTGCAAGATTGGAAAGAAAAGCAGAGAATAAAAATTATTAATAAATTTAAAAGCAATTTAGAAATTGTTAAAAGAAAGTGAATGCAAAATATTTGCCCTACATCATGGCTAACTGCACTCATCTCTCGGCCTTAAAGCTAATTGCATGAAACCTCTGCAAAGAAGTCTGTCATTCTGTTAAACCCACTGATCACACACACACACTCACTGTATATATTTGTAACAGAATAGTGTATTGAGTACTTTTACAATTTTCTCAGACAAATATCATCATCATTTAATATCCACCTTCCATGCTGGCATGAGTCGGACAGTTTGACCAGGACTGGTAAGTCAGAAGACTGTACCAAGCTCTGCTGTCTGCTTTGGCATGGTTTTTTTACGGCTGGATGTCCATCCTAATGCCATCCACTTGACCAAGTGGATGGGGTGCTTTTTACATGGCACCAGCACTGGCAAGGTCTGCTTTGGCATGATTTCTTATGGCTTGATGTCCTTCCTAATACCAACCACTTTCGAGAATGGACAGGGTGATTTTTACACGAGACAAAACACCAGTGGGGTTACCAAGTAATTTGCAAGACAAAGATCCCTCAAGGTGGGGTGTTGGAGGAGAGAATCAGAAAATATACATAGAAAAAAAAAAAAGAAGCTTATGGAAGAAGGAAACCCAAGAAGACATGGGCTGAAGTGGTAAAGAAGGACCTCAAGATGTTGAGTTTCTTGGAGATGACAGCGGAACAAGATTAATGGTGAAAAGCTGCACAGGATGACTTGTCAATCTCACCTTTCCCAATAACTCGACATCTAATATCCATTCAGCAATGAAGGCCTGTGGCTTAACGTTTACAGGCTTTCAGCTCATGATTGTCAGGTTGTGAGTTTGATTACCAGCGGTACGTCATGTCCTTGAGCAAAACACTTTATATCACATTGCTCCAGTCCACTCAGCTGACAAAAATGTGTAGCACCTGTAATTACAAAGGGGCCAGGCTTGTCCCATTTTGTGTCATGCTGAATCTCCCTCAGAACTACATTAAGGATACATGTGTCTGTGGAGTGCTCAGCCACTTGCACATTAATTGCATGAGCAGGCTGTTCTGCTGATCGTATCAACTGGGACCCTCGTTGTCATAGCCAACAGAGTGCCAGTGAAAAAGTTAACACTCATTCCAAGGTACCCTACTTCTTTCTAAGGTACCCTATTTCTTCCCAAGTACCCTATTTCTTTCTTTCACTTCTCGCCCACTGAACCGATATTCTCAGTGTCCAAATGATTCCTTATCTCTAATCATCTGCCACACTACTCTCACTCGAGCACAACTACCTACCCATCCACCCTTTCTACTCCTATATCCTATTCTCTCTCTCATATTCATCTTGTAACTTAACCTCACACCCCTCTCTCTCTCCCCTCCCTCTAGACAGGTAAACCATCGATTCACCTCTTCAGCAAAACACCTGCTCCTGTCCCTCCATCTTAGTTTCTTAACCCTCAGTATTATACCCGACTCAGTTGAGTCCCTTGGTGACCACCCCACCACCAGTGCTAGTGCGACAGAAAAAGCACTCAGCACATTCTACAAAGTGGTTGGCACAAAAAAGAGCACATGGCTGTAGAAACTATGCAAAAGCAGAGATTAGGTCTTGGCAGTGTTCTGGTTTGCCTGTTCATGTCAAACCATATCCAACCCATGCCAACATGGAAAGAAGGGACATTAGATAATGATGGTGGTGGTGTGTGTGTGTACATACATGCATACATACTTATATCATTTTTAACAGCCATTTTCCATGCTTGCATATGTCAGAGAGAATTTATTAAGGCAGGTTTTCTTCAGCCAGAAGCCCTTCATAGTATATCAATACATGACATATACACTTTTACTCTTTTATTTGTTTCAGTCATTTGACTGCAGCCAAGCTGGAGCAACGCCTATTAGTCGAGCAAATCAACCCCAGGACTTATTCTATCAGTCTCTTTTGCCGAACTGCTAAGTTACGTGGACGTAAACACACCAGCACCGGTTGTTAAGCGATGTTCGGGGGAGAAACACAAACACACATATATATATATATACATACATACGACGAGCAGCTTTCAGTTTCCGTCTATGAAATCAACTCACAAGGCTTTGGTCGGCCCGAGGCTATAGTAGAAGACACTTGCCCAAAGTGCCACGCAGTAGGACTGAACCCAGAACCATGTGGTTGGTAAGCAAGCTACTTACCACACAACCATTCCTGCACCTATATCTTTAATCTTATTAACTCTTCTGATACAAATCCACTTTTTGCTCTTTCATACTGAACCATCTGTTCAAGAGTGTTCATATTTAATAGTTTTCTATCATAATTTTACTGAAGAAGCTTCTTTTCATTAAACCTTGTGATACCAACCAGTCAGAGACTGCCCCATGTTCTAAGATAAAAAAAACTTCCTGTTTTAAAGTAACTTAAATTAAAAGCTTCCATCGACATTTCATTATTTATGTTCCAAATTCCAGCTTAATGACAAAATTATTTAAATAAATTCTTCAATATTTTCAGAATTACTTGAAACCAAAGCAATGTCCAGGGTGGCCACAAAGTCAGCACAAAGTCATCATGGGAGAAATCAAGTATGCTTTATTAGTAGTGAAGTAGGTAATCCAATATGAAAGTTCAAAGTGTTGGCCATGTAGCTCTAAACGAGTGTTCATATGGAATTTGAAATTGCAATGAACCCTCTCAAATAGCTTTTCATTGCCGTTAACTTGTCCACCTGCTTCAACAGTCCTTCGAAGAAGATGTCTTTGGTCATGAATCTTTTTAGAATACACAAGGAATTCAATGTAGCCCCAGAAGAAAAAGTACATGTAAGTTAAATCTGGTGACTGGGGTGCCCATTCGATTGGCCCGCAACGCCCGAGCCATCTCTCTGGAAAATGTTCGTTCAGAAAATCACGAACCTGTAATGCATAATGGGGAGAAGCCCCATACTTTTGAAACCAGACAGGATTTCCCCTTCCAAATGAGGCATCATCTTGTTGCCAAACGTCCAGATACGAATACCTGCCACAGAGCCCTCAAAATAAAATGGTCCAATTGTGCCAAATCCCACACCACACCATTAGCTTGCCCTTGGCTTGTTGATTATCTGCCTCCATCCAATGAGGATTGTTTGTGAGTAATATTGGCAGTTGGGAAAAGGGATAACGAGAATGTTAGCAATTTTACATATTGCAGGATGGTGCTTGACTTTATGGCCACCCTGTATTTGAACTGAAGTATGATAACAAAAGGGGTTCATCTTCCAACAAACAGCTCAATAATCCACAAAGAAAAATTTAGCTTTTTATTAAATCCCTCAAATTCTTGTTTATTTTAAAGATTAATTAACCTTAAAACTTTGCATTTTTGTTAAAAATATGGTCACGAAGAAGGTTAACTACCTTTATTTGAATTCCATGACTTACCTTTTTCTTTGTCAGATGTTGACAGAAAACTGGTGGTGATTGACAGCTTTTCAGATGTGGTGTACTTTGAAAGAATCCCAGCTTTTTTCAGACACCATGGCTCAAAGTTATCATCTTCAGTTCCAGAACGAATTGAAATACTTCTTTCCTGAAATAAAGGCACAAAACTATTCATTACTGGGTTGATTTAACCCAGTAGCATTTAACCCATATCTGACCCCAAATATTCTACATTTTTTATGTTCAAACTGGCCAGATCTGACCTTTAATACCCCGTTGAGACCTTTGGCATCATGTTGTGCTTAAGAAGACGCATCAAGCCAAGCAAAATTGCAGTTATGGCAGATCCCGGTGTCACACAAACTGGCACCCTTGCCAGTGGCATGGAAAATCCCCCATTACACTCTCAGAATGGTTGGTGTTAGGAAGGGCATCCAGCCGTAGAAAACCATTCCAAATCATAATGGAGTCTGGTGCAGCCTTCCAGCTTACCAGCTCTGGTCAAACCGTCCAACCCATGCCATCATGGACAATGGACGTTAAATGATGAAATTACGAGATAATGCGAGATAGTGTGAATAAATAAGCATTACATTTGACAGAATAATCTGAAAGCGAAAGGGTTAAACCGGCCATATGTAATCCAAATACTTTTCTGGTTTTATGTTCAAGCTAGCTACATCAGGTCTCTCACACCTACCCTACAATGTCATTCTAAAACTAATCTGTCATATCATAATTGTCATTTCTTACCCACAACTTTATCATCATTGTTTTAACATGCACTTTCATCACTGGCATTTAATGTCCACTCCCTATGCTGGCATGGGCTGGACAGTTTAACTGAAGTTGACAAGCTGGAGAGCTGCACCAGGTTCCAGTCTGATTTGGCATGGTTTCTACAGCTGGATGCCCTTCTTAATGCCAAGATATTTCCCCATAGCCAGACATATTTTCATAGAGGATTGGAAATGAATGACACTCCTTACATGACACTCATTCACAACTATCAAGAGAAGAAGACAAAAAGACACTTGTGCACACACAAACTCACACATTATGGGCTTCTTTCAGTTTCCAGTTACCAAATTCACTAACAAGGGTTCATTTGACCTGGGGCTGTAGTAGAAGACACTTGTCCAAGGTGCCATGCAGTGGGACTGAACCAAAACCATGTGGTTATAGTTTTCCCAAAAGCTATAAGATGTTCCACAAGTGCTCAGTTCTGAGCGCACTGTTTCTTATAGTAGAAACAGCTGTAAGCTAATGAAGTTCACTGCATAATTCCTGTTCCTTTGTCATTCAATAATTAATAATATGTTCTGTACTCATCTAATGGTTTATTCTAAAGCACATGCATACTGAGTTCTAACATTAGTATCACTATGCCTAAGTGAAATCAATACACACACACAAAACAGGCTTCTTTCAGTTGCCATTTATCAAATCTACTCGCATGGCTTAGGTCATCCCAGGGCTGTGGCAGAAGGCACTTGCCCCAAAGTGCCACACAGTGGAACTGAACCCGAGACTGCAGGGTTAGGAAACCGACTGCTTTACCACACAGCCACAGATGCACCAAGGCAGTGTGGTTATCTATACGTACAAAATTCTTTGTATCTCCGTCTCTTCCCTATGCATTCTCAAACAGCTCAACCAAATCAAATCAAATTTTACAAGGTATCAGGCCCCGTGAGTGTCATCATGTAATTTTATTTTCATTTGCATTAAGACAATATGACATTTTTTTTTTTACTTGACAGCATTCACCCAGGGTGGGTTGAGCTGGCTTCATTCATCCTCAATGCTGCATCTCTCACAAACGCCGACCAGGCCTGGCAATTTGAGGCTAACGACCGCGTGATCTCCAACCACTCCTTATTCCAGCAGTGAACGCCGTAGATATGGGGGGCCTAGGCTAGGTTCCAGATCAGCCTTGACCGTCATCAGCCAGGTTTTTCATTGTCCCTATCTCCCCCCGTCTAGCCCGTATCCACCTCAGAGGTTCAGCTATCAACATCAGTGTCATTGTTGTATACGCTCCCACTCAATATGACATTGGCATTGGTTTGATATTACGTGTCAAAAGTGAAAGAATAAGATCTATATTGTAACATGATCTAATATTGTTTCACTTTTAATTCTAATGTGATAACACTAACATCATCTTATTTCTATTATATTTATGAAGCTTTCCCAAGATCAGCAAAGGCATGCTGCAGCACAACAGTTGGAGTCTTAAGAGAGAAAGGAGATGAGACTTTCCCAACATCAACAAAGGCGTGCTGCAGTACAATGCTGAATCATTGAAACAACGTTTTAATGATTAGACAGAGATCCGATAGAATGGCTCTCAGAAACAGACTACATACAAATTCATTCTTCACAACTCCTGGAATTACTTTCAGATATGATCCATCCCATTCTTATAAAATGATAATTTTGTCCAAATTGGTGTAGTAAACTCAAATTGTCTTTTCTGCAAAGCTTTAAAATTTCCAAATGAAATTAATGACATGTGCTGCTCAGACAGTAAGGTAAGATTGCCAGTACTACCAGCTCCTTCTCAACCGCTTATGAATCTTCTAAAAGGCGCTTCCATCTAGTCAAAGGATTTTCTGAACAATATCAGACAATTCAGCATTTCAAATGACATTGTTTGGTGCATCTAAGGAGATAGTTGAACATGGATTTACGCCAACATTTAAAGTTCAATGGCAATTCTATCACCTCATTGGTTCCCTGTTACCCACAAATGAACAACTGTAGTTCCTCTAAACTTACTTTATGGGTGATGTAAGATAAGAAGCCCAAAGGAGGTGTCAAAACTCCAGATGATGGGTCATTTTAAACGCAGCGCTGACTGCTGCAAAGAGTATATCCCTGACAGCTTTATGGTGCATTCAAACATCGCACAGCTCCCACCCCCAATTAGGTTAGGGCCTAGAATACTCCAAACAGAGGCACAAAATTTCGCTTAGTCAAATTAGCCCATCCTTTACTCTACATGTTTTGTTGTCAATGCTGCACTTTCTCGTATCACCTGTTTCAACATAACTGTAATATATTTACAAACTAAGCTGTTTTAATTCTGAGCAACGCCGGGTATCTCTGCTAGTCTATGCATAAAAAAAATAAATATTTGAAAGCAATGTTACCTTCAAACTTGATGGTTTCTGATTCTTATTTTCTGCCTCAGCTTCAGCAGCAAACATTGATAAAGGATCACGGCCATCAAACTCAGCATTAAGTGGGTCCAAAATAAGACTAAGGGGTTCAGAAAGGCCCTTCTGACCTGTTGCTATAGAGTTTGATCGGGAAGGCGTCCCTCTTTTGTCGCTACATTTTATTTCAGTGACCTGCAACAGAGATTAGAGTAAAAATAAATAACCAATACTAATAGCTTCATATTTTTAGTTAATAATTAGTTTAATAAAATAGTTAAATATTTCTGTACCCAACAATAGGTATGTCTGAAAAGAGGTAAAATTTATTTGAATTTCAAAAACAATAAACAAAAATTGTAAAGGAAGAACAGAGCCCCCCACCCACCCAAAAATGCCATAAAATGCTATGACAAAAATATTTTTCCAAATAACATCGGGAAGAATGAAAATAAATGTGTGTGTGTGGGGGGGGGGCAAATGAATTTATCTGACAATTCAGTTCATCATCATCATCCAGCATTTTAAATCTGGGTTCTGTCCCTGTTAACAGGGGTGGCCAGATTTACCTCAATGTCATAGCAACCAAAGTAGGCAGATGCAGCCCATCCCAACCTTTGGGCTGGCTGGTGCCCATTCTCTTTTGCTATCATGAGGCTTTTTGGAGCTGAGTTTTCTATGAGGAGCATGCCATTGCTTACCCGCCAACCTCAGTTTCTAGATAAGAGTGGTCCTGAGACCTAGGCCTCTACCACGATTTTTAAGAAATGTGGCGGAAAACTAGCTCAGGAAGGCAGGGACACTACTCCCTGAGACCCCTTTTGGAGCCCCCTTACCACACAGTAGTTTAATATTTCTAAATTAAATTATAATTCATGACACTTCAATATGAGAGTTGCTCCAAAAGTAATGTAAAAGTGACATAGGTTGTTCAATTTGTTCATGTTGGTAGAATGAATAACTCCTCCTGTCTGAAAAGGTAACACTCAACACTATCTCCATCAGAAGCGATGTGTTTGAGCATCGAAGATAGTTCATGAAGACTGTCTTACCTTAGACTGAACAGATGGAAGTTGAAAGATGCCAGGTCTGGGTTCTACAGTTGATGGGGGAACCAATGACCAGCCCACTTTGCCAATTGGGTGATTTGCTTTCAAAAATGCATGTGGTCACTCATTGTCTTGGTGAATGTGGACCATTTAAAAATTTTTGTTTCATCTCAGTCCAGAAAAGTAAAGGAAATAACACTTGTCATTTGAAAAAACAGTTACCATGACATTCTGTGCTAATCCCTGGCTCTTGAGCTTCTTAATCCTTGAAGGAGAAAGATAATGCCATTCCATGAATTGAGCCTTAATATCTGGATGACAAAGATATACTTATGTCTCACTGCCTGTTACCAGATCAGAAGACAAAAATATCATCATGACATCAAAGCTTTCCAGTAGACCAGAGCAGACTTCCACCCTTCTTTCTTTTAACCCCTGGTTGCATTTTCACAATGCTTAACCTGTTCCTACTTGTTTGGCATCTGACCGAGCATACAAAATGTTCAGTAGATAGTCGACGCCTGTAGCTAATAGTTGCATTCTGTCCTTCTCTTCCAGATTGTGAAAGCTTACCATAACGTTTAATCTGAATACAGTGAAATTTTAAGACTTAATTTTTTTATGGGCAGATATGGGTTAAATCAGGTGTCCAGTGGTAAGGTATCCACATAACACACACTCTTTCCAATGCTCCAAAATCCTCATCTATAATGCACTGTGACCACAGTCCAGTTGTGCAAACAAACTCATCAATCAAGATTCATCTGTTCATGTGAATCAATCTGTCGATTTGGGTCAGTGACTTCATTTAATATTCTCCTACTGTGTGGTTTGTCTTCAGTGTTGGTTTCCTCTTCTTTAAACTTCATCTGTTTGTGCTCATTACTCTTGCCAACAGTATCTCCATAAGCTTTGGTCTGTAGCCGGTGGATGTTGGACAGTCTCAATCTTGCTAAATTTTCTTCAACAAGACAGCATGTTGTTTCAGCTTGAAACCCATTATTTGTCCACAATAAAGAAGAACAGGGAGACGAGTTTCCGTAGAGGATGAATTTTCTACTCAATTGTGCAATTCAAACAACTTATGTCAGTTAATAAAAAGGGGAGGCCTACTTTTGCAAGAAAGTACACATTTATAAAGAGAAACAAACACAACAGAATCTCTATAATTTTTGCATGGAAGCATTTGTTGCAAGTAGCTTATATGTAGATCATAATCTCTTGACGGAGTCTGTGACTTGGGTTCAATCCTTGATCATAGCTATTTCTCTTAATCTAATATTGCTGGCCACAGCTCCTATTTTGCCATCACACCTGAAGTGGATGAGCCAGATTACCTATTAATGATTTCTCACTGACTGCAAAAGTTTAATAAATTATTTATTATACTACTGTACAGGAAAAATATATTTATTTGTCGAAGTCCATGGCACAGAATTCTATACAGACTATGCGTATTCTATAGAAATCTATAGGGAGTTATATATATATATAGAGAGAGAGATTTGTTAACTAAGGCTAGAACAATGTTTTTTTCTTTTTGTAGGTTATATCTTTTTGCATTGTTCTGGCCTTTTACAACAAATCTCTTTAAAGTTATACCACACAATGCTTCACCAAAACTACATGATATATATATATATTAAAAATGGGGAAGGCTGGTTTATGGGATTACCTTAGGTTTCCTGTTTAAGAAGTTATAGGCCAACAGGTTTTTTAGGCTCTGACAATATGCCATAAAGCTAAACCATTAGACAGAAAACCTAAGATAATCCCATAGACCAGCCTTCCCCATTTTTAATATATACTGTTCTACAGCTTAGAGTGTGCTGCTTCTTTCAGACTTATATTTTTTTACAAAATATATATAAAATCCTTTACAGACAGTCTATGTTCCAAATTACTAAATAGAGAGAATCAGGAATTGAAACATTGCTCTGATCAGCCAATGTTAAATTCAATGATAATTGGAGCAGATTGCTGGAGTATTGAAGTTTCAAAATTTCATACTGCTAATAACACTAGAACTCTAGGGACTGTGCCAAATTCTATGCTCTTTTAGAGGAAATTAAAAAGGTTGACTGACCGTTATGGCTTTTAAGGGATGGTTACTTGTAGCTTCAAAAGAAAGCTGTCTTTTTTCTTTTTCCTTTGCATAGTCTTTAGATTGGTGATACCTGGAAGAATATCAAACACAAATTGCAATAAATTCTGAACAGAGAATAGACAGACGTATTAGGGTTTAAGACAAAATGTTTTTCAGTGCACGTGTACTGGTTCTTTGCTTTCTGATTGTAACACTGGCAGCAACACAAGTGTTTAGTTGCATTAGCTTCTAAAAAAAATGCTTTTCATTTGGATAGGATTAGTGGCTTCAAGAGGGAAGACTTGCATGCGTGCACACTGGTCAGTCCTGGGTTGTCCAAGGTACCATGCAATAGGCTTGAACCTTGAAACCGTGGGGTTACAAAAGAAGCTGCTTAACCAGGAGTAAAAAGAAAAAAATAATAAAAAGACAGATTTGTTATGACTGAAATGCTTTTGATAATAGATTAGATCAAACAGGGGCAAGTATCTTCTACTATAATCCCAGGCTGACCAAAGCCATGAAAGTAGATTTGGTAGACAGAAACTGAAAGAAGCCCGTTATATATGTTTTGTTTACATTTGGGGCCGCTCGCTAGTGTCATTTCTGTCAACAAATCAACTGTCACTTTACGCTATGAAAGACGTGAGAAGACAGATCCCTTACTTGAAAAAAAAAAAAAAAGCAAGGGTTAGCGACAGGAAGAGCATCCGGTTGTAAATCAAATTTCTCAATAATAAGCATCCGTCTAAACCATGCTAGCATGGAAAAATGGACGTTGAGCAAAGGGAAAAGCGGCTGTCAGTATTTTACGTTTTTCAAATTTTGTCTGCATGATTTATTGCAGTCAAATATGAATGTCGTCGTTTTTAACTGGTACTACATTAGCAACAACTATACTTTCTAAATTACGCAGAACCTTACTTGACAATCCTTCGGTATTGATACACAACGTCATTTATCAACAAAACCTTCCCTCATAACATAAAGAAGCTAATCTGAAAGAGAGAGTGAATGACGTCGTCTCCTAAGGGTCGTCCCTTAAATGATCTCGGCGGAAATTGAACCCAGAACAAAGAGCTATAAGTAAACACTACGAGACACTAATTGGTTTTTCAAAGGTAAATTGTATTAAAAAAAATATGCACGTAGAGAAAAACAATTCCATAAAAATGATTTATAAGTTAAATTATATACATATGTGTGTGTGTGTTTGACGGCACAACAAATTTCAGATTTAAATAAAATGTTTAGCTGTTTCTTCATTGGGGCGTCGTCAATACATAACAGAATATTGTCATTGTGTTAGGAAAAGTGATAACTTGGGGATCTTTTCGGTTTGAACGGCAGTTTTTTCTAGCGGTGCCATATGAAATTGTCACCCATAATTATGAACCAAGTATCGATCTATTGCATTTCAATCTGGATTAGGGTTAGGGATGGGGGGAAGGGTATCTTTTTTTCTTCACAAATGTAAATAAACCCAATCTGTTTCTTAAACGAGGGACATATTCATACGGCACAGAATGTTTTCATCTCAATAGACGTCATTGATTGGTTGAAATTGAAGAAAAACAACAACGAATATCTTACAAACTATAGAATTTTCTCAATAAAGCCAAGAGAAAAAGATGTTTTATAAACACATTCTACCAGTATACGAAGTTTAAAAGTGTTTAGTTACGTGGAAATTATTTTTAAAAACTGCCGTTCAAACCGAAAAGATAAAAAAATATGCAAGTAGAGAAAAACAATTCCATAAAAATGATTTATTAGTTAAATTATATACATGTGTGTGTGTGTTTGACGGCACTACAAATTTCAGATTTAAATAAAATGTTTAGCTGTTTCTTCATTGGGACGTCGTCGATACATAACAGAATATTGTCATTGTGTTAGGAAAAGTGATAACTTGGAGAAAAGGACAAGTAAATTTCAAAAGTTCTGAAGTAAAATTAACTCCAGGAAACAAAGTAAGATATACATTTTAGCAAACCATGGCAGAGAGAAAGCAAAAGCAAAAAAAAAATGTTATCAGCAGTAAACGCCCACAAAAATAAAATACTGGTTAGCCAATATCAATTCGATATAAAACTACATAAACAATTTATTCAAAGAACTTTTTGAAATATCAATTAATATATTAATGCAAATTAGATATTCCTAAACAGACAAAAATATCAAAATATCTTTAATTAAATAAACAAATATATTGTTTATATTACGAAAGAATATTTTTGTTATGAAAATGCACCTATAAGTTTTAAATATGTCGTAGACATTACTATTAATATTTCATAGAAGTACACGTATGATATGTCTGGTTTTAATTCTATTTCAACACACCAATGTTTTCATAACTAAACATTGTTATTAGTGAAACTAAAGTTTAACATAAAAAAGCAGACAACACTTACCACCTGTGAGTCGCCATTTTAAAATCATGCGGTCAGAAATATGGAAGGACATTTAAAGCCGTTGTTTCGCATTTTATTAGTCTTCAACTAATATGTTGTTTCGTAGAACAAAAGACATGCTATTGGTGTATTTGCACATGTAGATAACACACACACACACACACATGTGTGTGTGTGTGTATTGATAAAAACAGTAAGATAGCAAAAGAAAGAAAGGGACCTCGATATTATGTAAATAGAGGAATTTATCTGTAAATGTAAAATGTGACAATTATTCGGTAGCCAAGATAAAACTCCGAGTTTCGGATACCGAGGTGGAAATCCACGCCACCATCTCTTCAGTTATCTGAAGGGATGCATGGATTTCCACCTCGGCATCCGAAACTCGGAGTTTTATCTTGGCTACCGAATAATTGTCACATATTACATTTGTATATATGTATATATATATATATATATATATATATATATATATATATATATATATATATATGGCACGTCGTTGGTTACGATGACGAGGGTTTTACTTGACCCAGTCAACAAAACAGGCTACTCATTAAAATCTTTTCTACTCTAGGCACAAGGCCCGAAATTTTGGGGGAGGGGGCCAGTCGATTAGATCGACCTCAGTACACATCTGGTACTTAATTTATCGACCCCGAAAGATGAAAGGAAAAGTCGACCTCGGCGGAATTTGAACTCAGAACATAAAGATAGACTAAATACCTATTTCTTTACTACCCACAGAGAGGACAAACAAGGACAGACAAACGGATTAAGTCGATTATATCGACTCCAGTGCGTAACTGGTACTTATTTAATCGACCCCGAAAGGATGAAAGGCAAAGTCGACCTCGGTGAAATTTAAACTCAGAACGTAGCGGCAGACGAAATACTGCTAAGCATTTCGCCCGGTGTGCTAACGTTTCTGCCAGTTCGCCGCCTTTAGTCTGCTCGTTAAATTAACGAGCAAGTGGCTGAGAACTCTACAGGGACGTATATCTTTAACGTAGTACTCAAGGAAATTCAGAGTGATACAGGGTATGACAAAACTGGCACTTCGAAATACAGATACTACTCCGTTTTGCCATCAGGGGAGATAACTGTGCATACAACCCCCACCTCCTTAGACCGGGATCGGTCGAACAAAAGGAAGGTAGGCGAAGTATGCGTGCGATAGAAGGTCACAGAAGAGTGAAACATGGCAAAACAGTTGTGTGAACAATGCAAGAATACAACTTGGATGAAACATGCAGGAGAATGTCTGTTTTTGTAGAGAACGAAATGTGTGATACACAGAATCTGAACTATGGCAGAACAATTGAAAAATACAATGCAAATATGTACAAGGAAAGAACCGTTCAGCAAAGAAAGGTGTCCGATGAAACAGAACAAAGTATATATGTACAATGATGCAGAAAGAGAGGAAATATGAATGCGGTGTCTATAACAAACATAAGTCTATTCTCCGGATCAATCACTGGCGAGGCAAAGTTAAGAAATGTAGGCAATCTTTCGTCTCTAGTAGACCTTTCCGTCGATTTCCGTAAAAAAATTTTTTTTTTTACATATGGGCTTGCGGAAACTTTTGAAGTAATGAGAGCGAAAGAGACTAAGAGAAAGCGATTGTATGACGAGGGAAGTTCTTTTGAAGTTACCGTGCATGGCAAGCATTGATGTATATGTGTGTGTGTGTGTGTTTGTGTGTTTGATAGGGTGTGGGAGACAGACAGTATGTTGTGTAAGTGAAGTGCTTCTGTTAGTGTGTGTGAAGAGATAGAGTAATGTGTGAAAGAAAGAGATAACTGAAATTTTTTACTCGGTGTATGTGTATATGTATGTATATTACTTCAAAAGTTCCCGCAAGCCCATATGTAAAAAAAAAAAAAATTTTACGGAAATCGACGGAAAGGTCTACTAGAGATGAAAGATCGCCGAAATGTAAATAGTCTGAGACAATTTCTTCGGCCAATGAACCGATCTGCCATAACCTGTCCTATAGGGTGAAAAATGCGTTTGTGTAGTCGGTGTTTTGATGAGTTGAGGTGGTGCTTGTGGAGTTGGGGGTGGAAGTGTGTGCGGAATGATGGGTGTGTCAGCAAGTGGCATAACTGTTTCAGAACAGGTTTTTTTTTTATTCTGTCGATAGAGACTGTCTCATTTTCCCGATATATGTCCACAGTGAACAGTTTCGGTGTGCTTCTAAGAACGCGATAGGGACCAGTGTAGAAAGGTGTGAGCGGTCCTTTGACGGCATCATTTCTTTCAAACACGTGAGTAGAAATATCTGGAGGTACTGTAGGGGAAATAGACGTTTCTACAAAATCCGAGGAGGGGAAGGGGAGGAGAGACTTTCTGGAAAAGTCCGAGGGGGGAGTTCCTGGGAAATTCTGGGGAGTGGGATGAGAGGAGGGTTACTTCCTGGAAAGTTCCGAGGTGATGGAGTTGATGGGGAGGAAGTTGATAGCAGGTCAGCAAAGAATGACCTGGGTCGTGTGACGTAAGATGTAGGATCCGCATTCGGTATGTCGACGGCGCCAACATTTGTCCAGGAAGTGCCAAAATGGTACCATACAGGAGATCATTGAAGGAGTAGCCTAAATCCTCCTTAACAGTTGAGCGGCACCCCAGCAGAACAATGGGGAGAAACTCAGACCAACGATGAGGATCAAGAGCAGCACGGATAGCGGCTTTAAGCTGGCGATGGAACCGTTCTACTATCCTGTTCGCGTCGGAATGGTAACTTGTGGTGTGGATGTGCAGAACTCCGAGAAAGCTCGAAAGCTCACGGAACAGACAACCTTCAAATTAGCGTCCACGATCAGTGATAATCCTAGAGGGTACTCCGAAGCAAGATATCCACTCTGAGATGAGTGCTCTGGCGACTTTCCGCGGAAATGTCTACAAGTGGGATGGCTTCAGGCCATCTGGAGAAGCGGTCGGCGCAGGTCAATATATAAGTAAATCCGCAACTGATTGGCCAAGGACCAACCAGGTCGATGTGTATGCGACGGAACCTTGTGTCCGGTGGCTGGAAGTGCCCAAGAGGGGCTCGCACGTGACGATGCACCTTGGAAAGCTGACATGGTACACAGGCACGTGACCAAGCAGTAATAGACTGACGTATATTCGGTCAGAAAAAGCTGGACGAGATAAGCTTTACTGAGGCCGCAATGCTGGGATGTGACAGTGAATGCTGTACTTCAAAGACAGCACGACGGTGATGTTCAGGAATGATGGGTCGGAGCAACCCGGTAGAAACATCGCAGAGAATGATTCCTTCACAAAAAGGCAGAGACAGGTGTTCAAACTTGCAGCAGGAAAACTGTGGTGAAGAGACGTCCAGAGAGTCCAAGGAGGGTTGGTCAGTAGCGATAGCAACCAAATCAATCGAAGCAGGAGACGACAATGAACCAACAGACAGGCTACAAAAAGCGTCGACCGAGATGGGGGCGATTGGAACTTTCCCAAGAAGTCCTTCCTCCCCCTCATCGAACTTTTCCAAGAAGTCATTCCTCACGCTCCTTCCCAAGAAGTCCCACCCCTTCTCCCCTTCATCTCCCCTCCTCGGAACTTTCCAGGAAGTAACCTCCCTCCTCCAACTCCCTGGAACTTCCCAGAAAATATTTTCTCTCCTTCCCCATCTCGGATTTTATAGGAAGTCCCTCCTCCCCTTCCTGGGACTTTTCCAGAATGTCCCATATCCCCTTCCTCCCATTCACCTCCCCCTCCTCGGAACTGTCCAGGAAGTCTCTCTGTTTCCCTCGTCTTCCTTCCCTTCATCTTCCCTCCTCAGAACTTTCCAGGAGGTCCCTCTCCTCTTCATTTCTCCTTCCTTGGAACTTCCCAGGAAGCCCCTTCACCCACATGCTCGGAAATTTCCAGGAAGTCCTCCTCCCGTCCCTTCGATTCATCTCACCTCCTCGGAACTTTTCAGAAAGTTCCCTTCCTCCCCATCACCCCTCCATCCTCGGAACTTTCCAGGAAATTCTCCCGTTTCTCCCCTTTTTCTCCTCCGAACTTTCCAGGAAGTCCCCCTCCCCTTCCTCGCCCCTCTTCGGAACTTCCCAGGACGTCTCCTTCCTTCCCTCCTTGGAGCTTTCCAGGACATCCCCCTTTATCTCACCCTCCTCGTCGCTTTCCAGGAAGTCCCCTTCATGCTGCTCCCTCCTCGGAATTTTCCAGAAAGCTCCCTCCTCCCTTTCACGGAACTTTCCAGGAAGTACCCCCCTCCTCGGACTTTTCCAGGAAATTTTTCTTAACCTAAGACGCCAGAGTGTAATTTGAAAGAGATTTAGTTGTTCTTTCATGTAGGTCGAGTGACTCATTCGTTCGCTTGTGTGTGTGCTTTTGGCTGTGGTGAGACGACTCGGAACATTCACGATGGGAATTTTCCGAATCCTCTCCCACACCCCCCGTTCGCCAGCGCGCATTTTTTTTCATATTCGTTTATAACATGTTCTTTTACACCTATTACACTATTTTTTCTGTTTTTTTTTTCTCGAGTCAAACCCGTTAGTTTGACCTAAGTTTGGATATAATCATAATCTATATACTCCGAAAGGGATCTGAAAAATTTCATTAAAAAAGACCCATTTTTCTAAATGTTATGAGGAAACAAAGTTGATGACTTGCGGTGTTGGTGCACTTATGTGTAGGTCTACCGGTTTCTGAACCAACGGCAGAACCTTCTTGCGAACATGTTAGAAATAACAGCCAAAATTCTTCATCTCCTGCACTACCGTCGTAAACAACGAAAAGTGCACATTGAATGGATAAAGCAGTTTTAAATATACAACTACAAAGACTGGATGGTTACGGTTAGAAGGCTTTTGATCATATGTTCCATCGCTCGATCAGATTTGACCTAGGGCTAAACAAAACAACAGTAGAGGCTGCAACTGCGGAATAAAATTTAGTCGGTTACTATTTCCTCAGTTATCTCCCTTGATATTGCTGTTTAATTAATTTGTTTAATTAAAAGCATGGCGACAACAACGAGGGAAGTGATAACCCTTCAGCTTGGTCATTATGCTAATTACGTCGGAACACACTGGTGGAATATACAGGTAAGTTTTATCGAATGATCAATCATTCCTTGATCGCTAAAAACCTACTTTGATGATACATCGTCACAAAACTATGCCATTTTAGCGTTTTATTCTAAGAAATTAAGAATTTCGGACATAACTACAGTTCGGTACCCCACGACTTTGGTGCCTCGTAACTGTCTCAAAAATGCATATTTTCTAATGGAATTTTACAGACATACGTGGCGATCTTTCGTCTCTAGTAGACCTTTCCGTCGATTTCCGTAAAAAAATTTTTTTGTTACATATGGGCTTGCGGGAACTTTTGAAGTAATATACATACATATACACATACACCGAGTAAAAAATTTCAGTTATCTCTTTCTTTTACACATACTAACAGAAGCACTTCACTTACACAACATACTGTCTGTCTCCCACACCCCATCAAACACACACACATGTACATCAATACTTCCCATGCACGGTAACTTCAAAAGAATTTCCCTCGTCATACAATCGCTTTCTCTTAGTCTCTTTCGCTCTCATTACTTCAAAAGTTCCCGCAAGCCCATATGTAAAAAAAAAAATTTTTTTACGGAAATCGACGGAAAGGTCTACAAGAGACGAAAGATTGCCACATACGTTTTGAGGGTGTAGATTACAATTATGCTGATAACATTAAGAAAGAGTTTTTAAAACATTTTTAATCAATCATTTCCTTGCCTCCCGACATTGTTTCCTGATAACTGTCTTTAAAATGTATATCTTGAAATAGCATTTTGCATAGATATATTTTCGAGAGTCAAGATTATAATCATACTGATAAAATTTAGAAAAATGACAAATAGTTTTCGAGGTGTTTCGGTTCTGTTCTACCTTTCTCTTGCACCCCCCATCGACTTGGTAACCATGAATTTCCTTTAACTTTTTTTTCCCCCTTCGGATTCGTATATTCGAAATATCAACCTTACATGGTCTAGATTCTTGCAGACATTTCTGCAAAATAATCATTTGCAAATTATTTAAATTAGTTATCAAGAAACCATGTCTGCAGTGGGATGTATGGAGACTGTTCTAAAACTTATTGAAAAAGAAAAAAATAATACTCGTCAATGTAGTCGCCATACATACATATAGCGAGAGATTCAAACATATCTCTGTAAGTTCTCGTTGCGAAAAATAAGCATTTCCAGAAAGTTCTGAAGAAACAGAATCAATAGAGGGGCATGATTCTGTAGTTATATCTCATGTCGCCGCTCCAAGCGTACCTTCTATTAATTCCTTTCACATCTAGGGTGCTTTATCACAAATATTCTAGTGTTTTGTGTACCCCTTCTCGCTTCATTTGCCTCCCATGTACCTGGATGTCTGTGGAAGTGTTCGGTTAGCCATCGTGCAAAGATTTGTATGTTGATCGAACAGACCCTATTATCAAAGACATTCCAGCTGTGACCACCTCATCATTTCTTCAGTGTTTCTGTGGCTGTCTTGTATGTTCTTTCCGGTTGTTATTACAGGAATGAGAGCTGATGCGCTTGTTTGTTATTACTTGACATTTCAAAACGAGATGAACTACATGCCTCCATAGCTCAGTGGTTAGAGCACTGGTCTTGTAAACCAGGGGTCGTGAGTTCGATCCTCACTGGGGGCTTGTAACAGTATTGCATTCTTTTTTTGTTTTTGTTTACCTTTGATCTCAGAGCCGGCAGAATCGTCAGTATACAGGCAATATGCCAGGTGGCATTTCGTCTGTCTTTACGTTCTGAGTTCAAATTCCGTTCAAGTTGACTTTATCTTTCATCCTTTCAGGCTGATAAATTAAAAACTAGTTGAGCAGTGGGATCAATGCAATCGATTTAACCCTCTCCCGAAATTGCTGGCCTTGTGCCAAAATTTGAAAACGGCTTTTCTTCTAGCTCTTTATGTTTTCAATTTAAATTCCTTGGTGAACCTTGCCTTTCCTCTCTTCAGAACTGTTGAAATAAAATGGCCTTCAAGTGCTAGGGGTGATATAATCAACTAGCCGCATACCCTGAAAGTTGTTGGCCTTGTGCCAAAATTGTTATTTTTATGTAAAATGTAACCAGTTGAGCATGTCCCTTAGTGGTTGACGATATGTACATCTCTGATCATGAGCAGAAGTAGTGGGGGGAGCATCATAGCCATGTGTTGGGAGGAATTCTTTGGGGGTTTGGATAATTCACCTCTGGAAACATGGGTGTTTTGTTCATCACCCTTAACCCTTTCATTACTGTATTTATTTTGAGGTGTTCTGTATTTCTTTCAATTACTTTAAATATAACAAAGAATTTAGTAAAATAACTTAGTTATCATTCAGCTAGTATTAAGAACATAAATTGTGACTAAGGTTTGGTGGAAGATTTTAATTCAAAATTTATGAAAACAAGACATTTGTACTCAGAGCCAGAGCCGGTTTCAGCCGGGTTGGTAACGAAAGAGTTAAATAAACCTTTCAGGGACCATTTGTGCAGGATGGGCTACTTAAATGTCTTAAATGTTTCAAATTTTGACAGTCAAAACCATTGGCTCCAGTACATCACTGGTACCTTTTTTTTTTATCAACTCTGGAAGAATGAAATGCAAAACTGTAGTTTCAAATTTTAGCACGGGGCTAGCAATGTTCAGGGGAAGGGTAAGGTGATAGCATCAACCCCTGTGCGCAACTGGTACTTAATTTATCCTGAAATGGCAAATTGGCAGAATTTGAACTATCGTAAAGACGGACAAAATGTCACTAAGCATCTTGCCCAGTGTGCTCACAGTTCTGCCAGCTCGTTGTCTTGGATACATGTGTATATATGTATATATATATATTATATATATATATATATATATATATATATATATATATATATATATATATATATATATATATGTATATATATTCATGTGTGTGTGTTTTTAATGCTAGCAGTAATAATGTTTAAATCCTTGAATCAATTTGATACATGCCCCATTCACTCTATCCCTTTACAGCCAGATTAATCCGACAGACAGTGGAATTAAATGGGATTATCTCACCTCATTTCATTCCACCTTATATTCGATTAAGAAACACCTAAAAAAAAGATAAAAGAGCACCCTCCCTTAAT
Organism: Octopus sinensis; assembly: GCF_006345805.1. Classification (NCBI taxonomy): domain Eukaryota; kingdom Metazoa; phylum Mollusca; class Cephalopoda; order Octopoda; family Octopodidae; genus Octopus; species Octopus sinensis. The sequence goes on from NC_043011.1 coordinate 41,285,051, forward strand.
AACCAATGAAAATGCTTTGCTTGTGTTTGTATTGATTTCAAAATTATGCTGTTAATTCATATGGTATTGACTTGTCTGAGCTCAACTCTGTATAGTTGCTCAATTTGCCAGAAATAGCAGCCAAATATCTCAAAATCAACTCCCCCCCCCACCATCATCTTAACCTTTTGATAACAAACCACTTGAAATTGTCCCTCATTCTATGGTACAAAGATCCTGTTTTACAGGGAACTTGATTAAAAACTCCCATCAAAATCTCATGTTAATTAATGTTCCAAACACCAGCTTAATAATAACAAAATGTGATTGATGCCAGGGCTGCCTGACTGGCTCCTGTTCCGGTGGCACATAAAAAGCATCATCTGAACGTGGTCGATGCCAGTGCTCCCTGACTGGCTCCCGTGCCAGTGACACATAAAAAGCTCCCACTGCACTCTCATGATGGTTGACGTTCGGAAGGGCATCCAGTGGTAGAAATCTTGCCAGATCAGATTGGAGCCTGGTGCAGCCTCCTGGCTTGCCAGTTCCCAGTCGAACCGTCCAACCCATGCCAGCTTGGAAAATGGACATTGAACGATGATGATGATTTTAAGTAAATTCTTGATAATTTTCAAAATTAATTGAAACACAAGTTCTATATTTCAACAGAAATATGGCCACAAAAGGGTTAAAGTGATCTCAATTAAAATCTATCAAAATTTCATGTTAATTAACGTTCCAAACACCAGATTAATAATGACCAATTTATGGCGTAGTGGTTTAAGAGCATGGGCTACTAACCCCAAGATTCTAAGTTTGATTCCAGGCAGTGATCAGAATAATTATAATAATAATAATGATAATAATAACATCAAAAAATACCTTAGGAATGAGAACCCAGGTTTGAAATTTCCCCAAGACACCCAATGAAGGCTGGAGGGTATATCAGCTGAAACGTTGTGTTAACAACAAGACGAGGACAAATATCCGTCAAATGTAAATAATGAAATTCTTTATTATTCTTAAAATTGTTTGAAACAAAAGCAGTGTATTTCAGATATGGTAACAAAACAGTCAAAGTGCACATCAGCTTAATAACGACAAAGTTATTTTATCAAATTATTCGTTACCAAAGCTTTGGTGGTTAGAAGTGTTGGAGTGAGTGAGGCAAGAAAATTTATAAATGATAGAAAAGCTTTGAGAGTATTTGTGGACAGATGAGTGAATTTGATGTTGCTGAAAGGGGTATGGAACCAGTATGATGCGGCGGGGGTAAACCAGCATATGCTGTCGGGCCCTACTACTGTTATTGGAGGTCGCGTTCTATGCCTTGACCTGAGCATTAAACGGGGCTTGCCCTTTGAGCTGGGAAATGAATGGAATGCCTGGTGTATGTCTTGCTGAGGCTACCCCTTCCTAAAAACAAAATGGGGAATAGGCCTGGGTATATATATAAAAAAAAATTCATTATTTTCAAAATTAACTGAAACAAAAGCTGCATATTTCAACAGAAAAAATTGGGAACAAGAGAACCAAGCAGATGAGATGGTCATGGTTGGGGTGCCTTGTGATAAGTGTGTAGGTTTGTTTGCTTAGTCTGGAAATCATTGAGAGTGGTGAAATGCCATTACCACCACCATTATATATATATATATATATATGTATTTGGGTGTATGTGTGTATATATATATATATATACATACATCATCATCATTTAATGTCTGTTGTTAATGCTGGTATGGGTTGGACGGTTTGACTAGGCTGGCATGCTGGAAGACTGTACCAAACTCCAGTTTGGTTTGGCATGGCTGGATGCCCTTCCTAATTCCAACCACTTCCAGAGTGTAATGGGTGCTTATATATATATATATACACACACACACACACACACACACACACATATATATATATATCTTATATAAAATCCATTCTGTCTGTCTGTCTATTTGTGGCTTCTAGCATCTTGGGCATCCTCCATCCGATTGCGCTCAAATTTGATATGTAGATACCGACGGTATCAGGGCGTGTATAAGTCTTGAAAAAATTACAAAAATCAATTCCAGGTGAGAATGCGATTGATAAAGCCATGGGAAATTGTTTTTCTTTGGAATAGGAAAAAAGTCTATCTTTATTTCTTCTTTTGCTAGTGTCTCAAATTTAGGTTAAATCAGTGTTCCTCAAAGGGAAGGTCTATGGGATGTTCGGACAAGCTGTTTTGAGAAAATTTGGTTTAAATGTTTGGCAACTCAGCACCGTCCATTGGACGGGGGGGGGGGGGGCGTTTTGCTCGTATATATATATATATATATATATATATACACACACACACACACACACACACACACACACATGCATACACATAAACACAAACACACATTTCTATGTGAAATAATATTTCAAAATCTGCTTTGGGTTCAAATCCCACTGAAGTCAGCTGGTCCTTTTGTAAACATGTTAATTTATGTTCCAAACACTAGCTTAATAATAATAACAAAATTATTTTACTAAATTCTTGATAATTTTCAAAATTGATTGAAACACAGGTTCTATATTTCAACAGAAATATGGTAACAAAAGGGTTAAAGTGATCCTAAATTAAAATCTTCCATCAAAATTTCATGTTAATCTATGTTTGAAAGACCAGATGAATATGGATAAAGTTATTTTGCCAAATTCTTCATAATTTTAAAAGCTGTCAATTTAAACAGAAATATGCTAACAAAAAGCGCCAAAGTCAATAAAAGTTAAAACTTTTCATCAAAATTCCATGTTAATTTTTGTTCCCAACACCAGTTGAATAATGAGACATTCAGGTTAGTTTTCTGGTTTGCAGATATCCTTCCACCCACCCATTTCAGGGGCTCTGTAAAAGCTCAAAGTCATTGCCTTGGTCCCTGATTAACCCTTCAACATTCAGATTACTCTGTCGAATGTGATGATTATTTATTCACATTGTTTCGAATTAATCATGCATTATCTCAGAGCTTTGAGATTTCGATGATGTGATTGTTTATTTTTACAATGACATTGTAGGGTAGGTGTGAGAAGCTAGATCTGGTCTGTTTGAACATAGAACAGGGAAAATATTTGGGCCAGATTTGGCCAGTTTAATTCACTAGCATTTAGACAGGCCATATTTGGTCAAGATATTCTATTTGTTTTATGGTCAAACTGATCAGATCAGGCCTCTCACACCTACCCTACAATGTCATTCTAAAAATATACAATCACATCATTGAGATCTTAAAGCAACAAGATCATCCATGATTAATACATAATAATCCTTTCTACTATAGGCACAAGGCCTGAAATTGCTGGGTAGGAGACCAGTCGATTACATCAACCCCAGTTGTTTTACTGGTACTTATATTATCAACCCCGAGAGGATGAAAGGCAAAGACGACCTCGGTTGAATTTGAACTTAGAATGTTAAGATGGGCGAAATGGTGTTAAGCATTTTGCCTGGCGTGCTAACAATTCTGTCAGGTTTGCCACCTTGATTAATTCAAAATAATGTGAATGGCTGTGTGGTAAGTAGCTTGCTAACCAACCACATGGTTCCGGGTTCAGTCCCACTGCGTGGCATCTTGGGCGAGTGTCTTCTGCTATAGCCCCGGGCCGACCAATGCCTTGTGAGTGGATTTGGTAGACGGAAACTGAAAGAAGCCTGTCGTATATATGTATATATATATATGTGTGTGTGTTTGTGTGTCTGTGTTTGTCCCCCTAGCATTGCTTGACAACCGATGCTGGTGTGTTTACGTTCCCGTTACTTAGCGGTTCGGCAAAAAAGAGACCGATAGAATAAGTACTGGGCTTACGAAGAATAAGTCCCGGAGTCGATTTGCTCGACTAAAGGCGGTGCTCCAGCATGGCTGCAGTCAAATGACTGAAACAAGTAAAAGAGTAAAGAGTGAGAGTATATAAACATTACATTTGACAGGGTTATTTGAATACTGAAGGGTTAAAAAATAAAAGGAGAAAATAAGAAGCAGTTATGTTCACCCTACCCTCTCTCCAGCCCCACCTCTTACTGTAGTCCTCTGGCTTGGTAGCTTCTCTTGAATCGTCAAACCCAGTGGTTCCCAAAGTGGGCAGTATTGCCCTCCTGGGGCGGTGGGAAATTCCAAAGAGGCGTTGAAGAAAAGTGGGGTGATAATAGGGTTGCCAAAAGGAGCGATTCATGTAAAAACAACAAAATAATGGGTTCTTTAGGTTAAGTTTTATTTGTGAAATACACTTGCTTTGGATTTGCTTCAGAAAGAGGTTTATGTTTGTGAGGGTGGGGTGGGTGGGGGACACTAGGGATGTGGCCCGGGTGTCAAGGGGACGGCTGCCTGATAAAGTTTGGGAACTACTGGTCTAACCCATGCCGGCGTGGAAGACAGAAGTTAAACAACATCTGTAAGATGATGGTGATGATGATGATGATGGCAAAGTCTAGAACACACTAAAGGGTAAGACACGATTGTCTGGAGATGAGGTGGGTAGGGGGAAGGGGAGGCACAGGGGGATCTAAAAAAAAAAGATGTAAAGAAATGAAATTCAAAATTATTGTATCAATAGACATTCAGAGTGATAATGATTGGCAATATTGATCTTAGCCTAGACCTTCATCTCACTCGCTATTACTAACGATAATTAATTAGACCTTCACTCACTCTCTGTTGACCTTAATAACATTTAATCCTTTAGTTCACTGGCAGATAACGAGGATTATCCAACAGAGATAATGACAATCATTTATTTTAAACAGTTTAACGATAACGAGGATAATAAAATTATCCAACACTGGTTACATGTCAATTGAATGGACCTCAGTAAATAACTGGTACTTTTTCATTGAGCCCCTGGAGGTTAGGATTTGAATTCCAGACACAATAGTTAAATATTGAGGTTAGCTTTGCCTTTTGTTCTTTTGGGGTTTGATAAATATACAGTACCAGTCAAGTACAGGGGTCAGTGTGAAACTGGCTTGCCCCTCCCCTCAAAATTGCTGGCCATGGGCCTAAATTTGAAAGGATTATTCATATTATTTTTCATTATTATTATTATTATTATTATTATTATTATTATTATTATTATTATCACTGCCTTTGCACAGCTTCTAACGCTGGAGATATATTACAGTGTCAGCTGTTCACTACCAGTGAACTAAGGTAATACCTCTTATTTTTCAAGCACCTTCCGGAGTATTCAAGCAGTTCCAAGCAGTGCTGTTTTCTGCAAGTGCTCTACCTTTATTGCAGCCCCTATTTGTTCCACATATTTCTTGAGATTTTTGCTCACTGTTCCCAGGGCTCCAACAATTATTGGTACTACTGCTACCTTTTTCATCGTCCACAACTGTTTAACTTCTCAAGCTAACCTGTTATTATTATTATTATTATTATTATTATTATTATTATTATGAAGGTGGTGAGTTAAGGCAGCAACCTGGCAGAATCGTTAGCACAGCAGGCAAAACGCTTAGCAGCATTTCATCCATCTTTATGTTCTGAGTTCAAATTCTGCTGAGGTCAACTTTGCTTTTCATCCTTCTGGGGTCGATAATTTAAGTACCAGCTGAGCACTGGGGTCAGTGTAATTGACTAGTCCCCTACCCTACAATTTCAGGTCTTGTGCCTATAGTAGAAAGGATTATTATTATTATTATTACTATTAAGGTGTTGAGCTGGCAGAATCATTAGCATGCCGGGTGAAATACTTAGAGGTATTTCATCACATTCTGAGTTCAAATTCCACTGAGGTCAATTTTGCCTTTCATCCTTTCAGAGTTGATAAATTAAGTACCAGTTTAATCCTGGGGTCAATATAATCGACATATCTCCTCCCCCAAAATGTCTGCCCTTGTGGCAAAATTTGAAGCCATTATTATTATTTTCCTTTCAAGTGTTGGGCCTCATGGAGGCAATGACCAAGACTTTTGGCATTACGTTGTGCTTGAGAATAAAAACCCATCAAGCTGAGCAAAATTGCAGTTGTGACAGATATTGGTGTCACACAAATTGGCACCCATGCTGATGGCAAGTAAACGCATCCCAGTGTCATGCAAATGGCACCTGTGCCGGTGTCACACAAATGGCACCCGTGCTGGTGGCATGTTAAAGCACCCATTACACTCTTGGAGTGGTTGGCATTAGGAAGGGCATCCAGCCGGAGAAAAACATGCTAAACCAGGCTGGAGTCTGGTACAACCTTCCAGCTTACCAGCCCTGGTCAAACCGTCCAACCCATGCCAGCATGGACAACGGACGTTAAATGATGATGATGATAATAATTATTTATTATTGTTGCTATTATTATTATTATTATTATTATTATTATTATCATTATTATTGTTGTTGTTGTTGTTAATATTATTATTATCATTACTATTTTACAGGAGTCCTCTTTTGAGTATGATCCCTCCAAAGTGAGTGGTCCTTCAGAAATCAACCATGATGTTCTGTACCGCGAGGGAAAAAACTTGAACGTAAGATATATTATAGAAATCATTTCATAACAAACCAGGACTATTACTGTTTATTTTTTTTCTTTTCTTGTTGTTTTCTTTTACTTTGTATATTTTATTTATTGTTTAACAAAAAAAAAAAAGGAGTGGGGTGCATAGTCAAGTGGTTTAAGAAGCAAGATTTACAACCACATAGTTTCAGGTTCAGTCCCACTGCACAGCACCTTGAGCAAGTGTCCCACAATTATAGCCCTGTGCTGACCTATACCCTGTGAGTGAATCTGGCTGATGGAAACTGTGTGGAAGCCAGTCATATGTATACACAATATCTAAATGTATATGTGTGTATGTATATATATATATATATATGTAAAAGTAAAAAAATATACAAACTGGGACAAGAACGTGAAACATTTAGAAGACGACACAAAAAACACGGACGGGACATTCGAAGTCCTCAATCATCAGTCAAGAACCGGATCATCTTCGCAATTTCGGCTGATTAATCTTGTGTGTGTGTATCTCTATATGTGTCTGCTGTGTTTGTCACCTCAACCATGTTGGTTTGTTTACATTCCCATAACTTAGTTAAGTAAAAAAAAGGCACCAAAAAAACAATAAAATAAGTATCGTGTTTAAAAAACTGGGTTAATTAGTTCAGTTAAAACCCTTTATCTTTCTCTTATTATGTGTATGTATTTCTTAAGATGTATCTTTGTATTATGATGTATATTTTACGATGTGTTTTTCTCCTATGTGTGTGCTGAGATGTGATGTATTTTTATGATGTGCCTTTGTGTTATGATATCTTACGATCTGTTTTTTCTCTTATGTGTGCGCTGTGAGATATGATGTGTCTTTGTGTTATGATGTGAATCTTATGATGTGTCTTTGTCTTATATTGTGAAGTGTGGTGTATGATTAATCTCTGCTGGTTGATTCTAATTTCAGGGGCAGGTAACTTTTACTCCCCGCCTTATTTTATGGGACTTGAAAGGAAGTTTACACTGTTTAAAGAAAGAGGGCACCCTTTATGATTTCAGGATAAAAAACAGGCCAACAGAATGGTAAGAATTTCATTTTGTTTATTTATTTATTACTTTCATCTTTGTTTTATTTTATTGATTTATCTATTTTGTAAATATTTCTCTGTTGAGACGAGACAGTTTGAACACCATCATCATCATCATCGTTATCATCAGTTAAAGTCCGTTTTCCATGCTGGCATGGGTTGGACAGCTTAACAGGAACTGGCAAAGCCAGGAGCTGGACCAGGTTCCATAGCTTGTTTTGGTTTGGTTTCTATGACTGGATGCCCTTCCTAATGCCAAATATTCCACTGAGTGTACTGGGTACTTTTTACACAGCACCAGCAACCACACCAATGTTTTTTTTTTTTACATGGCACCTTGGTTTTAGGATTTCAATTCTGCTGTGGTGGCCAGGTCTTCTCAAGTACAGCAATGCACCACATATCTCATCCCTCTGCCATCTCCTTAGATTGACCTTCAATAATCCATCTCATGTCTTCCTTGTTCTCCTTCGTCCACACCTTCCTTCCATTTCTCTATGCAACTGCATCACATGACCAAACGCAGCACAGTCTCCTCTCTTGCACACTGCATATAATACCTCTTACACCTAACTTTTCTCTCATGCATTATCAACTTTGTGGTTAGGAATTTGAAATCTGCACTGGACATTTTTATCGTAGTTTCAATTCTCAGGCAGGGTGGTGCATTGTTTTCTTGAGTAAAACACTTCTTTTCATGTTGTTCCAGTTCCCTCACCTCTAAAAGAGTTCCAGCAATAGATGGGAAGTTAACCCTGCAATGGACTAGCTTCTTATTCAGGAGGAGGGAGTGTTGTAGTTTCAGTCACTTCTGTGTCCAGGAGACTGGGTTAAGCCCTGGTCTTATGAGTCCTGGGGACACGTGACTGGCCAAAGTCTAAGTTACTGAGCAGGCATCAGTCTTTCAATGCAGTGGCTCCCAATAGGAGATGATTCGGACTTTGATGACTCCTCCAACCCATGCCAGCATAGAAAGCAGATGTAAAAATGCTTGCAATCACTGCCGCCACGCCACCAACAACCTGCATTTTATCAAAATCTCTACTTCCTACCAGAATTGGCAGATTTATATAAGGGAAAGCATGATAAGACTCTAAGATTCAGTGTTGCTCCAGTATGTCTTGCCATACATATTGCTCAAGTATGTCTTGCAACATATATTGTTCAGGTATGTATTGTTATACACATTGCTCAGGTGTGTTGTATGACATTTGTAATTCTAGGTTTGTCTTCTTGTGTTCTTGCCAGGCATGGAAATGTGACTGTGAAAAAGAAACCAAAGATTGAAAAAAATGAATTTCTCAAAGACATTGAGAAACAGGAGGTTGGTATTGTTATTGGAAGTGTGATTTGAGTGAGATTTGACTGCTGTTTCTAGGCGTTTGAGCCACCACCTAGAGGCTTGTTTGTTGATTTAGTATTTATTATAGAAGTTGATTTTGTAAGTAGAATAGTTTCATTATCATCATCATTATTGTTTAACATCCACTTTCCATGCTGGCATGGATTGGACGGTTTGAATGAGGACTGGCAAGCCTGAAAGGCTGCACCTGGTTCCAGTCTGACCTGGCAGAGTTTCTACAGCTGGATGCCCTTCCTAACGGCAACCACTCCGATAGTGTAGAGGGTGCTTTAACGTGCCACCGACATGAGGGCCAGTCAGGCGGTACTGGCAACGGCCACACTCTAAAGGTGTTTTTTACGTGCCACCTGCATGGGAGCCAGTCCGGTGGCACTGGCAATGACCATGCTCGAATGTTGTTTTTCATGTGCCACCAGCACGTGCTAGTAAGGTGACGCTGGCAACAATCACGCTTGAATGATGCTTTTTACATTCCACTGGCATGGGAGCCAATCAGCAGCCCTGGCATCGATCACATTTGGATGTTCTATTAACGTTCCACTGGCACAAGTGCTAATCAGGCGGTACTGTCTTCGGCCACGTCTGCGATTTTGATTTCACTTGCCTCAACAGGTTTTCGCAAGCGAAGTTTGAATGTAGAAAACTTTTCTAAAGTCTAGAACCTCACACTACCTACACTGTTATGGATTCATGAGGTAAGCTCTTTGTTGTTGCTAGATCTGCTAGAAAAAGCAGTCAATTCTCCTTCAATTGACACCTTAACTGGTTTATGTATGTATATATATATATATGGGTAAGCACCAATGAGGGAGACCTCTACTGTCTGATGGATAGATGGATTTTCCTTCTTCCCTCCCTCCCTACCTACCTCCCTTCCTCCCACCCTTCCTCCCGCCCTTTCTCCCTCCCTACCTCCCTTCTTTCTTTCTTAAATCACATCATTACTATCTTTTAAAAGAAAGGGAAGGACCCATTATATATATCCTAAAGATCCTCTCTCAAGTTGGGATGGTCATGGTTTGGATTCTTTTGATCCTGTGCCTGCCTTGTCTGGGTTGACCTAGGGTTAAATGACAACAACTTTGGTGATGTAAGTCTTTGCCAGTGTCTTTATAAGATCCACTGACCACCTCTCTTTACCATTGTTTATATTCTGCCAGGAATGTTACCACGTCCCCAGTGAATATGAAGAAATGGAAACAGAATCTGCAGAGAATTCTAAAGAAATGGAAACATTGGAAGGTAAAACTAAAAAAATATTTTTTTTTTGTGTATGTACTATTGGCACCAAGTATGTGCATGTATGTATATATATATATAATAGACCAAAGTGTACGTACTCCGCTATATTTATATAAAAAGGAATACCAAAAATGAGACAAGAATGCAAAACATCCAGACAGATGATACAAAATAGGGACAACAAAACATCCAGGCAGACAATACAAAAAAACAAGGATGGGTCATTCGGAGTTTTCTTTCTTCAGTCAAGTTCCAAATTATCTTTGCAATTCTGGCTGGTTATACTCGAGATTGCTCCAATCTGGCCAGCTTAATTTAATTCGTAGAGGACCAGGATATGTGGCATATTGGTGTACTTGAGAAGACCCACCCGCCACAACAGAATTGTGATCCTAAAACCAAGGTACCATGTTAAAAGCATTGGTGTGGGTGCTGATGTCACCTAAAAAGCACCCAGTACACTCTGTAGAGTGGCTGGCATTGGGAAGGGCATCTAGCTACAGAATCCAGGCCAAAACATTCTATAGACTCTGGTCTAGCTCCTGTCCTTGCCAATTCCTGTCAAGCAGTCCAACCCGTGACAACATGGAAAATGGATGTTAAATGATGATGATGATACAAGAATATATTGTTGAGTTCATACATATACACTCATACATGCATACATGCACATGTATATACACATACATAGATACATGCATACTGTCAGTATTCCAACACCTTTCTCCCACACGGAAATTGAAAACCCTCAATGCTACACTCAACTATTGTTATATCAACAGCCTTCTATGCCTGTGAAGCCTGGAAGAAGACAGTGAAGATCTCTCAATTGCTGGGTGTGTCCCATTGGCACTGTCTACGTTCAATCCTGAGTATGTCTTGCCAGGAGAGAGGGAGAAACAAAGAGGTGACGAGAAGAGCTTGCTTGGAATGTTTGCAGCACATGGGGACTATGAGGTGGATACGGTTTACTGGCCATGTGTTTCGACTACCGCAAGAGAGATATGCTGCCAGTGTGATGGAGTGGATGCTGGGAGGAGGAGGAAACAGACGGAGGAGAAGACCAAGGAAGAGGTAGTACAGTATATTCCTGGACAGCATGATAACGATAGGAGTCAGCCTGAGTGGAGCCATGAGGAAGATAAGCAACTGGGTTGTCTGGAAAAAGCTTGTATAATACTGGAGGTTCTAAGAGCTAAGATATATATATATATATGTGTATGTATGATATATGATATATACATGATATATGATAATACATATGTGTATGTCACCGTCACTGTGACCGACCAGGCTATCAGATGTTGCTACACATCACTGGTCACAATGCGCTTCGCATTGTTTTAGCCTTCAAATGACGCCACCCCGCTGGCTAAGCGGGCAGGCCAACAGAAGAAAGAGTGAGAGAAAGTTGTGGCGAAAGAGTACAGCAGGGATCGCCACCACCCCCTGCCGGAGCCTCGTGGAGCTTTAGGTGTTTTCGCTCAATAAACACTCACAACGCCTGGTCTGGGAATCGAAACCACGATCCTACGACTACGAGTCCGCTGCCCTAACCACTGTGTATGTATGATATATAAATTCCCTACTGGGAAGGACCAACTTTAAGAGAATCTTACATTGCTTATAAACTTTACATTTGGATGGACTCATATTAAACTGTTGGACTTTTGAATTTTACTCAAAGGATATTGGAATAATACACATATATACCATTATGCCTATAAAACGGATTTATGAACTCAATAACCATACATATCTTACATCTATTTTCTTTCCTCCACCTCACTCTCTATTTGTATCACATCGAAACTATCTATAACTAAACTTTTCCTCTCACACCATCTCCGATAAAGGGATATTATTATTAATTAATATCCTAGAAACAGCTGTAAGACCTTCTATCTATAAATGCTCTAATATATATATACAGCCTTGGTCTTTTTATCTCATTACACAAAAAATTCATATGTATGTATTTATATGTATATGTTGTTCCATTGTTGCTCTTTTCACCCCTGTTGTCATTATATCCTGGTTATAGAGATCAACAAGAGGGAAGAAACAGACGGAAACGAAGAATGCAATTCTGGCGACAAAATCTACAACTTGGATGATTCCACTGAAGTTTGGTCTGATTTCCTCAACATCCATCTCCATCCAAAAACGATCAACATTATTAATGATTACACCCACAAAAGGTACAGTCCTTTATTATTAGACATGGTTTCTTTTGTTCTCTTTGTATTTAAGACTAGCAGCTAAGCCCAGTTTCACCCGGTCGATTTGGATGATGTGTCTGTAAAACCTGTTCTGTGTAAGCATTCGACTTGTTTGGGCACGCTTACATTTTAGAATGACTTTTTTCGATCAAAACACTAAAAATAACTAGCCAACAAAAAAAAAAGACAACCAAGATTCAACCAACTCAAAAAATAACCCAAATACTAAGCGAACAAAGATGAACCATCCCTCTTCCATTGCGCATGCACACACAAACACGCACACACACACACACATTCACATACTCCCCTCTTTTACATACATGCACATATTCACACAGAGTTGAAATGCTGTTTGATTTATTTTTTCAGTGTACAATTTCCATCATCCCACTACCAAGTATGACATCACCCTTTCCTTCCTTATTCATCTAGCACCCCTTCCTTTCTCATTCATAAACATTATGTATGTTTTATTATTGTAGATTATTATTATTATTATAGTATTATTATAGTAGATTAGCTCGGTAACCATGGGAGCTATGAAAAAATTCAAAGCCCAGCCACACCACCGGATCATTCTACACATTTTTCGTGCAATTCCACCCAGCCGTTTGACCGTGAACCTCAAGACAAGAAAGAATCGCCCATGTCAAATTTATATATACACAAGAATACAACGACCACCCATGTCCAATTTATGTAACAGATGACTTTAGTCAGTGTAGAACAATAGTTGCATAAATATTTTTCATTATTTTTCCCATGTTCATTTTAGTCTACAATTCCTATAAGCTCAAAAACGCATATGAGCTTGCTGGTATTCGAACCTCAGATCAAGCAGTTTCAACTTGTGCAGGCTAAGTGACTTAATAAGTATCCAAACATACATGTAACCTTGAGACAGAAATCAGTTGACACCTTTTGACATGAAGCAGCTTGCATACGTTGCCAACTTCTCGCGGCATGTGAATCATTAAATCCTTCTGCGCTTTTAAGCTCAGCTTAGTGCAAAATAGAAAAAAAATTGAATCCTAATTTTTTCTTCCTTTGTACTGAAATTTTTGAAAAGCGAGCCTTCCCCATTATATGTAGAAAAAAATCGCTCTATTTCACAAAATTGGTTTGATCAAAATCACCCAATTCACAGCTGAATGGCAGGTGCAATCACCTTTGAATGGGGAATTCCATTAGAAAAAGTTTTAATCAATTTTCTCAGTAACTATGGGGGCTAGGAAAAAAATACAAAAGGCAGCACAATCTATGGACCCGTCTCCACCTGTGTGCCATTTTCCATGCAAATCCACCCAGCCGTTTGACTGTGAACCTCAAGACGAGAAAGAAAGAATACAAGAATACAACGATCGTCCATGTCCAGTTGATATAATAGATTGAGTGTGTAGAGCTGTAACTAAATACATTCCAGTCGTGACTATCTCATCTTATTTTCAGATACAGAGTATCTAGAGCCAGGTTTTTCTGTGTGTCTTTTATTTTTTTTTCTTAATTTATTTATACAATGATAAATAGTGATATATGTGTGTGAGTGTTGCCATGTTTGATCGCTAAATCCACAAGTTTCTTTTTTATTCTGTCTCTATTTATTTCCTCATACTCCTTTCTGTTGAAGAGCATAGGCTCGAAACATAAAAGACTTTCTCACTAACTGGTGATGATGATGATGGTGTTCAAACTGTCTCGTCTCAACAGAGAAATATTTACAAAATAGATAAATCAATAAAATAAAACAAAGATGAAAGTAATAAATAAATAAACAAAATGAAATTCTTACCATTCCGTTGGCCTATTTTTCATCCTGAAATCATAAAGGGTGCTCTCTTTCTTTAAACAGTGTAAACTTCCTTTCAAGTCCCATAAAATAAGGCGAGGAGTAAAAGTTACCTGCCCCTTGTTCATACACCTGTCTTCATCTTTTCTTTTTCTGTAAATTTCAACTATATATACATACACACTCACTTGGTCCCTAAACCCTCACCTATTTTTCTTTTTTCACACTCCTCCTTTATTTTCCTTCTGATGAATGACTAATATCCGAAACTCTTTCCCTTCCTTTTGTAAATCAAATTAACACATTTGTTAAAATTCGTCCTTCCTATGATGACTTTTTCTTTCTATATTTCAAAATACTTGTAAATTACTTATTAATAATTTACTTATAAAATTATATATTAATGAGTTACTTTTCAGCCACTCTGTATATGTATGTATGTATATATATATATATATATATATAAAAATATGTACTGTAAATTTAGGGTGAATAGGGTATCTAACAATGCATGCAGCTGAAGAGAGCTTTAAACCATCTTTTATATCTATTATACACTGATGTAAGAACAGGTCGTTTATAAAGCTTGAAACATGTGTACCGCGACATCCTTTGTGTTCTGTTTTTGATTTTATTTGATATATATATATATATATATATATATAGATGTCGGTACGTACATATATGTTTTTATGTATGCATATATTTTATTTATTACACTATATATATATATATATAATATATATATATATATATATATATATATATAATAAATTGTTTTCCAGTGAAGAACAACCATTTGATGTGTTTGGCTCTGGTTATGAGACCATGTCTGGTACCGACATATGGGCTGAGATGGAGGACAGACTTCACTATTTTACTGAGGAATGTGACATGTTACAAGTAAGTTTATGGCTTAGAGTCAATACTTATATGGACACTGATCAAATAATCTTTGTATCATTTTATCCTCACATTTGATATAAATTTAAGCGTTCACTTCTGGACTAACTAACTCACTCTGTGAGAGCCTCAGTTCAAATTGCACATGCCTCGAATGGGCCGGAGTATTTCTATTTTGGATGTATTTGGGGTACTTAGTTGTGCCCACGACTTAGTATTTGCTTCTTCTGTGGGTATGAGTAAGTATCTCATTTATTTCTCTTACCACATGTATCACTGACGAAGAGAGGGCTCTTAGTAGCTAACTTTGAAATCGGTCCGATATGGTAATAATGGAATTTTATAGAAATTTCTGTCGACCTTTTTTCAAGTAGCGTGCGTATTGTGAAAACATTATATGGTTAATGGACAATATGTCCAATTTTTCGGCATATTTGGCATTGGAAATTTTTTCCTTTGACCTCATTTATGAATTGTTTATAAATTTAACCGTTAAAGGTATTTTTTAATATGCTGGCCATTGATAAAATTTTCTTTGAGAAAATATATTTTTTTTCGAAAAGAATTTTATCCTCACATTTGATATATATATATATGTATATATATATATATATATATATATATGTGTGTGGCACGTAAGAAGCACCGTTTGAACTTTGGGCCTCACGGAGGCAGTGACAAATGTCCAAGACCTTTGGTGATATACTGTGCTTGAGAAGACCTCTCAAACCCTGTGAGATCATAGTCATGGCCGATGCTGGTATTACATAACTTCTATGTGTGCTGGTGACACTTAAAAAAGTGCCATAACAATCTTGGAGTGGTTGGTGTTAGGAAGGGCATCCAGCTGTAGAAACATTGCCAAATCAGATTGGAACCTGGTGCAGCTGACCAGTTTTCAGTCAAACTGTCCAGGTTCCAATCTGATTTGGCAAGGTTTCTACAGCTGGATGCCCTTCCTAACACCAACCACTCCAAGAGTGTTATGGGTGCTTTTTAAGTGCCACCAGCACAGAAAATGGACGTTAAATGATGAGGATGATGATGATGTAAAACTCTGCATACATAGATCACTGTGTTACTGTATCAAGTAGACTATCGCTTGTTGTTATACACCACTGTTCACAATGTGTTTCCTTGCATCATTCTTGCTTTCCAAATGCTGCCACCTTGCTGGCTAGGCATGCAGGCCATCATTCCACTTGAATGGAATGGTCGTCCTTTGCAAGGTTGTCCATTTACAGCTGAGTGGACTGGAGCAACATGAAATGAAATGATTTTGTGCAAGAGTGCAACACGCTGCCAAATACGGGAATTGAAACCATGACCACAAGATTGTGAGGGCAACACATTAATCATTTAACTATGTGCCTTTATGCATACACACATATCTGTACCTGCGCACACACACACACACACACACATGTGCTCATATACATGCATACACACACACACATCTATAAATGCACACACACACACATGCACAAAAACGCTTACACAAACTCATATACACATCTGTACATGCACACCCACACACACACATTCATACAAACACATGCTCACATACACACATATATATCATCATCATTTAACGTCCGTTTTCCATGCTGGCATGGGTTGGACGGTTTGACTGGGGACTGACAAGCCAGGAAGTCGCACCAGGCTCCAATCTGACCCGGCAAGGCTTCTACAGCTGGATGCCCTTCCTAACATCAACCACTCCAAGAGTGTTGTGGTTGCACTTTACATGCCACTGGCACAAGGAGCCAGTCAGATGGCACTGGCAACAACCCACGCACATGTGCTCACATACATGCATATATGCACATCTCTACACAGATACATACACATATCTAAACATGCACACATACACACACAAACACGCATGCCCACCTCCACACACTCACACCTCTACACAGATACACACACATATCTAAACATGCACACATACACACACAAACACGCATGCCCACCTCCACACATCTACACACGCACACACACACGCACACACACACACACACACAACACACACACACACACACATGTGCCTGTGTGTGTAGCAGTCTTTCTAATCCCGTCAATCTGTCATTTGTTAATTTTTAAATTTTTTCTTTCTTCACTGATTTTCTGTCCTTGTGTTTTTGCAGGGTTTCCAGATCCTGGTCGACGCACACAACGCCTTCACTGGGGCTGCTTCCTCAGTTCTGGAATATCTCCAGGATGAATTCTCCAGCAAATCTCTTCTCACCTTTGGCCTCTCTCCAACAAATTTTGCCAATGTAAGCCTGACCCCTTTTTTTTTTTATTTATTTAATCAATACACTGATACAGCTGTAGGGGCCTAGAGGGTGGCCCTTTTAGAAATAGCAGCCCATTTTTACTGCTGGTTACATTTTATTGGTTTAACAAAGAAGCATATATTGGACAATACGAGCAGATGGGGTGGTCATGGCTGGAAGGCCTTTCATCATAAGTCTGCTTTTACAGAATTGATCTGGAGCTAAATAACTCCAACAGAAGTCAGTAGCTTTGTGTTGTGGCTACTACACACACACACCACACACACACACACATAGGTACTGGTGTGGCTGTGTGGTTAAGGAGTTTGCTCCCCAACTGTGAGCTTCCAGGTTCAGTCCCACTGCATGGCACCTTGGGCAAACATCTTCCACTATAGCCCCAAGCCAACCAAACCGTTGTGATGAGTGGATTTAGTAGCTGGAAACTGTGTGGAAGCCTGCCATACATGTGTGTGTGTCTGCATAGTCGTAAATGAGTGTCACTGTCATACAAGCAGTGTCATTCATATCCAATATTCTGTGTAAAAGATGTCTAACCACGATAAAAAGATATTACCTTGCTTGAAAACTGCTGAGTGTTGGCAACAGGAAGGGCATCCAGCTGTAGGAAATCAGCCTCAGTAAACTCTGTCCAACCTATACAAGCATGGCAAGATGGCTGTTAAATGATATGATGATGACGGGCTTCTCTCAGTTTCCATCTCCCAAATCCACTCACAGTATAAGAGGGAATCTGAATGTGTATGCCAGCATTTCTCAACCGGGTTTTGCCGGAACCCTAGGCTTCTGCAAAAGGTTCCTAGGGGTTCCGTGAGAAAGAGTGAGATAAGCTAATGTTAATTTTATGATTGTAATATTACTATACATGCACAACATATATTATTGTTTGTTGTAATATTGGCTAATTCCAGTCCTGCCTGACTGGCTCCCGTGCTGGTGCACACAATAAGCACCATGCATGCGTGGGTTGTTGCCAGTGCCATCTGACTGGCTCCCTGTGCCGGTGGCATGTAAAGTGCATCCGCAACACTCTTGGAGTGGTTGGCGTTAGGAAGGGCATCAAGCTGTAGAAGCCTTGCCAAACCAGATTGGAGCCTGGTGCGACCTCCTGGCTTGTCAGTCCCCAGTCAAACCGTCCAACCCATGCCAGCATGGAAAACGGACATTAAACGATGATGATGATGAGGATATATATCATCATCATCATCATACATCCGCTTTCCATGCTGGCATGGGTTGGACGATTTGACTGAGGTCTGGCGAACCAGACACCAATCTGATCTGGCAGAGTTTCTGCAGCTGGATGCCCTTCCTAATGCCAACCACTCCAAGAGTGTAATATATATATATAAATAGGGGTTTGTATGATTGTGTATAGTGGGATATATATTATTCAAAGGAATTCCAACTGTCTGTTTTTTTATGTTTTGTTTATATTCTTTATAATATTAATGTAGAATATAAATAGTATATATAGTAAAATGAAATAAAGTATTGATTGTCTTATTGAATAGATGAAATATTGAATATCAAATATTAAGGGACTAGTATACTTTCTTGCATTAAAGCAGTCTTCAAGGTCCCAGGTTGTGACAGGAGTGTTTCAACTGTGTATATATATATATATATATATGATATTTTTAACATAAACTGCAATGAAAAAATATGAGAAAGATATGGTATATATTTTTTTTTTTGTGCAGGGGTTCCTTGAGACATGTAATTTATTTTAAGGGTTACACAAGGGTAAAAAGGTTGAGCAACACTGGTGAACGCTGTAAACTGAAGGTAAATCAAACCATTTTCACTGGGTTTATTTTCCTGTAACTAATATTTCCTCTTTCTGTCTATTCTTCCGCCAGACTGACCGTAGTGGACATCACGTAATTAATGCAGCCCTATGTTATTACCAACTGCCCATGCAGAGTTCCCTGTTTGTTCCTCTGTCTCTATCCACATCTGGCTGGCCGTCCACAAGCCCTTCTAGTCCTGTCTACCGGAAGTTTCCACATGTCAATTATAAGGTAAGAGACACAATTTATAGCTCACTTTTACATATTGTTTGTTTTATATATATATATATCATCATCATCGTTTAACGTCCGTTTTCCATGCTAACAACATGGGTTGGACGGTTTGACTGGGGTCTGGGAAGCCAGGAGGCTGCACCAGGCTCCAGTCTGATCTGGCAGCGTTTCTACAGCTGGATGCCCTTCCTAACGCCAACCACTCCGTGAGTGTAGTGGGAGCTTTCTATGTGCCACTGGCACAGGTGCCAGGCGAGGCTGGCAATAGCCATGATTGGTTGGTGCTTTTTATGTGCCACCGGCATGGAAGCCAGTCGAGGCGGCACTGGCAACGGTCACGTTCAGATGGTGCTTTTTACGTGCCACCGGCACTGGTATCACAACTACAATTTACATTGATTTTTTGATCGATTTCGATTTCACTTGCCTTAACAGGTCTTTGCAAGCAGAGTTTTGTGTCCAAAGAAGGAAAGGTATGCATAAGTGGACCGGCTACATGCCAGGTAAAGGCCATGGGTTATGGTCTCACTTGTCCTGACGGGTCTTCTCATTCACAGCATATTTCCAAAGGTCTTGGTCACTAGTCATTGCCTCGGTGAGACCTAATGTTCGAAGGTCGTGCTTCACTACCTCGTCCCAGGTTTTCCTGGGTCTATCTCTTCCACAGGTTCCCTCAATGGCTAGAGTGTGGCACTTTTTCACACACCTATCTTCATCCATTCTCGCCACATGACCATACCAGCACAATCGTCTCTCTTACACACCATAACTGATGTTTCTTAGATCCAACTTTTCTCTCAAGGTACTTACACTCTGTCGAGTATGAACACTGACATTACACATCCATCGGAGCATACTGGCTTCATTCCTTGTGAGCTTACGCATATCCTCAGCAGTCAGGGCCCATGTTTCACTGCCATGTAGCATGGCTGTTCATACACATGCATCATACTGTCTACCTTTTACTCTGAGTGAGAGGCCTTTTGTCACCAGCAGAGATAAGAGCTCTTTGAACTTTGCCCAGGCTATTCTTACTCTAGCAGTTACACTTTCAGCACACCCAGGTAACGGAAGCTATCAACTACTTCTAGTTTTTCTCCTTGGAATGTGGCGGAAGTTGTTCTCTGCACATTTTCTCAGTGTTTCCAAAGGTCTTGGTCACTAGTCATTGCATCTACCATTGCATCACTTTTTCACACACCTATCTTCATCCATTCTCGCCACATGACCATACCAGCGCAATCGTCTCTCTTACACGCCATAACTGATGCTTCTTAGATCCAACTTTTCTCTCAAGGTACTTACACTCTGTCGAGTATGAACACTGACATTACACATCCATCGGAGCATACTGGCTTCATTCCTTGTGAGCTTACGCATATCCTGAGCATCTACCACACACAAAAACTATCTTCCTAGTTAGCCTTCGTTTGACATTGCTGCACCTCTTATGTGTCCATAGTTTACACTGGGTACATCTTATAGAGTTTCTACCTATGCCTTTTCTACAGATCGAGCAGGGCCATCTACCTGAAGGCGTTTGTGGTTTGTCTACCTTCCTACATATTAGGACTTTGGTTTTAGCTCGGTTGACTCTAAGGCCCTTCGATTCTAATCCTTGCTTCCACACCTGAAGCTTCTCCTCCAGTTCTGATAGTGACTCAGCAATTAGAGGAACTCCCAGGGGCATCCTGTCTTGAATTCCTCTGTTATTGCCTGGAGAACTATGATAAATAGGAGGGGGCTGAGTACTGAACCTTGGTGGACCCCTTCCTCTACCCGGAATTCTTCACTGTACTCATTGCCAACCCTCACCTTACTAACAGCGTCCCTGTACATGGCTCGCACAGCTCTCACTAACCATGTATATAAGTGTATGTATATATGTATATATATATATATACATATATACATACACTTATATACATGGTTATATATATATATATATATATATATATATTTTTGCACTTATATATACACATGCTCGCATATACATCATCAATATGCACATCATTATATACACCCTCATCATAATCATTGCTGTTGCTGTTGTTATTATCATATCATCATTGTCACCACCTCCGTCATCATAACGCCACCACCACCACCATCATCACTACTGCTACCACCACCACACCACCCATCACCATCAGCATCACCATTGTTGACATCATCGTCATCATTGGTAAAGCAAAAGGAACAGATGAAAACTGGAATAAATACCTTATAACGATGATGATGATGAGGAAGATATGGACGGTGATGGTAATGATGGTGATATTGATTGTGTGTATTTTACATTATTTTATTTATATTTTTTTCGTGACCCTTTCACAGCCTCACCTCGATTACCATGGCAGTGCTATCCTAGCGGCCAGCCTGGACACGTGTACCTTGCCATACAGATTACGTGACAAACAGACCCATATGAAGGACATCAGTCATTCGCTCAATTCAATGAGCCGCAAGGTAAGGGTTGTGATAATTACTATTGTTGTTGTTGTTGTGTAGCCTTATCAGTTCTGGTGTATCAGACCCAGTTGAACAAAGCGTGTGATCAAAGATATTCCACCCAAGACCATCCCACCTTATATTCTATGTCAGCTATCTTGATTGAATGATCAGTTTCGATTGTTTGCTTATTTTATACGTTTGTTTTTGCAATGCTAGCACACACATCATCGCAGCTCTCTGTCGGTTATGACGACGAAGGTTCCAGTTGGTCTGATCAACGGAACAGCCTGCTTATGAAATTAACGTGCAAGTGGCTGAGTGCTCCACAGACACGTGTACCTTTAACGTAGTTCTTGGGGAGATTCAGTGGGACACAGCGTGTGACAAGGCTGGCCCCTTTGAAATACAGGTACAACAGAAACCGGAAGAAAGAGTGAGAGAAAGTTGTAGGGAAAGAGTACAGCACCCCCTGCTGGAGCCTCATGGGGCTTTAGGTGTTTATGCTCAATAAACACTCTCAAAACCCAGTCTGGGAATCGAAACTGTGATCCTACGACCACAAGTCCACTGCCTTAACCCCTGAGCCATTGTGCTTCCACAGCACACACATACATGCACACACACACACACACACACACACACACACACACACACACACACACTGTATGTTAAACTAGAACCCAAAATTCCTTGTTTTGCAAGTTACTTGGTGACCCTGCCAGTGCTGGTGCTACGTAAAAAGCATCCAGTCCACACTGTGAAGTGGTTGGCATCTGGAAGGGCATCCATCTGTAAAATCCATGCTAAAACTGACCTCTCCTCTGCTAGTGCCATGTAAAAAGCACTCAGTTCACCCTGTAGGGTGGTTGGTGTTAGGAAGGGCATCCAGTTGTAAAAACCCTGCCAAAACAGACACAGTAGCCAGGGGTAGTCTTCTACTTTGCCGGCTCCTGCCAAACCGTCCAACCCATGCCAGCATGGAAGGCAGATGTTACACAATGATGATGGGGATGATAGGTGTGTGTGTGTGTTTTATGTTATGACACAAAACAATTCTACATTAAACTGAAAGATTACTCAGTACTTTTTTGTAGAGTACAGATTTATTATTCTTAAACATGAATTATTTACATTTGACGGATATTTGTCCTCATCTTGTTTGTTGTTAACACAACATTTCGGTTAATATACCCTCCTGCCTTCATCAGGTGTCTTGGGGAGATTTTGAACCTGGGTTCTCATTCGTAAGGTATTTTTCAATGTTGTTATTATTATTATTATTACGAGTTCGATTCCAAGCAGTGACCTGAATAATAATAATAATAATATCAAGGCTGGAGGATATATCAGCCAAAACATTGTGTTAACAACAAGCAAGATCATCATCATCATCGTTTAACGTCTGTTTTCCATGCTAGCATGGGTTGGACGGTTTGACCGGGTCTGGGAAGCCAGGGGGCTGCACCAGGCTCCAGTCTGATCTGGCAGTGTTTCTATAGCTGGATGCCCTTCCTAATGCCAACCACTCCGTGAGTGTAGTGGGTGCTTTTTACGTGCCACCGGCATAGGTGCCGGGGGGAGGGGGAGGGGCTGGCAACAGCCACAATCGGTTGGTGCTTTTTACGTGCCACTGGCACGGAAGCCAGTCAAGGCAGCGCTGGCATCAGCCACGTTCAGATGGTGCTTTTTACGTGCCACTGGCTCTGGTATCACAACTACAATTTCCATTTGATTTTTATTTGATATTGATGTACTTGACTCAGTAGGTCTCCTCAAGCACGAGGACAAATATCCGTCAAATGTAAATGATGTAAATAATGTAAATAATTCCTCATCTCTTAAATATAGAACTATATGAATAGTGTTGACAGTAACTTTGAAGTTTCAGACTGTCTGATGAAGGCTGAAACTTCATAGCTACTGTCAATACTATTTTTAAAGAATAATACACACACAGACACACACACACACACGCAAGCACATGTATACATACACATATACATACATGTTTCTGTCTTTTTTTCCCTTGCTAGCATGGGTTAGATGAATATATTACCAAAGCATTTTTCTTTGTACAGCCTCAAACACAAATAAATACCCACGCACATACACACACACAATATACATTTATTATAAATCTTATTGTTGATCATGTTGTTTAGCCCCCAAATGATTCGTAATTTAGAAAATTATGATCAAAGTACAATCCAGCCATGATCATCCTGTCTTAGTGGAGGAGGAACAGGGTGATGTCTAGAATTACATTATCAAATGTATCGTTTCTTTATGCAAAACAGTTGTGAGTGATTTAAAGGAGATTTGGCTGTTATTTCTAGCATGTCAAGAGGCTAATTTGTTTTCTTTTTACTGTTGGCCATCCTTTCTACAGCTAACTTTTCAAGTAACTCTAAGGGCTGGGACCCGTTTCAGTTTTTTCAGCCAAGTGTACTGGGGCATAGTTATATACAATGATTTTGAAAGAAATCTCAGAAGTAACTTCTGTGCACTGAAGACATACACTGTGATCACCCAAATGTTTTATGGTGAGTTCGTAAACTTAAATTAAACGAGATTTTCTGTGTAATTAGTAAGCAAAAGCTCCTCTTGATACTTAAAATTGCTTAAAAACAAAACAAGGGAGACAACTCTGATGAGACCTCATAGCATGGAGTTATCTACCTTGTTTAGTGGACCACCATAAAGACTCTGAACTGAGGAAGGAGATTCTGTGAAGTTGCTTCTTTCTGCTAGAAATGACAGGCAAATATCCGTCAGCTAACATTTTTGTCAACCCTAGAAGGAAGATGTTCCATCCGTGGCCTCCTGTATTCTTTTCAGTCATAGTATATCGCGGATTAAATCAATCAGTGTGTTCATTTTCATTTAAAAACATTGAAGTGTGTGTGATTTGAGAGAGATTTGACTGCAATTTCTAGCAAATCAAATGGTTTCCACAGAGGCTCCCTACTTGGATGATGGTGGTTGTGATGGTGATGATGATGCTAATGATGTTGCATACTTTCTTTTCGTTTTGTCTTTCATGCCCAACCATGGCGTAGGTGGCAGCACTGTGCAGCACCATACCGTTCCCTCTGGGCGAAGACAGCTCCTTGATTGAGTCTCTGATGCAGATGGGGGACCAGGTGCCCTGGACATCGATCAGTCCCTACGTAAATACCGAAACAAAGCCATGGATGACCTCCACCACATTACGAGGCATCCCCAATTCAATGACAAAATCGTGAGTATCAACCTGGATCACGGTAGAACTCTTGTCTGCACCTATACTCTGAGTGTGTGTATGCGGGTGCGCGCGTGTGTGTGTGCGTGCGCGGGTGTGTGTGTGCACGTGTGAATGCGTGTGTGTACGTGTGTGTGCGCGTGCATGTATCTGGGTGTTTGAGTGCGTGTATGAGTGTGCGTGTGTGTGCGCGCATGCGTGCGTGTGCGTGCATGTATATGTGTGTGCATGTATATGTGTGTGCGTGTGTATGTATGTTTGATAAGTGCTAACACATAAAACTTACGCCCTTTGAGTCACTGTCGCTTCTGCTATATATTAATAATAGTACGTGTGTGTATGTATATATATATATATATATATTTATGTGTGTGTATGTATATATGTGTGTATTTATATATATATATATATATAATATATGTATGTATGTATATGTATATATACATATATATGTATATATATATATATATATATATATATATATATATATATATATGCATGCATATATGTATGTATGTATAGGTGTGTGTGTGTGTGTTAAAAAGAAAGAACTAAGTACCCTTCCATGCTTACCCTTTAAAACTAAAACTCTGGCCCCTGTCATGTCATTTATAAACTCCCTAGTCCAGTTATTGTTGATTCCTCACTTTCAAGTCTTGTTTGTCTTTCGTTGATACAGAGACAACATCAGTGCAGAGTTCGCTCCCCTGCTGAGTCAGTGTAACACACGCGACGATGTCTTGAAACTTTATCTGTCGGAAACGATGCCGTCTTCACTGAAGTAAGTCACTGATTCAAAGCTATGTATACACACTGTTTATTTGCTATATACACCTGTCCAACCCATGCTAGCATGGAAAGCGGACGTTAAACGATGATGAGGATGATGATGATGTCTTTGTATGTCTATCTGTCTCACTTAAGACCCGTCAAGCCAGGTGAGATCATAGCCGTGGCCAATGCTGGTATCATGTAACTGGCACATAAAAAGCTCCTTTCAAGCGCTGGGCCTCTCGAAGCCGAAGTGGCCAATGCCAGTGGCACGCAAAAAGGCTCCTTTCAAGTGTTAGGCCTCGTGGAGGCAAAGTGGCCAATACCAATGACACGTAAAAGGCTCCTTTCAAGTGTTAGGCCTCATGGAGGCAAAGTGGCCGATGCTGGTGGCACAGGAAAAGCTCCTTTCAAGTGTTGGACCTCACAGAAGCAATGACGAATAGCCAAGACCTTGGCATTATGTCGTAATCCATCAAACCAAGTAAAGTCACCATCGGGGCAGATACTGGTGTCACGCAAATGGCACCTGTGCCAGTGACATGTAAAAAGCACCCATATCCTTCTTGAAGTGGTTGGTGTTAGGAAGGGCATCCAGCCTTAGAAAACCATGCCAAAATCAGACTGGAACCTGGTGTGGCTCTCTGGCTTACCAATTCCAGTTAAACTGTCCAACCCATGCCAGCATGGAAAGCAGACACTAAATGATGATGATGATGATATAAAGTGAGTGGGTGAGAGCAAAGTTCCTTATAGATATAATACAGAATAGGACTGAAATGGATTTGAATTTAAACTCCTTCTTCACCCTGGGCCAATGCTTTGTCATTGAAGTGCAATCTAAGTGCAATCCTGATATGGAAATAGTGTGGCTAGAGAAACACAGTTAGGCTCTAGGCATATACTGATATAGAGCACAAAATACAGCTTATAAGAAAAAGAAAAAATTTTATAACATTTTATCTCAACAGCTGTTTTATACGTTATATAATAAACATATTCCTAAGTTATATACGCATGATGTTATAGGTATTCAGATGAAATTGTTAAAGTAAGTTAAACTTCTCTTTTCAAGAGCAGATTGTCTATCCATCTGTCTGTCTAATAATATGATGATATATGTATGTATATATGATGATGATGTGTGTATCTTAAGGCGGCAAGCTGGCAGAAATGTTAGCATGCCGGGCGAAATGCTTAGCAGTATTTCGTCTGCTGCTACGTTCTGAGTTCAAATTCCGCCATGGTCAACTTTGCCTTTCATCCTTTCGGGGTCGATTAAATAAGTACCAGTTATGCACTGGGGTTGATATAATTGACTTAATCCGTTTGTCTGAACTTGTTTGTCCTCTCTGTGTTTAGCCCCTTGTGGGTAGTAAAGAAATAGATATATGTATCTATAATTTCACTTAGGCTTTGCGATACTAATAATCTGTTGTAGAACTCAATACATAGTGGCTCAGAAATGAACTGTTAGTCAAACAGAGAGTAATAAGAAATTGAGATGACAAAGGACTAAACAATTATTTTACGAAATCCATTAGCTTACAACTGTTTGCATTATAAGATGCAGTGGACTCATAGCTGAAGGCCTGAGGCTCTGATGAAGCTATTAGGTGTTACCCTCACACTTTATTACGACTACACTGCATATTATAGCAGAAACAGTTGTAAGCTAATGGAGTTCATATCTCTTTTTCTTACATACATACATATATATATACATATATATAATATATATATATAATATTATATTATATATATATACCATCATCATCATTGTATGTATGTATGTATATATGTATAGAGTATGATATGCTATGTCGTATGTATAATGTTTGTTTCTCTTTCAGTGCTGGTTGTTCAGTGTCATCACCGTGCCATTTAGCGTCATCATTTCCACATATTTTCACACCAAACATCACCTCTCAAGGATTCATATCAACAATGTTACGTCCACCACTTCAAGGTAACATTATCGAACCTTCCTTCCTTCCACCCTTCCACCCTTCCTTTCTTCCACCTTTCCTTCCTTCCTTTTTACTTTATATTGTTTCTTTCCTTTCCTTTGTGTTTTTTATGTCTTTGCTATATTTCTTGTTCTTCCTGTCTTGCATCAGATGTGTGTGTGTGAGTGGTGGGTTAAGGATGAAAAACAACTAATAGAAGAGAATAGAGGAGGATGGGAGAGGGAGATGTGGAGAGAGAGAGAGTTACTGGAACAGAGAGGGAGAGTTAACTAAGAAAGAATGAGAGAGAGAGAAAGAGTGTGTATGTGTGTCAGAGAAAGACTGTGTGTGTGTGTGAGAGAGAGAAAGAGTGTGTGTGAGAGAGAGAGAGAAAGAGAGTGTGTGTGTGAGAGATAGTGTGTATGTGAGAGAGAGAGAGAAAGAGTGTGTGTGAGAGAGAGAGAGAAAGAGTGTGTGTGAGAGAGAGTGTGTATGTGTGAGAGAAAGAGAAAGTGTTTGTGTGTGTGAGAGAGAGAGAGTGTGTGTGAGAGAGAGAAAGAGTGTGTGTGTGAGAGAGAGAGAGAGAGACAAGTCATTAGAGAGGGAGATGGAGCTACTTCAGTGAACATTGGTGGTGGTGGTGGTGGTGATGCTGGAGGCAGCAGCATCTGATGTGGTGGTGGGGATGGTGAGTGGTAGTGATGATGATGATGATGATGATGATGGTGGTGGTGGGAAATGATTTTGACATTTTAGGTAATGATGTTTTTTATTTATTTTTTTTTTGTTTTTCTCCCCGCCGCCAGCTGTAAGCACCGTTCCTGCGATGAGTTCTTTGCAAAGCACCAAAGACAGTGGCGAGATGGTCGGCATGCTCTACGAAGAGGCCAAGAAGGTCAACCTGAAGCGATTCCATAGGTTTCTTGCTGCTGGACTGGAAGAAGACGAGTTTAAAGAGTGTCTTAACGAACTGGCGAATCTCTCAGAAAATTATTGCGAATGAAGAAGAATCGATGCAGAAGAGGAAACAAAACAAACTATAATAATAATAATAATAATAATAATAATAATAATATGAATATGAGTATTACACAATACTATACACCTGATGTGTGTGTGTGTGTGTGTGTCTGTGTGGTTTTGATTGTTGTTTGTGGATAACACTTTTCTGCACAAAGGAGCGTGATGCTGTAAGGAATTTATAAGGGAGATAATTCTTCTCAAGCTACTCTTAATTTCTTTTTATATTTTGAATCAAATTTTATTTATTATTATAAAAGCTCTTCTTCTTCTCCTCATCCTCATAACTATTATTATTATTATTATTATTTAATTCCTAATTATTATTATCACTATTATTGTTATTTAATCAACTTAACTCCTCCTTCCAAATTTCAGGCCTTGTGCCTACAGTAGAAAGGATTATTATTATTATTATTATTATCCTTATTATTATTATTATTATTATTATTATTTAAGGTGGTTAGTTGGCAAAATCGTTAGCACGCTGAATGAAATGCTTAGTGGTATTTCGCCCATCACTGTGTTCTGAGTTCAAATTCCACCGAGGTCGACTTTGCCACTCATCCTTTCAGGGTCAATAAATTAAGTACCAGTTATGCACTGGGATCAATGAAATTGACTAGCACCTTCCCCCAAAGTTTCAGGCCTTGTGCCTATAACAGAAAGGCCTATTATTATTATTATTATTTTTATTATTATTATTATTATTATTATTATTATTATTATTATTAAAGGCGGCAAACTGGCAGAATCGTTAGCACAGCTGGATGAAATGCTTCGTGGTATTTCACCTATTGCTAGGTTCTGAGTTCAAATTCCACAGAGGTCAACTTTACCTTTCATTGTATCAGGGTCGATAAATTAAGTACCAGTGAAACATTGGGGTTCGATGTAATCAACTAGCCTCCCCTCCCCCAACCAAATTTCAGGCTTTGTGGCTTTAGTGGAAAGGATTATTATAATTATTAATAATAATCAGGTGGGGAGCTGGCAAAATTGTGACTGCACCAGACAGAATGTTTTGTGGCATTTCGCCAGTTTTCATATTCTGAGTTCAAATTCCGCTGGGGTCAATGCTGCCTTTCATCCTTTCGAGGGTCGATAAAATAAGTACCAGTTAAGTACTGGGGTTGATGTAATTGACTCACCCCCCGCCCCCTCCACCGAAATTGCTGGCCTTGTGCCAAAATTTGAAATCAATATTATTTTAGGCATTGAGTTGGCAGAGTCCTTAGCACATCAGATGCAGTGCTTGGCAGCATCTCATTCAACTTTACATTGTCGGTTCAAATTCTGCCGAGGTCGACTTTGCCTTTCATCCTTTCAAGGTTGATGAAATATGTACCAGTTGTGCTCTGGGGGTGGGTGGTGGGAGGGGGTTTCAATGTAATTGACTAGTACTCCCCTTCCCCTCCAAAAAAATTCCAGGCCCTGCACCTATACTTGGAAGGATTATTATTATGATTATTATTTTTATTGTGGCGAGCTGGCAGAATCATTAGCACATCACACAAAATGCTTAGCTGCATTTCATTCGTTCTGAGTTCAAATTCTGCCAAGGTCAAACTCTGCCTTCCATCCTTTCAGGAACAATGAAGTACCAGTTGTGCACTGGGGGTTGATGTAATTGACCTGCACCAGCACCACCCTCCAAAAATTCCAGGCCTTGTGCCTGTAGTAGAAAGGATTACTATTATTATTATTATTATTATTATTAAATAAAGAAAACTTTACTATTATTATTTGTCTTGTTTTTATTATATGCTTTCATTGCACTACTGAGTCAAGCCAAGTGAGATCATAGTCGTGGCCGATGCCAGTGTTGCATAACTGGTATCTAAAAAGCACCCTTCAAATGTTCTGTAATCTGTTCTGCTTGTGAAGACCTGTTGAGCTGAGTGAAATCGTAGTCGTAGCCAATATCAGTGCTGTCTGACTGGTGCCCGTGCTGGTACCACGTAAAAAGCATCGTTTGAGTGTTTGATGTCATGGAGGCTGTGAGACCTTTGGCGATATACCGTGCTTGTGTTGACCTGTCAAGCCAAGTGAGAACGTAGCCATGGCTGGTGCTGGTGTCAGGTCAATGGCACCCGTGCTTGTGGCATGTAAAATACACCCATTACACTCTCAGAGTGGTTCACATTAGGAAGGGCATCAAGTTGTAGGAACCTTGCCAAATCAAATTGGAACTTGGTCCTCAGTCAAACCATCCAACCCATACCAGCATGGAAAGCAGACATTAAATGATGATGATGATTAACACAGAGAGCTGGTGGAATCGTTAGCATGCGGGGCAAAATGCTTAGTAACATTTTATCTGTCTTTATGTCCTGAGTTCAAATTCCACTGAGGTTGACTTTGCCTTTCATCTCTTCAAGGTCAATGAAATAAGTACCAGTTACGTACTGGGGTCAATATCATCGACTAGCTCCTCCACCCAAATTTCAGGCCTTGTGCCTTTATTAGAAAGGATTATTATTATTATTATTATCATTATTATTATTATTACTTTTTAAGTTTGTTGACTGGCAGAATTGTGAGTGCATTGGAAGCGAAGCCTCATGGTAGTTCTGTCTTTGCATTGTGAGTTCAAATCTCACCTAAGCCACTTCCACTATTCATCCCTTCAAGGTTCATCAGACAAAGTACCAGTAAAATATTGGGGTCGATAATCTTGGTTAACTCTCTCCCCCAATGTTTAGGTATTATATCTCCTACCTTTTGCTTGTTTTGGTCATTAGACTGAGGCCATGCTGGGGCACTGTACTCAAGGGGTTAGTCAAACAAAACCCCAGAACATTTTTTCTTTTTAAATGCACTTGGAGTCTTTTAGATGGTTTATTTTTAAAGGCTTAAATGATCTCACAGATTTTTAGGATTTTCAAAAGTTAAGCGGGATAGATTGACGTGTTGTGCCATAGCCCCACGCCTTTCTATTTCGCTTAACTTGCTATGTAAATCATAGAAACCTGTGAAACTGGTTAAGCCTTTAAAAATAAACCATCTAAAAGACTCCAAGTGCATTTTCAACTGTTTTTTCCATGTGTGTGTCTGCGTGTGTATGTATGTGTGCATTTGTCCTTGAGTTCCCATCAACCAAATCCACTCACTGCTTTGGTTGACCCAAGGCATTTGCTCAAGATGCTACATAGTGGAACCGAACCTCAAACCATGGAAAGCAAATTTAATAAACGTGTTTTTACCCTTTACGTGTAATAAACCGCAATGTGTGTCTCATCGGTCGTGCTTGGGGAAGAAGAGTAAAACAACAAATAAGTGGAAGTGAGTAACAGTCAGAGGCAATAAAGCAGGCGAACAGCATTCAAGAGTTTTGCTCTAAAGACACTGCTATTTTAGTCAAAATAAAAGTACAAATTTTTATCGTAAATTCTGTTTAGTTTCTCAGTTACGCGCGCGCACACACTCACACACAATATATATGTGAAATTAAATACTAAACACTTGTTTTCAAAACATCGTTCACTTAACATATATATATATATATATATATACACATACATACATATATATATAGTATATGTATATATCTATATATATAAAACTCAACTTGTGTGTTTAACTTCCCGGCACATCTCCTCCTAGCCAACAAATCGTAGAACCACCAAAAATAGGTCACCTAAAGTTTAGGCGAATGAAAATTGAACTGCGCTATTTCTGTTCCGAAATTCATCTCGCAAGTGCAAAAATCGATAATGTGTTTGTTTAGGCCTTATCCCATGCATTGAATAGTGAACTTTACTCAGTCAGCTGTTTGACGTGAACTGTGTTCACCACGCATGCAAGCATGCGTAAATTGCATGAAAAATAAAAATATAAAAACGAATCGCCGTAAACATACATACATACATACATGCATACATACATACATACATACATTCATGCATGCATACATACATACATACTACATACATACATACATACATACATACATACATACATACATACATACATTGTACAATACAAATAAGAAGATAATATTTTTTCGAACGCAGAGTTGCCCGGTATTTCTGCTGTTCTAACAGCAGAAATACCGGGCAACTGTACACTTGTGGAGGTATCCAAAAGTAACCGGAAACGTTCTTTGTGGGACAAACTCGTTGTAGTTCAGGCATCCGCCGCTAGAAGTCACTTGATGCGGCGACCGTTTGCTGACCACCATCGTCGAGTGAAATCATTCTGCTACGTGGTGCATCTTTATCTTGCAGTACTTCCCCCCTGTTTATCGATTTTTGCGACGGGTGAAACGAACATCGTGCTTCCGTAATATTCTGTTTTCTGCTCGGGAAATCGGCAGCCGAAACAATAGTCATGCTTCAGACAGCTTACGAGGACGCTGCCATGAGCAAAACACAGTTTTACGAATGGTCACTTGTCCCTTGAAGACCAATCTTATTCAGGGCATCCGTCAGCCTTCCGAACGAATGAAAACATCATGAAAATTCCTGAACTGATCATGGAGGACTGTTACCGAACAATTGACGAATTTGTTGATATGACTGATGTGTCCTGGAGCTCCTGCCAACGAATTTTGAGCGAGGAATTGCGAATGAAAAAAGAGTTGCAGCAAAATTTGTGCCTCGCTTGCTCAAAGAAGATCAAAAGCAGTCACGGCTGAATGCGTGTCATGAACTGAAAGAACAGTTGGAAGCTGATCTGAACCTGTTTTTGAAGGTCATTTCTGGTGACAAAAGCTGGTGCTACGGAATTTGCTGATGTGGAAGAGGTGAAGACAAAAACGACGGAGGCGTTAAAAGGCATCACTTCGCTAGAGTTCCAGGACTGCTTCGAACAGTGAAAAACGCGCCTGGACCGATGCATTGCTTCAAATGGAGAATACTTTGAAGGCGATAAAAGTGTAGACATGTAAAACTAAGTGAATAAAATTACATTGCAAAAATTCCAGTTTCTTTTGCCTCCCCCTCCCCACCTCGAATGTATATATATATATATATATATATATATATATATATATATATATGTATGTATATATATATATATATATATAAAATAGTAAAGAGTGAAAAAACGACAGAAGGCTTAAATGTTAAAAAATATATATGTTTGCGTCAATATGTCTGAAGAATATTAGAAAATTTTTTAAACAAATTTTTTTTTTTTTTTTTTTCCTTTATAATGACATAATTTTTAAAGAAAGACCGGTTTCGCATTTAGCTTTTCAAATAAGGTACCTTCCCTTATTTAGAACTCTCTGGAGCTTAAACACAAGGATAACTCTATTAAACATAAACATAACGTCACAAGAAATTTGAAAAGCTAAATGCGAAACCGGTCTTTCTTTAAAAATTATGTCATTATAAAGGAAAAAAAAAAAAAAAAAATTGTTTAAAAATTTTCTAATATTCTTCAGACATATTGACGCAAATATATATATTTTTTAACATTTAAGACTTCTGTCGTTTTTTCACTCTTTACTATTTTTTATATATTCACCCACGTGCTTTCACAAACCAACTTTCTTATCTATATATATATATATATATATATATATATATATATATATATATATATATATATATATAGTAGAAATATGTTACGAAAAGAAAATATAAAATACACGTGGAAATGTAAGGGTAAAATATGAAAAATCAACGAAAATGCACATTGCAAATAAAAAAAGGCTATTTATGACAGGTAACGACAGATATATACATTTAGATTGACTGAGGTAGTAATACGAGTCATAAAAGTCATTATTATGAGATGATTATAAGATGATAATAAAGTAAGAGAACAAAACGGACCATGGTTT
>NC_043011.1:41327130-41330520 GCF_006345805.1 Octopus sinensis
TCATGATGTAAAGTGTAACAGTAGATAGATAGATAGATAGATAGATAGATAGATAGATAGATAGATAGATGATAGATAGATTAGAATAGATAGATTTTAAAGTAAAAATGAAAGGGCAAACATTTGGCTTCACTTGAAAAGGACATTTAATTTAGACAGAGAATATAAACATAGAGAGTCTCTTACAGCTTTTTCTAGAATTATCAAGCTCGTGGCCCATCATACTGAATAAGGACCTCTGTCTGGCGTATGACAGATTTGATTATTCATCGTTGGTCAAGTGGATAGGATCCTGGGCCTCGATAGTTGCAACTGGATTTAGGCTTTTGGTACTGACCACGTGTAAGGATACTCTTCATATTGAGGCAGTAGCTATATGGTAATTTCACAGAACGCCTATAAAATAGAGTGGATGTATACTGTCAACTTAACGTGACAGTCCTGTAGGGGAATTACACCACCGCTGATTAGCCTCCTGAAAACTTGCTGAAAGTTTTTATATTAAGAGAAAAGGAAGGGGGCGAACCAAGATAACTTTCCTTGACCTATTGTTAGGTTTCTTCTTATTCTTATTTCTTTATTGCCCACAAGGGACTAAACATAGAGGAGACAAAGAAGGACAGACAAAGGGATTAAGTAATTACATCGATCCCAGTGCGTAACTGGTACTTAATTTATCGACCCCGAAAGGATAAAAGGCAAAGTCGACCTCGGCGGAATTTGAACTCAGAATGTAACGGCAGACGAAATACGGCTACGCATTTCGCCCGGCGTGCTAACGTTTCTGCAGCTGCTCGTCGCCTTACTTCTTTAATACTTCTAATTAATACTGGATTGGTTAGGTATTATTTTACCTTTGATACCTCTAGATCTATTATTAATATTTTGATTATTATTAGAGAGATTATATATAGGCGCAGGAGTGGCTGTGTGGTAAGTAGCTTGCTAACCAACCACATGGTTCCGGGTTCAGTCCCACTGCGTGGCATCTTGGGCAAGTGTCTTCTGCTATATTCCCCCCCGGGCCGACCAATGCCTTGTGAGTGGATTTGGTAGACGGAAACTGAAAGAAGCCTGTCGTATATATGTATATATATATATGTATGTGTACGTGTGTTTGTGTGTATGTGTGTGTTTGTCCCCCTAGCATTGCTTGACAACCGATGCTGGTGTGTTTACGTCCCCGAAACTTAGCGGTTCGGCAAAAAGAAACCGATAGAATAAGTACTGGGCTTACAAAGAATAAGTCCTGGGGTCGATTTGCTCGACTAAAGGCGATGCTCCAGCATGGCCGCAGTCAAATGACTGAAACAAGTAAAAGAGTAAAAGAGTATAGATTTCTCTTTGAAGCCACTACTGGCCAGAGCATTGTTACAATAGAGGCAACTTTCTCGATAATTTCTTTAGAAGTGAAGTTAGACACACTGCTACTTGATATTAGCGATCGCGATTCTTCTCTTGTTCAGTCTAATTTTAGTTCGTTACGATACGTGGTTTGCGCCTGAAGAATATGTTCGAGTTTTCTCGACATATGAAACTATTAGTAGAGCTTTAATACATGTATTGTGACCTTTAAATAAATAATATTTATCTCTCAGCAGATGGAGTATTTTTTTTGTTGAATTTTCTCTCACGTATCAATACATTATTATCATATATATATATAGTATATATATATATAGATATATATTATATATTATTATTTTACTTGTTTCAGTCATTTGACTGGCGCCATGCTGGAGCAACGCCTTTAGTCTAACAAATCGACCCCAGCAATTATTATTTGTAAGCCTAATACTTATTCTATCCGTCGCTTTTGCCGACCCGCTAAGTTACGGGGACGTAAAAACACCAACATCAGTTGTCAAGCGACGGTGGGGACAAACACGGACACACAAATACATACATACACATACATACTACATACATACATACATACATACAAAAATACATACATCATATATATATATATATATATATATATATATATAAGTTAATCCAACCAAGAAAACACAGAAAAAAAGAGAAAAAAAGGAGAAAAAAACACAGCAACGCAGGACGTGAAACAATAAAGTATTATTGACGCTCAGGAAAGAAGGGAAGAAGGGTTTAACGTTTCGAGCGGAGCTCTTCGTCGGAAACAAGGAGAAGGAAAGACCCAAAGAGGGAAGACAGAGGAGAAAATATTGAGCTGGTGGTGCTTAAGAGATCACATGTTGAAAGAACAGAATTTTGAAGGTAGTTGAAATATGGTTTTAATAATGCAAAGAGTTCCAAAAAAAGGAATGCCTGTGTGTGTGTGTGTGTGTGGCAGATGATAAGTGTGTTTGTGCGTGCGTGTGTGTGTGTGATTTTTTGGTGAATAAAAGCAATGATAAAGCCAGCTGTGAGGATGACTACTAGCTGTTTGTGTCAAAGCCGGGTCAAAAAAAACAAAGGGCTATATTTATCATGTATGTGTGTTGTTTGTAGTGTGTGTGTGTGTGCATGTGTGTGTGTTCGTGTGTGTATGCGTAGAGTGTGGGTGTGTGGCGAGAAACTGTTTAACCTAGTACGTGTGTGCTTGCTTCTTTCAGTTTCCGTCTACCAAATGCACTCACAAGACTTTGGACGGCCCGGGGCTATAATAGAAGACACTTACCTAAGGTGTCAGGCAGTGGGACTGAACCCGGAACCATGTGGTTGAGAAGCAAGCTTCTTACTGCACAGCCACTCATATATATATATATATATAGTCATATATATATATGACTATATATATACATACATATATATATATATGTATGTATATATATATATATAGTTTATATATACATAAACATCATCACCATTGTCATCATTATCATCGCTGATCGCTACCATAACATCTTCATGCACATACGGTCACCACCACCACCACAACCACTACCACCACCACCACTACCACTACTACTACCGCCACTACCATCACCACCACCATCACCACCACCACCATCACCGCCACTTTCATGCGTATATACACATGTATCTACACGTTCTATTGTACATACGTTCGTATGTGTATGTGTATATATGGTTATATATGTATGTATGTGTTCGTATTTGTGAGTATGTACATGGGCGTATCTGTGTGTTTATATGTATGCGTCTCTCAGTATCTTTATGTGTGTGTGTGTGTGTTTGTGTGTGTGTGTGTGTATGAGCCTATGTGAGTTCTATATGTAATGTCAGTGCGTATGTGTTCATATCTAGAAGTACATCTGTATGTATATGTTGATGTATGTCTTTGTGTCCATCTTTGTGTTTATCTGTATGGATGTGCGTGCGTGTATATATGTGTGTGTGAATGTACATGTATGTATATGTGAATATATGTCTATGTATGAATATGGTGTATGACGTATGCATAGT
>NC_043011.1:41330620-41333120 GCF_006345805.1 Octopus sinensis
TGTATGTATGTATGTATGTATGTATGTATGTATGTATGTAGGTATGTCTTTATATATGCATGTGTGTATCTATGTATGTATATATGTATGTAAGTGCGTGTGGGTATGTAACTGTGTATATATATATATATATTTAAGCTTAAGTGTGTACTTATAGTGTTGGTGCTAAAGTTTGCGACTGTTTTGTCTGTCTCCTTTTCTCGGGAACAGTTTGATGTACTGGTAAGCAGTCAACGGCATTGGAGAGCATTAGTATTAAAGTTATAGCTGAGAAAAAGTTAGCTGACATGGAGGACTGGAAACCACCTGAATATAGCAAAAGACTTACTTGCTTCATGATGATTCATTCCAGATATCAAAATGCCGGCATCAAGAGTGCTGCTCAATACTCTGTGAACACTGCAAAGATTGTAAGACGTGACATGGACATCGTGTAAACCAAGCTTCCCCAAAGCTGTGATGGTCTTTGAGTGTGCCTCCAGTGAGGATGATGCCATGCTGCCCCACCTTTTTGAACAGGGCCTTAGGCGTGTGTATTGTGTATGTGTATGTGTGTTTGCTGTTATATATATGTACGAGCAAAACGCCCCCCCGTCCAATGGACGATGCTGAGTTGTCAAACATTTAAACCAAATTTTCTCAAAACAACTTGTCCGACCGGTGGAAGCCATCTGAATAGACGAAAAGAGGTGCCTGTATCGTGATTATTCAGGTCAGGTGTTAAAATGCCAACATCATGCCTTCTGCTCAATGCGGACCAGACGACCTACGAGAGCAGACCAGACGACCTACGAGAGCAGACCAGACGACCTACGAGAGCGGACCAGACGACCTACGAGTGCGGACCAGACGACCAACGAGAGCTGACCAGACGACCAACGAGAGCGGACCAGACGACCTACGAGAGCGGACCAGACGACCAACGAGGGCGGACCAGACGACCTACGAGGGCGGACCAGACGACCAACGTGAGCTGACCAGACGACCAACGAGAGCGGACCAGACGACCAGCGAGAGTGGACCAGACGACCAACGAGAGCAGACCAGACGACATACGAGAGCAGACCAGACGATCTTCAAGAGCAGATTGTCCCTCGCACCCTGGCCACAGTAAACCCTACGTCGATCAGATCGCCGTTGGGATGACTGTCCCTCGCTCACTGGCCACAGTCAAACCTATGACGATCTGGTCACCATTGGGGTGACTGTCCACGACTCCGGCTCCACAGGCAACGCAATGGCGACCAGATCTCAGATCGGGCAATCTACTAGAGCATATCGGGCAATCTATGAGAACATATCAGGCAATCTACGAGAGCGTATATCGGTCAATCTACGAGACCGGATAACAGGCAATCTACGAGAGCTTATAACGGGCAATCTACGAGAGCGTATAATGGGCGATCTACGAGAGCATATCGGGCAATCTACGGGCAATCTAATAGGAGAGAATGTTATCGTTTTGAATTTTGGTAAAAATATAGAGGAAAAGCAAGAAACTTGGGCAAAAAGCATGAGCTGAAACTATGTTTAAAATCTTAGACAGGAGATGGGAAGAAGAAGTAAAAGAAAAAGATAAACACCAACTGATCAAGAGAACAGTCAAGTGAAAGAGAATGGAGCAGGATGGTCACGTGGTACATTTGTGGGAAGGTGAAGAAAGAAAGGATAACAGCGGGTAGAACAGAGAGAAGAAAGAGAAGGATGAAAGCAAATTGCAGATAGAAAGTTAGATATGTAAGGGTGTGTGTGTATATAGGAAGCACACAGCCATGCCTACGCCTACATATATACACAAACAGTATATATATATATGTGTGTGTGTGGTGTGTGTGTGTGTGTGTGTGTGTGTGTGTGTGTGTGTGTGGAGGCGCAATGGCCTAGTGGTTAGGGCAGCGGACTCGCGGTCGTAGGATCGCGGTTTCGATTCCCAGACCGGGCGTTGTGAGTGTTTATTGAGCGAAAACACCTAAAAAGCTCCACAAGGCTCCGGCAGGGGGTGGTGATCTCTGCTGTACTCTTTCACCACTCTTTCTCCCACTCTTTCTTCTGTTGGCCTGCTCGCTTAGCTAGCGGGGTGGCGTCATTCGAAGGCTAAAACAATGCGAACGCATTGTGACCAGCGATGTGTAACTACATCTGATGGACTGGTCGGTTACGTGATCACGTGATATATATATATATATATATATGTATATGTATGTATAATAATAATAGTGATAGAAACATTATTAATACCAAAAGGCACACCTCATCTCCAACTTAAACACCGATTACTACATTATTTACCTTGAGAGGACGTCTCATACGGACGCATGGTGCACAAAAGCACTCATTTCTGTATCGTTGACAGACAATAATCGTCTGCCTATACTAGTGCTTTTCTCCACCATGCGTCCGTTTGAGAGGTCCTCTCTAGGTAAATAACGCAGTATTCGATGTTCTAACAAAATATCCTCGGTAAGATGGACACACACACATACACACACACATACACACA
>NC_043011.1:41340620-41343120 GCF_006345805.1 Octopus sinensis
TCAGGTTCATTTTTGGTATTCTCGTTTCTGAACGCAGTCGAGTTTATTTCCGATATTCTCATTTTAAAAAATCATCTCTGGCTAATCGTTGAGAGGACGTTGGTGTTGCCTTGGCGGAAGTTTGCGCTCTCTGAGTGCTCTTGTTTATATTATTATTATTATTATTATTATTATTATTATTATTATTATTATTATATTATTATTATTGAGTGAGAGAGCAGTGCATGCCATCAAAGTGACACTGGGGTAAAATATACGAAGCCCAATATGCCCATCATGACTACCCGTCTGATAAAGGTACACCAGGCACATGCATCACAACCATATGTGCGCGACATGGTGATCTCATATCAAGATAAACAGCACATGACCTTGCAGGTGGGACCCAGTTAGAATTTTCTTCAGGTTGAGTAGCCCATCCCGCTCAAAAGGTCCCTGAATAAGGGTTGTTGTTATTATTATTATTATTATTATTATTATTATTATTATTATTATTATTATTATTATTATATTATTATTATTCCGAGACGGCAGAATCGATAGAGTGTAGGACAAAATACTTAGCAGCTTCTCTTCCGGTTTTTACTTTCCGAGTTCAAATCCCACCGAGTTCACCTGTGCTTCTCACCCTTCCGAGCGTCTATAAAACAAAGTACCAGTCAAAGCAATCGACTAACTCCCTCTCCAAATATAATTGCTCGTCTTGTGCCACAAGTTGTAACCACTGTTGTTATTATTATTATTATCATTATTATCATCATCATCATTATTA
Source organism: Octopus sinensis (assembly GCF_006345805.1). NCBI lineage: Eukaryota > Metazoa > Mollusca > Cephalopoda > Octopoda > Octopodidae > Octopus > Octopus sinensis. Next base: position 41,341,393 of record NC_043011.1, read on the forward strand.
TTATTATTATTATTATCATTATTATTATTATATTATTGAGTGAGAGAACAGTACATGCCATAAAAGTGATACTGGGGTAGAATATACGAAACCCAGTATACCCATCATGACTACCCATCTGGTAAGGGTACACCAGGCACATGCATCTCAACCATATGTGCACGACGTGGTGATCTCATATCAAGATTAAACAGCGCTTGACCTTGCAGGTGGGGCCCAGGTAGAATTTTCTTCAGGTCGAGTAGCCCATCCCGCTCAAAAGGTCCTTGAATAAGGGTTGTTTAAGGATGTTGAACGAACACCCGTGTTTCCAGAAGTGACTTACCCACACCCCAAAGAATTCCTCTCAACACACAACTATGATGCTCCCCCGCTACTTCTGCTCGTGATCAGAGAATCACATGTCGTCAGCCGCCAAGAAACATATTCATCTAGTTAAGGTCAAACAAATGAGAAGCAAATCTGTGGTATTGAGCAGAAAATTTACTGTAGCCCATCTTTTATACCAAGACAAAACAATGTACATGATAACACATCCAATCAGTTAAGATCAGTAGCCATGAGAGCCACTGTCTGGTAGTGCATCAGGGCATTTATTATTATCATTATTATTATTATTAGTATTATTATTATTATTATTATTATTATTATTATGATGATGATGATGATCAATTGTTTCTGTGAATTTTCCACAAATACTGCACGAGGGGTCAAATCCATCTTTAAGGATGTTTGCACGGTAGTTTTTGGTAGCTAAGCTCTGTCTTGCGCTACAATAACAAAACATTCTGTTTCCCCTTTCAGACCTGTCTCTTATAGCCATTGGTTAGTTAGATTTTGATCAATATCTGGCTTATTATCATTATTATTATTATTATTATTATTATTATTATTATTATTATTATTATTATTATTATTATTATCATTATCACTATTTTTATTTTTATTTTTATTATTATTATTATTATTATTATTATTATTATCTCTATATATATATAAACGGCAAAATGTCTGTCTGTCTGAGTGTGTATCCTTTATACAAATCCACAATTTTTCAGTTAGAGGGTTCGCACTTTCTATGGTTATTCAAAACCGTCCAAGAGTGGTCGTGCACATCTTTACATTTCCCCAGTTACCCCGCAAAGCCATTAAAAAATCAATAGAAGTGACTTTTTTGTGAATTTTCTATCCAAAACCCAATCAAAATGCCCGAAACTTGATACGCCAATTGAATGCCAGCTAGCTGTATGTGATTGGTCGGAGATTTGGACAGTACTCGTGTGTATGTGCGCACGCACACAGCTGTATATGCATGCACTAGAACTATGCCGGGTCATAGTGCTAGTTATTATTATTATTATTATTATTATTATTATTGAGTGAGAGAGCAGTTCATGCCATCAAAGTGACACTGGGGTAAAATATACGAAGCCCAATATACCCATCATGACTACCCGTTTGATAAGGGTACACCAGGCACATGCATCACAACCATATGTGCGCGACATGGTGATCTCATATCAAGATAAACAGCACATGACCTTGCAGGTGGGGCCCAGTTAGAATTTTCTTCAGGTCGAGTAACCCATCCCGCTCAAAAGGTCCCTGAATAAGGGTTGTTTAAGGATGTTGAAAGAACCACCCATGGTTCCAGAGGTGAATTATTCAAACCCCAAAGAATCCCTCTCAACACATGGCTATGATGCTCCTCCACTACTTCTGCTCGTG
>NC_043011.1:41348120-41350620 GCF_006345805.1 Octopus sinensis
GACAAAAACAACATCAACAACAATAATAATCCTTTCTACTAAAGGTACAAGGCCTGAAATTTTGGAAGAGGGGACTAGTCGATTATATCGACCCCAGTGCTTCATTGGTACTTAAGTTATCGACCCCGAAAGGATGAAAGGCAAAGTCGACCTCGGCGTAATTTGAACTGAGAACGTAAAAACGGGCGAAATTCCTATTTCTTTACTACCCACAAGGGGTTAAACACAGAGGAGACAAACAAGGACAGACAGATGGATTAAGTCGATTATATTGACCCCAGTGCGTAACTGGTACTTATTTAATCGATCCCGAAAGGATGAAAGGCAAAGTCGACCTCAGCGGAATTTGAACTCAGAACGTAGCGGCAGACGAAATACTGCTTAGCATTTTGTCCGGCATGCTTAATCCAAATACTATATGCATACGTTGATCTTTGGATGCATAAATACAGACATGGACACACATGAAGATACCAGCGTAAGCCCGGGTGTGGCTGTGAGGTAAGAAGATTGCTTCCCAACAACATGGTTCTGGGTTCAGTCCTACTGCATGACACCTTGGGCAAGTCATCGTGTGCTGTGTGCTTTTTATTAAAATTATCACAGAATTCACGTTCTCGTTCGTCGGATAGTTGTGATAGATATTTCTCACAACTGTCCTACGAACATGAACGTGAAACTCTGAGTAACAGCCGTGTGATATTTGCAGCTACAATAAAAAGTATATTACTCTACTTTTAGTATTTAAGTACTACTTTAAGTAGTACTTAAATACTAAAAGTAGGTAATATACTTTTTATTGTAGCTGCACCTTACAGCGAATATATATATATATATATATAATATATATATATATTATATATATATATATATATATATATATTATATTCGCTGTAAGGTGAATGATACAAGAGGAGTTGAGTGAGTGAGGCCCAGTTGAGACTAGAAATACGAAGGACGTTCAATAAGTAATGCCTCTGACCCACTTGCAGTTGTTTGATCTAGTTGTTTGCATGTGCAATCATTTATATCTCTATAGAGTAAGTGGCAAATTACAGCTCTGAATTAATTGCGGTTTCTGATTTACAGGTGTTTGAACCGAGTCAAGTGTGAAATGGAGCCTGTTGAGTGTCGAGCAGTAATCTGGTTTTTGTATTTGAAAGGACGCACACCACGGGAGACTTTTGATGAAATGAAAGTAACTTATGGTGATGATGCCCTATCATATGACCTTGTAATACACTGGCATCGTGAATTCAAACATGGTCGGAACTCTGTGGAAACAGCTCCCAGATCTGGTCGCCCCTTCTGCCATTGATGAGGCATCTGTCCGTCAAATTGAGGCTGCCATTTTGGAAGATCGACGCATAATTATTCGCCAAATAGCCCATGAGGTCAAGATTAGTACCGGGTCTGTGGAAACTGATTCATGACCATTTGCATATGCAAGGTGTCTGCCAGATGGATTCCCCGGTTGCTCACGCCTTTCCAGAAGAAGCAAGAACGCGTCGAGTGCTCGAGGGTGAATTGGAGATGTGCCAAGAAGATGAGTCAAAATTTTTCAAAAGACTGATTACACAGGATGAAACCTGGGTCCATCACGATGATCCAGAGACCAAAGCCCAGTCAATGCAGTGGAAGCACCGTGACTCACCCCATCCAAAGAAGGCAAGGGTGCAGCCCTCCGCTTGCAAGGTCTGCTCACAGTCTTCTGAGACCAGGACGGAGTAGTGATGACAGATTTCCTGGCAAAGGGTACCACAATTGCAGGAGCTATTATGCTTCACTTTTGAGGAAATTAAGAGAAGTTATCAAAATCAAGAGGCGGGGCAAGATCAGCAAAGGCATCCTCCTCCTGCAGGACAACGCTCCGGTCCACAACTCGCTTGTCGCCAGATCAGAAGCACAGGTCATGAACAACTCTCCCCCTCCCCCTACTTTCCTGACCTTGCACCCTCTGATTTTCACCTCTTCCCAGTCATGAAGTTGTTTTTGAAAGAAAGCGTTTCCCAGATGATGCAGCCTTGATTTCTGAAGTCACGTTCAGGTTGGAGGACCAAGCTGGGGTCTTCTACAAAAACGGTCTCCAGAGCTGCATCAAACAATGGGAGAAATGCGTAACTCTGGGTGGTTCCTATGTAGAAAAAGACTAATAACTGTGCCAAGTTTCGTTGCTCTACTGCTATGGGAAGTGGGTCAGGGGCATTACTTATTGAACGCCCCTCGTACCTTTGGCAAATGTGGAGTTACGGAAAGATCATGCTGGGCATATCATCAATATAAACCTTTATCAACGTTCTTATCATCCTTAACCAGATTTCAGACAATGGTGTGTGTGCTAACATATTTCTATTTTGGGGTCCGTTTTAATAGCTTTATAAATTCCAATGCAATAGACCTAGGAATTCGTTACTGGTAATAAATTACAGCATATACAGATTAACTTTGGACCCCTAAACACGTGGGGTCACCAGAATGTCTGTGCAGCCTGAAGGCAGCA
>NC_043011.1:41355620-41360620 GCF_006345805.1 Octopus sinensis
TGTGTGAGATGATATATATATATATATACCTATGTAGTTAAACATCTATATATCTATTTACCTATATGTACGTTTATTATACTTACGTATATATATATATATATATATATATATATATATATGGACATATACATATATATGTGCATATATATATATATAATATATATTGTATATATATATATATTATATGTATGTATATATACACATATATATGTGTGTGTATGTATATCTATATAAATATATATTAGATAGATAGATAGATAGATAGATAGATAGATAGATAGACAGACAGACAGACAGACAGACAGGCATATATACATATATACATGTGTGTGTGTGTGTGTGTGTGTGTGTGTAATTTGTTGCTGAGTTCGATGAGGTCTTGTCTATTTGATTTATTTATTGAAGTTGTTTTTCTGTAATCATTTGATTTCGTCTAATTATTTCTAAGATTGGCAGACATATTAGAGTAACTTTAATTGACTGCACTCAACTGCAGTATACAGCTGGTATGTTTGTTTTTATCCAATCTGGAATGAAAAAAGTCAGCAGGAAGATACGAACTCAAAACGTGAGACTACATAGATACCATATTCTCTGTGTATTTCGTTCGTCACGTCACCGTGTCTCCCTTCCCCACTACAAGAAGAAGAAGAAGATGATGATGATGTTGGTGGTGGTGGTGGTGGTGGTGGTGACGGTGGTTGTTGGTGGTGGTGGTGGTGGTGGTGGTGGTGGTGGTGATGGTGGTGGTGGTGGTGGTAATGGTGGTGGTGGTAGTGGTGGTGGTGGTAGTGGTGGTGGTGGTAGTGGTGGTGGTGGTGGTGATGAAGAAGGAGAAGAAGAAGAAGATGATGATGATGGTGATGAGGATGATGATGATGGTGGTGGTGGTGGTGGTGGTGGTGGTGGTGGTGGTGACGATGACGAAGAAGAAGAAGAAGAAGATGATGAAGAAGATGATGATGATGAAAAAGAAGAAGAAGATGATGAAGAAGATGATGATGATGAAAAAGAAGAAGAAGAAGAAGGCAGATGCATGACTGTGTTAATAAATGAGAGATAAAAGAATGCATTGGAATAGTGACCGAGTGAATGTCTTTGAGATAACTGGGAAATGGCTTTGAGATAAACAGAGGCTGTGATAGAGAATAAAGATTACAAGATTTTATGGAACTTCCGCATAAACACTGACCATAGTATGGAAGCAAGAAGACCAGTCTGTAGAGGACAAAAGAAGCTATGTAAGATCATGGATTTTGCAATACCATAAGAGGGTTGGGGTCAAAGAAATTGGAAACGGAAATGAGAAATATCGGGATCTTGCTAGGGAGCTGAAGAAATTGTGGAAGACCATGACAACAATTATTTGTGTAGGAATTCGTGCGGGAATTCTTGTACTTGGCACAAGATGCCGCCTTAACAGACTGAGGGATATTGGAATCGAGGCTCGCAATTCTGTATCCTGCAAGGATCCTAAAAGATTCTTGAGATTCGAAGAGATTTGTTGATATCAAATTCAAAGACAACAATTATTTGTGTAGGAATTCGTGCGGGAATTCTTGTACTTGGCACAAGATGCTGCCTAACAGACTGAGGGATATTGGAATCGAGGCTCGCAATTCTGTATCCTGCAAGAATCCTAAAAGATTCTTGAGATTCGAAGAGATTTGTTGATATCAAATTCCAAGACAAATAGTCTGGCAATTAGCCACCCGACTGAATAAAAATATGTAACGTGCGACAGGAGTAGGTTTAGATTAAAAATAGACATTTGAGCTTTGAGTCACTGTTTTCCGATATCAGTAGCGATGGATTTCGTCTTACGGTCATCAGTGAGTACATGTTACTGACGAAGCCCAACGGGCAGGAAATTCGCATGTAGCATTCTCACTGTAGCTATTGGACGATTTCCGTCTGCCACTGATTTATCTTGCTTTTAAACGTAACACGTCCATATGAGACATCTACGAATGAATATCTATTTCTTTACTACCCACAAGAGGCTAAACGGCTAAACACAAGGACACACAGACGGATTAAGTCGATTATATCGACCCCAGTGCGTAACTGGTACTTAATTTATCTACCCCGAAAGGATGAAAGGCAAAGTCGACCTCGGCGGAATTTGAACTCAGAACGTAACGCCAGACGAAATACGGCTACGCATTTCGCCCGGCGTGCTAACGTTTCTGCCAGCTCACCACGGTTAATTTGTTTTCCACGAAGTATTCACTTTAAGTATGATATTCAGATGGCTACTTTCATCTAAAATTGCTCCTGTTGCTTTGTATTCTGGCACTCCGTTGGTTAGGACGACGAGTGTTCCAGTTGATCCGATCAGCAGTCTACAGGCATGCGTACCCTTAATGCGTACCCTTAATGAATTTCTCAGGATAGATTCAGCATGACACAAAAGGCGACATGTCTGGTCCTCCTCTGTAATTACCGGGATTTACCATGGATATCGGACGATTTGAGGATGCTGACGGAGGTGGAGGACAAAAGGCCGAACTGAATAACTGAAATTTATTCGATGATTTTTGCCCTTTTCGCAACGCTTTCCTCACTTTCATCGACAGGAGTTTTCGATAAAAACCTGTCCAATAAGGTCTGTTTCATTCTCTTTCTTATGAATAAAGTCTGGAAGTTTCTCACATTCCCAACATTTCCTTTATGGCACTGATAGAGACAACTTCCTCCGTCTCCTCCACGTCACCTATTTCCTGCGAAACCTCCATGTGTTCCTGCGTCTGTAGCTCCTTTAGCTCTTCCGTTATCAGTTCCTCGGAGTGCTCCTCGATGAGCTCATTGATGTCACCTTCACCCACATCCAGGCCCATGGGCTTACTGAAGGATGCAATCTCTTCCACCACTGCCGCCTCGGGTTCGAGTCTTTCAAAGTCTGTTTCAGATACAACCTCAGGCCACAGCTTCTTCCAGGCAGAGGTCAAGGTCTTCTCTGAAACACCCTGCCAGGCCATATCGATAATTTCTGAGGCATATCACGATGTTATAGTGGTCCTTCCAGAACTCTCGAAGGGGGAGATTTGTGTTCTCTGCCACGTCAAAGCAGCGGCGAAAGAGGTGCTTGATGAAGAGCCTCTTGAAATTAGAAACTTCTCGCTGATCCATTGGCTGCAGGATAGGGGTGGTGTTGGGTGGAAGGTAGAGAACCTTTATAAACTTGAACCCTTCGAGGATGTCATCTTCGAGGTTAGGTGGGTGAGTAGGTGCATTGTCCAGGACGAGAAGGACTTGCAAGGGTACTTTATTTTCCTGGAGATATTTCTTAACGTCAAGACCAAAGACCAAATTCACCCACTTCACAAAGAACTTCCTGGTGACCCGCGCTCTTGTACTTGCTCTCCATATAACCTGCAGTTTCTTTTTCAGAATCTTATATAACTTAAAGGTTCTGGGGTTTTCCAAACGATAAACGAGCAGTGGCTTAATCTTGCAGTTGCCGCTCGCATTGGTGCACAGTGCGAGGGTCAGCCTATCTTTCATGGGTTTGTGGCCTGACATCCTCTTCTCCTCTGCCGTTATATATGTCTTCCTTAGACTGTCTCCTTACAGTTAAGGATTTTCTGGGAGATGTATCCTTCGGCTGCTATAATTCCAGCAAAAGTTTTGAGGTAACCCTCAGCTGCCTTTATATCCGCCCTCGCTGCCTCACCATGCCCGACAAGGGGCTGAATGCTGGTCCTCTTTTTAAAATTCTCAGACCAACCCCGACTAGCTTTAATTGGCTCGCCCGATACCTCGTCCATACAAATGCCTGTGGGTCTGTTGCAGCAAATCAGCGTAAATAGCTCATGCATTCTCGCAGATTATACCCTCCGTCACAGTATCTCCTACGAGCTACTTCTCTGTCAACCACACTATCAGCATCTTTTCCATATTTTCATGGATAGATGCCCGCTGGTTAGAAATTATTTTGACGTCCTTGGCTGGCGTTATGGCCTTTATCGACTCCTTCTGTTTCAGTATGGTGCAGATCGTAGATGTGCTACGCTCGTACTGCTTCGCTATGTCGTCAACACGCACACCTTGATCATGTCTTTCTTTAATTCGATGCACATCGACTGCTTCTTCTCACCACTGTCCTTCGCACTCACTTTCTTCGTACCCATGGTTAGAAAATAACTACAAGCACAACTACAAGCACAATACTGATATTTCTGTAGCCTGAAACGACCAAGTAAGCATTTTGCCACCCGTCTAACTAACGATCTCCGCACTTGCTAACACGCATGTCTGTCTAGCTATCGAGTGCGAGATGGGATGCTGGGCAGATGGCGTTCGCTACGCCAACTCGCGGTGAGGTATCTGAAACTGGCTCGTAACCCGAATTTTAGCTCACAACTCAAAGCAAAATTTCGGCCGAGAAACGGCTCGTATCTCGAAAAATTCGTTAGTTGGTACACTCGTAAATGAAAGTACAACTGTATGACTTGCTAACGCGTATGTCTTCTATGTTCCTGCCGTAAGGCTTCACTTTCACACGCGCCAGCTTAATTTAATTCGCCCTTAGTCGAAAGACACCTGTTGTTAATGTCCTGATATTTGTATTTGTAATTGTGTACCATTTCTCTGTTTTTCTTTTCGTCCTTGTTTACGTATATATTTGCTTGCTTTCTTTCAAAGAATCTAGTGTACTTAGCTTAGATATTCTTGGGGCCGGCCAGATTAGAGCAGTCTCGAGTGTAACCGGCCGAAACTGCAAAGACAATCTAATACTCGACTGAAGACTGAAAGTTCCGAATGACCCGTCCTTGTTTTTTTTTCTGTCCTTTTCTGTGTCGTCTAACTGTCCGAATGTTTTGTTGTCGCCTATTACGTTCTTGTTCCATTTTTTGTTTTGTTTACACACATACACACACGTGTGTGTGAGTGTGTAAATATGTAGACGCATACTAGTACATATACACACATATATACATATATGCATACACACACACACACAAATATATACATACGTACAGACATACATACAC
>NC_043011.1:41365620-41393120 GCF_006345805.1 Octopus sinensis
AACTAGAATTCAAAAAGTATAGAATTGAATGGTCAATATATAATAAGTAAAAACACTACGTACGTTTCATGGCTACAATTAAATTCGAATTACAATTAAGTTTAAATTCAATTTAAACTTAATAAATAGTTTATTATGTTTTTTTAAGCCAAATTATATCTTCAAAGATAAATACATATTTCTATCTATTTTTTACCTGAAAAATTAAATATTTAACATAATAAATGTCTTGTAGGAAATAATCCTAATGTTTTAATTTTTAAATTTAGTTAATGGAGTTCTTTTCTATAAGAAAAATTATTATTTTATTTATTTTTTAAATAAGTATTGTTTCACTCTATTTGCTTATTTATTAACTATTATCATTAACCTGAAGATTGACTATAATTTTAAATCGAATTTATTTCAATTGAATTTAAACTTAGTTGTAATTCGAATTATGCATATATATATATATATATATATATATATATATATATATATATATATATATATATATATATATGTATATATATGTATATATATATATATATATATATATATATATATATATATCTATATATTTATATATATATATATATATATATATGTATATAATACCCTATTAATTAAGAGAAGAAAATGAGAGTTAGTAGTTAATTATTTATTAATAAATTGATAATCATTTCTTCCTACAGCTGTTTCCATTCATACTCATTGAATAAATGACAAATGTACGCATTAAATTAACATTTATAAGTTATGAGCAAAATATCATCAGAGAAAGGTTAGACATTAAAAATTTACATTTGATTTATCTTTTAAGGCATAAATTTATAATTCATTTAATGAGTATGGATGGAAACAGCTGTTGCAAGAAATGATTATCAATTTACTAATAAATAATTATTAACCACTAACTCTCCATTTTCTTCTCTTAATTTAATACGGATTATATACTTAATATATACCAATTGATTTAGGAAAATTTATTTCCCAAAGACATAAGGTATAGAACCAGTATTTTCTTGGATGTAATCATACCTTCAAGAGCAACTTTATATCCTCAAATTGTGTGTGTGTGTGTGTGTGTGTGTGTGTGTGTGTGTGTGTGTGTGTGTGTGTGTGTGTGTGTGTGTGTGTGTGTTTGACTTTATATATTTTGCGAGCGGAGGTGAGCTACTGCCATCTCTCGCAGACGAGGTGTCCAGTACTTGAAGAGAGGCAGAAATAGCCCGAAACCAGATTGGTATGCTGGTCCCGCCGCTAGAAGGTAGTAAGATTTTGTTCCCTTGCTCGTAATATATCGGATGCAGTTGTGCATCATTAACCAGCTACGGGGACATGTCCTCTCGGGGTTAAAAAATCGCAGTAAAATCTATTTGAACGGCACAATCATGTTGAAGTGGCATGTTGTGTGTGTGTGTGTGTGTTTGTGTGTACATAAATGTCGAACGATACAAAAATAAGTTCTCAACACTACATTGGTGGATATAATTTCATTATTTGTGAATTAAGGCTACCATTGGTTTTATGTTAAGAAAAGTAGGAAAATATCCTAGTGTCTTAACAATATTTCAAGCCGATCACATAGAGTATGGCGTTCGCCTCTATTTTGGAAAACACAGCCTCATTTAGTGGTTAGAGTATCGAGCTTACGATCGTGAGGTTGTGAGTTTGAATCCCGGACCGGGCTGCGTGTTGTGTTCTTGAACAAGACACTTTATTTCACGTTGCCCCAGTTCACTCAGCTGTAGAAATGAGTTGCGACGCCACAGATGCCAAGCTGTATCGACCTTTGCCCTTCCCTTGGATAACACCGGTGGGGTGGAGAGTGAAGGCCGGTATGCATGGGCGACTGCTGGTCTTCCATAAACAACCTTGCTCGGACTTGTGCCTGGGAGGGTAACTTTCTAGGTGAAATCCCATGGTCAGTCATGACTGAAGGGGGTCTCAGCATATATATATATATATATATAATATACAGAGAGAGAAAGATTTAGATAGATAGATAGATAGATAGATAGATAGATAGATAGATAGATAGATAGATAGATAGATAGGTAGATAGATAGATAGATAGATAGATATTATTTGATAACAGTTTGACTCGGCTCCATGCAACACAAAGTTTCGTAGACTCGTGAAACGACTCTATCTCGTCAAAGTTGTCGATCTCTACAAGTCTGACGAAATAGGTTCGTTTGATAAACCTGCGAACCTTTAAGCTGCATGGAGCCGAGTCAAACTGTAATTAAATAATATGGTTCCTACAGAATATGCAGGGCGCATCTTTCTATCGTTTGTCAACTCGTATGTATAAATAGCAATCTGTATATCCTACAAAATGTAGATACGCTGTAAGAGCGCCATAATACTGCGGTGTTCATCTTCAGAATGCATCTCACATAGACGTTAATCACGTGTTCTACCGGCTTCGCCGATGGTGCTTAACATTTTCCTCCTATTGCCGATACGTCTGTTTTTTTTGGGGGGGGGGGGCACCGGGATACTCAAGAGGAATATCACAGTATTATGGCGTTCTTACAGTACATTCACGTGTTAGTTAAGTAGGGGACACACACACACATATAACTTACAGTAATAAAGTCAAACCAAGTAATAATATTTTGAATACATTTAATACGTACGTTTCAGATCGTTACCCAATAGATAAGATATATTCATCTCGTATGCAATATTTTTCACAGTTAAAACATTTTAAACTATGAACAAACTGATGGACCTCACACTTTATGGGCAGAGCATTTTAAGTCGCCTACTAAATGAAGAGAGGATGTGGCTAGAAGGAGTAACGGTTATTTTTATTCAGCCCGACAGCTATTTGCAACATCGTTGAATGCTTATTCACTGTTCCCTACATCGGTAGCAAAAGATTTCCTTTTGGTGTATGGTTGGCAGTAAGTACCTGCTATTAACGAAGAAGAAATGCATCTAGCGTTCTCACCAACCGCTACTAGAACGATTTAGTCTGCTTCTGATATTTTTAGTGCTTTTGGACACAGTACGTTCCTATGTATTTACACAAATGGCTATTTTAATCTAATACTGCTTATGTTACATATAACAAACGTGTGTAAGTGCATATATATATATGTGTATATATATGTATATATATATATGTGTATGTATATGTATATATATATGTATGTATATGTATATATATATATGTATGTATATATGTGTGTGTATTTATATATACAAACAGATAGGTAGTAGTAGTAGTAGTAGTAGTAGTAGTAGTAGTAGTAGTAGTAGTAGTAGTAGTAGTATGGAGGCATGCGCTGTAACAGCGCGTCGCTGCATCCACCATTTTATTAGTGATTCCCTACTCCTCCTGGCGGATGACTCTCTTTGCATCACTCAGGCGATAACCCTCCAACTCATGTTTCTGTTTTTGGGTAGTCGTTGCTGGTGAGCTTTTTACGAGGCTGGAGGGTAAATCCTACATCAATCTCTTTTAGTCGCCTTTTACGACGCGCAGAGGAAGCGCTGAGTCTAATCTTTGACATGCCAGTCAGTCCCCACATAGATAAGAATGGACGCGGTTAATTATAATAATCGATGCTATGAACGCGTTATTCTTTGCAACATGAATAGACACCCGCTTCTTTGTTTATATATTGTGGGTAGGGACGATTGACTGCCATCTCTAGCAGGTAGGTATCCACTACCGATGACGGAGGGTAGTGATTCGCTCCCTTACAATATATCGGACACAGGTTGTGTGTCGTTAACCAGCTAGAAAAGACGTTTTCTTGGGGTTAAAATGTTGTAATATAGTTCCTTATTGAACAGCCATGTTATAGTGGCAAAAAATGTTACCGTCAAGTATTGTTATTACTTATGTCTCGTTTAGAGATTTCAGAACTAGCTACTTTGCTCGTTATTTAAAATTACTTAAAAAATATTGTTCCAGAGAACGTTATCTAATGTGTTGTCTCTATTCATTTTAAAACAGTAGATTGTGATTTGAGGAAGATATGACTGCAACTTCCAGCAGATAAAATAACTACGCAGCTACTTCACTGATAACCCGAACCTCAGAGACCGATCGTTCATTCACTTTCTCATCTACTCTACCACTTGCAATTCTAGGAATAATTCTTTATAAAATGTTTCATTAATTCCGTCGGTTTTCTTCCATTAAGCTTACATTTCAAAAATACTTACGTCCACCATATTAACATCTGTTTAATCAATTCGAAGTTAGATTTTCTTCTTGCAAATCTTCCGTTCCATTCGTTTCAATTTTCTACCGCCTAAAATACTTTTTTTTCCTTCTTACCTAAATTTTTGATTCCAAAGTATACAGTCTTTTTGATTGATTTTGAACATTCTTCAAGATTTACTTTTAAAATTTCTTATCTTGCTTTCATTTTCCAGAAACTCGCAGCAGACATATAACCGTCTGCTCAATCAATTCATTCAGACGTTTTGTGTGTGTGTGTGTGTGTGTGTGTGTGTGTGTGTGTGTGTGTGCGCGTGTGTGCATGCTTGCGTGCATGTATGTATGTATGTACGTATCCACTACTGTGTTTTTTGTTGTTTTGTTTTTTTTTTCAATATATACCTTTCATAATTAAAGATTGCTTTCAAACTATAGAAAGATTCATATTTGATTGCTTTCAAATGTTCTCAAAAAAATATTTTCTTTCAAAAATTTTTGCTCAAATTAAACACGTATCAAAATTTCACTGAATCATATAAAATGTCTTTTATATTTTTATCTTGGCCATAAATTCGTTTCTTTGTTTCTTTCCAGAGTTGCTTATTGTATTATTAATTTGTTTTTATATCTAGACACAAATATAAATGCATTTTCTCAAGTGATAGATAGATAAATAGATAGATAGATAGATAGAAGATAGATAGATAGATAGATAGATAGATAGATAGATAGATAGATAGATAGATAGATTATGTGGTTTATATGTTTACATGCATATATATACATATATACACCGTATATATATATATATATATATATATATATATATATACAGTGTATATGTATATGTATATACACACGCACACGCGCACACGCACGCACACACACACACACACACCACAGATCATACAGTTTATATATATATATATATATATATATATACACGCATATGCATGCAGCATATACACACACATTTATATATAAACTGTAAAATAAATACAGTAATCGCTCACCATATCGCGGTTCACCTATCGTGCACTCAGTACATCGCGGATTTTTCTGGTTAATATATGTGATTTATATCGCGGACTCCTCAGTATATCGCGGGTTTCTGCGGCTGATAGGTATTTATAATTTTTTAGATTTTAATTATTTCTGTGGAAGGTTCTGGAACGGTAACAGCTGCAATAGTCGAGGGATTACTGTATATATGTTATATATATACATGCAAACTGTATCCGTATGTATATATATATATTCTATATTAGATTGCGTATACATATAGGCGCAGGAGTGGCTGTGTGGTAAGAAGTTTGCTTCCCAATCACACAGCCACTCGTGTGTGTATATATATATATATATATATATATATATATACGTATGTATGTATGTATGTATTCATTATTTTTGTCTGTGTCTGTTCCTCCAGACAACAGATGTTGGTGTGTTTACGTCTCCGTCACTTAGCGGTTCGGCAAAAGGAGACCGATAGAATAAGTACCGTATATCCGGTCTATAAAACGCATCGGTATTTAAGCCGCAAGGCCGAATTTGGGAGGAAATGTTGGTTTTATCCACACATAAAGCGCACCGGTGTTTAAAAGGCCTATGGTGCTACGAGTCCGCAGCTAGCTTTTTGTTGTTGACGTATATGTAGTTTCAAAATGCCTTATTTTACAACTATGAGATGTATTGTTATTGTTATCATCTTATGTTACTATAAGCAACAACAAACACATTTCGTCAATATTAAAGTCTTTATTAGATTAGAATAACATTATCAAAACATGAAGGTAAAACAAAGCAAATACCGTGAATACTTTGGACAGTTCTAGACTTCATATTGCAATAATTCCATAGCCTTTTTTTCAATCTTAACTAAATTTGAATCTGTTAAAATAAGTTGCAGCCAATATTTGATTACTTTTTTATATATAACTAGCAGTATCGCCCGGCGTTGCTCGGGTTTGTAAGGGAAATAACTATATAAGCATTTTTAGAGAGTTACTTCCCTTATAGATGCCAATTCGAACTTTCTTAGCCATTTCTGTTTTGGTGTCTTCAAGCCATGAAGTCGTTGTTCTAAAAGAACGCTGGTCTCCTTGACAACGCTTTACGACGTTGATTTCCTTACACTCCCTTCCCCACAGCTTCACGAGGGAGGGAAGAAGGGGAGAAGCAAACAGGTGCAGGTGTGACCATGGACGCCAACTCCGCCGCCATCGACACACGAAAAATTATGCATTAAAATGGAATAAAAAATGATGTTAAATTATTTTTAAAATCGTAGACTCATCGTAGACGCGCGCTAATACTCAGACAGGCTCGATATGAATCACGACTATAAGATACCCGAATTTGGTTAAACTGCACCGCAAAATGTGGGAGTAGTTAGGAATCTAAACAGAAGGGGACAGACACTCACACAGCTACAGTTTTATATATATAGATTATCGCTGTTCAAAGTCACCTCTGATTTGGGGTTACTTTGAACAGTAATGTATTTTTTACTTATGTTCAAAAGTTGAATATGTTATTTGAAGGGATAAGTTTTCCATCAACTGAAAGAGTCGCTTTTAAGTGTTGGAAGTACGAGGATACTTCTGTAACACTTAAACATGCTCAGGATCTTTTGGTATTTTGGCACAGGCGTGATGCTTATTGGGATTTGTTTCGCTTTAAAAATGAATTAGTCCATTCAGCTGAAGGAAAATTGTTTTTAAATTGCGTTACTGGGATCTTTTCGGTTTGATCGGCAGTTTTTAACATAATTTCTAGGTAACTAAAAACTTTTAAACTTCGTACACTGGTAGAATGTGTTTATAAAACATCTTTTTCTCTTGGCTTTATTGAGAAAATTCTATAGTTTGTAAGATATTTGGGTTTTTTTTTTCTTCAATTTCTGCAATTTCAACCAATTAGTGACGTCTATTGAGTTAAAAAGCATTCTGTTCTATATGAATATGTCCCTCGTTTAAGAAACAGATTGGGTTTATTTACATTTCTGAAGAAAAAAAGATACCCTTCCCCCACCCCTAATCCTAACTAACCCTAACTCTAAAAGAGATTGAAATGCAATAGATTCGATTCTAGGGTCATAATTATGGGTGACAATTTCATATGACACCGCTAGAAAAATTGCCGTTCAAACCGAAAAGATCCCGTTACTGTGATACCTTGAGCTGTGATATAAAGAGGAAATAAAATATTACATCTTGTTTAGAGTTACCCCGGTGTTCTAAGTAACCCCATTTCACGGTATGCTTTGTTTACTTCCGGGGACCAACGTACTGTAGCAGGAGTCTTTCACATTGTTCGCCGACCGACCTTTCCTTTGAAAAAATCACTGGAATCATTTGATCTTCATACACAAATTATTTTCCCCTTGAAACTTATAAAAACTACATACTTTTCTATAAGCCGCATACTTAATTTCCCAGGTAAAAAAAAATAGCGGCTTATACATCCGAAAGTACGGTACTAGGCTTATAAAGAATAAGTCCTGGGGTCGATTTGTTCGACTAAAGGCGGTGCTCCGGCATGGCCGCAGTTAAATGACTGAAACAAGTAAAAGAATATACACATATACATGATTTATACATACATGTATATGATTTTTATATAGTTCGCCTCTTTATAACAGCGATTAATATTGGTTTCAAATTTTGGTACAATGCCAGCAATTTCGGAGGAGAAGTCGATTAGGTCGACCCCAGTACTCAACTGGTACTATTTTATCAATCCCGAAGGGGATGAAAGGCAAAGTCAAGCTCGGTGACGTTTGAACTCGGGACGTAAATAAAGACAGAATGCCGCCAACCATTTTGCCAGGCGCACGGTCGATTCTGCCAGCTTGGTGCCTTGGTGCTCATGAAATATTGTCAACCGATATTATCAGTGCTTTTCATCATATATCATCAGATATCATCATCATTATGGTCCCGTGTCGGTGGAACGTAAAAGACACCCACTATATTTTCGGAGTGTTGGCGTTATGAAGGGCATATATATATGTGTGTGTGTGTGTGTGTGTGTGTGTGTGTGTGTGTGTGTGTGTGTGTGTGTGTGTGTGTGTGTGTGTGTGTGTGTGTCTGTGTGTGTGAATGTGTGTGTGTGTGTGTATTATATATATATACTATATATATATTATATTATATATTTATATATACTATAAATGTATATATTATATAATATATATATCATATATATATATTAAACTTCGATAAACTTAGATATGTTTCGACCAATGATTGGTCTAGGCCATGTCTAACTTAATAGCACCACCTGATAGGATTATTTGAATCCTGTTTAAGTCAAGTTTTGTTTATGCTCCATTCAAGTAGTGAGTTTTTGTTGGGTGAGTTGTATCCAATTATGGGTGGCTTATCTGGTATTCCTTGAAGGAATCTATCCAGACTCCGTTTAAAGTTGATGGGATCCTTTTCCTCTTTGATCTCTTTTGGGACAATGTTAACTAGGGCAGGGCCTGTTGAGGAAAAGAAATTATGTTGCAGTATACATGTATGCTGTGATCTTGAATTGGGCAGGGGACGTATGGCCCGTGGTCCCAGTCTTGGATGAACCTTGAAGCTAATGTTCAGGTCGTTTGGGCAAAGTTGGCAGTATATTCTCCACATCGTACAAATGATGTACCGCTCACGGCGACGCTGGAGAAAGTAGAGCTTCAAGGCTTTAAGGCGATCCTAATAATCGAGAGCAGCCATGCCTTCAATTCGTTTAGTGAGTGTCCTCTGGGGTGATTCAATCCTCGAGATGTTTTGTCTTGTATGGGGAGACCACAGTGGGCAGCATTATTCGAGGTGTGGCCGTACAAAGGAGGAAAAAAGTGGTATGATGACACCTTGTTCTCTGGACCGGAAAGTTCTTAAGATCTAGGAACTCATCCTACGAGCTATATCGACCTTCTTGTTGATGTGTGCACTCCAACTGAGATCGTCATCAACAATTACACCCAGGTCTCTGATATTGTTAGAGGCTGTGAGCGGTTCCCCTGAAGGAAGAGAGTATGGCTGTTTTAGTGAGTAATTTCTTCCAAAATGCATCAGCTCAAATTTTCCCTCGTTCAGTCGCATTTTGTTTCTGTCTGCCCATTGACTCACAGCATATAGATCAGACTGGAGTTGAGTTCGGTCTGCTTCTTCATTGACGATTTGCTGGAGCTTGGTGTCATCAGCAAATATTTTCACTTTGCAGTAATGTACGACACTGGAAAGGTCGTTTATGTAAATTATGAAGTGTAGCGGACCCAAGACAGTCCCCTGGGGGACACTGCTGGTGACTTTTGCTGGGCTTGAGTGGACTCCATCAACTACAACATGTTGTGTTCTATTCGCCAGGAAATACTTAATCCAGTGTAGAACTTTTCCACGGATTCCAACATTTGCCAATTTTGAGAGTAGGATATTATGGTCTACCCTGTCGAACGCTTTGCTGAAGTCAAGATATATGACATCAGAGTTCGAACCTGTTCCCAAGGCTTTGAGTACATCTTCAATGTGGTGTAAGAGCTGTGTTAGACAGCCCCTGCCACAGCGAAATCCATGCTGATTTGTATTTAGGAGTTTGTGGGTCTCTAGGAAGTCAGCTATCCTTGATCTTAACACTCTTTCAAACACTTTAATGATGTGGGAGGTGAGTGAGATTGGGCGATAGTTGAGTGCGAGGGATCTGTTTCCCTGTTTGAAAACCGGGATTATTATATATATATATACCTATATACTATATATATATAATATATATATATATATATTATATATATATACACACACACACACACACACACACATATATATATATATATTATTATATATATATATATATATATACATAAAAGTAAAAAAATGGTACAACGAAGCACCGGTATTTACTGGAAAATAGCGAACGTAATAAATACGACGCTAATGTATAGCTTCACTGCGTATGTACTAGTAAAGATGCGTGTGTGCCACAAACATGAAAAAAATTGTCTTACCTCTAGGAAGAACATCTGAAAAATGAAAAACCTAGATAACGGATAATGCAGTACCGGTTTCGGATATTTCACGGGCTATTCTTTAGTGGAAAGCAATACTCTCGTATTGCATTACTATTTTCATTGAAACTTCTTCACTGTTCTCGCTCTGTTAACGTTTTGGCATTCAGACGAGTGTACTGGCATAGATGTGGCAACATTTGAAATATTGTTGAGGTTTATGCAGCTAATGAGGATAAATCAAATATACGTTTGGCATTCGTATTTTGAAAAATCCGAAACCGGTACCGCATTATCCATTATCTAGGTTTTTCATTTTTCAGATGTTCTTCCTAGAGGTAAGACAATTTTTTTCATGTTTGTGGCACACACGCATCTTTACTAGTACATACGCAGTGAAGCTATACATTAGCGTCGTATTTATTACGTTCGCTATTTTCCAGTAAATACCGGTGCTTCGTTGTACCATTTATTTACTTTTATGTATAATTTTACTCTCACGGGCTATTCTTTACTGGAAATAGTATTGCATACTATTTTAATGTATATATATATTATATATATATATATAATATATATATATATATATATATATATATATATATATATATATATATATATATTATATATATATATATATATATATTATACGTGTATATATTATACGTACATATATTATACATGCATATATTACACATACATGATGCGACAATGTCATCAGCCACAGCTACAATCTCACTTGGCTCGCCAGGTCTTTTCAAGCACAGCATATCTCCAAAGGTCTCGGTCGCTTGTCATTGCCTCTGTGAGGCCCAACGTTCGAAGATCGTGCTTCACCACCTCATCCCAAATCTTCCTGGGTCTACCTCTTCCACAGGTTCCCTCCATTGTTAGGGTGTGACATTTCTCATACAGCTGCCCTCATCGGTATGCAACACATGGCCATATCAGCGCTGTCGTCTCTCTTGCGCACCACATCTGATGCTTCTTATGTCCAACTTTTCTCTCAGGGCGCTTACACTTTATCGTGTAAGCAGACTGACATTACACATCCAGCGGAGCATACTAGCTTTATTTCTTTCAAGCCTATGCATGTCCTCAGCAGCCACAGCCCATGTTTTACTGCCGTGTATCATGGCTGTTCGCACGCATGCATCATACAGTCTACTTTTCACACTGAACAAGAGGCCCTTTGTAGCCAGTAGAGGTAGCTCTCTGAACTTTGCCCAGGCTATTTTTATTCTAACAGCTACACTCTCAGAGCATCCACCCCAGCTACACTCTCAGAGCATCTACCCCAGTCTTCGACTTGATCACCTAGGTAACGGAAGCTATCAACTACTTCTAGTTTCCCCCCCTGGCATGTGATGGAATCTCTTTTCTGTACATCTTTGGTGTTTATTGTCCCTGTGCATTTGCGACACATAAAATCTATATTCCCAATTAACATTCCTTTGATATTGTTGCACCTCTTATGTGTCAGTAGCTTACACTGGGCAAGCCTTTTCTGCAGATCGAGCAGGGCCATCTGCCTGAAGGGATTTATGATTTGTCCGCCTTCCTACTTGCTATGACTTTGGTTTTTGCTACATTGACTCTAAGGCCCTTCGACTCTAGACCTTGCTTCCACATCTGAAACTTCTCTAGTTCTGGGAGTGATTCAGCTATAAGAACAAGATCATCAGCATGGAGGAGCGCCCAGAGGCAGCCTGTCTTGAATTCCTCTGTTATTGCCTGGTGAACTATGATGAACAAGAGGGATCTGAGGACTGATCCTTGGTGAACCTCTACTTGTACCCTGAATTCATTGCTATACTCATTATCAACCCTCTCCTTACTGACAGCATCCCTGTACATGGCTTGTGCAGCTCTCACCAACCACTCATCTATCCCTAGCTTCCACATTGACCACCAGATAAAGGATCAGGGTGGGTGCCTGTCAAAGGCTTTCACTATGTCATCAAAAACCAAGTACAGAGGTTTATCTTTGGCTCAGAATTTCTCCTGCAGCTGTCTTACCAGAAATATAACATAAGTGGTGCTTCTCCCTGGCACAAACCCAAACTGCATCTCGTCTAAACTAACTCTCCCTAATTAGTTGGACTATGACCCTCTCCGTGACTTTCAGCATCTGATCCATCAATTTGATACCCCTAATTATTCCTATCTAAAGCGTCACCTTTACCTTCGTAGCAGTTGACTATGGTGCCGCTACACCAGTCATTGGGTATGACCCCTTCGTGTATCACCTGATTGACTCTACGGGTGAGTAGGCTATAGCTGACACCACCAGATATTTTAAGCATCTCTGCGAGGATTCCTGATGGGCTGGGGGATTTCCCTGTCTTCATACCCTTAATTGCTTTATCTACCAAGGTACTCTCAAATCGGATAGCTGGTCCCTCTGTTGGGTCGACATTTGACAGACTCTCTTTCTCTCATTCATTCTCTTCAATTAGCAACCTTTCATAGTGGTGTCTCCAAGTTTCTCCCTTTGCAGCCTCATTAAATGCAAGTGAGCCATTATCCATGCGGACACATTTCTCTGTGACATCACGATTCTCTCACACTGTATTGCAATACGAAATACTTCAAGTCTTTCGTCCTCACGGTGCAGAACATAGGCAATTTTTTTTTCTTATCTGCTTCTACTCTGGCTAAGTAAACCTGTCACCTAGCTTCCTTTCTGGCGATCTGATACAGTTCCCTGCTACCACCGCACTTCCAGCCCTTCCATGGCTGTTTCTTTTCCCTAATGGTCCTGTCAGCTAGATTGTTCCACCAGCATGTTACCTTGGGTCGAGAGGGGACTTTACAGCATCCACAGAGTTGGTGAGTAGCCCTCAACAGGTTGTCCCGTAGGAACCCCCAGTTGTCTTCCACATTATGTGATGCTACATCCTCCTCTTTTTCGTCAAAAGCTTCAAATGATAAGTCTCTAAATCTATGTCCATTTGCAGGATCCTTAAGCTCCCAGACCCTTCTTTTCCATGCTGGTCGTCTCATGAGCAGTCATTTAGCCCTGATCTTGATATTGCTAACTACTAACCTATTTTGTGGGGTGCATTCTTCACCTAGGAAAATGTGGGCATTTATAAGTAGTCATCTTTCCCGCTTCCTGGCGAGAATGTTGTCAATCTGACTAGTGTACCCACTGGCATATTATATATATATATATTATATAAAATTGCACTATCTAATGTGTCCTTCTTTTTTAAGGTACTAGAGTGTGATACGAAGGACATTTGGCTGCTGTTTCCACCAGCTTAAATCCAAATCAACAAACCAGGCCCAGAAGACAGGTCTGTCATCAAAAATGTTCCAACCACAAACTTCACATCTTATTTCCAGGGTTTCCAGTCACGACATAAGTCCATCAAAGACTACATTTCTCCAAGCACATACTCTCATTTCTTTCTCCAATGACAGCTCGGTATGTGCTTTGAAGGAAATTTGGTTTGGGTGCTATTACTAGTAGAACAAGTACTTCATGTAGAAGAACAGCAGGCAACCTTTCAGATTTTCGATACAACTGGTAAGACATCAAAACAACATCATCATCAACATCTGTTTTCCACCTGGTCTGGGTTGGACAGGAGCTGGCAAGGCCGAGAGCCATACCAGGCTCCATTGCTTTGGTATGGTTTCTATAGATAGTTGCCCTTCCTAGCGCCAAACCTTCATAGTGTACTGGGTGCTTTCTACGTGGCACCAGCACCGATGCTTTTTGTGTGGCATCAGTACCAGCGCTCTTTACATGGCACCATTACTGACAGGGTCACCAAATACCTTGCAAGACAAAACAGGCAAAAGCTCCTCAACTGGGAGGGTGGAGTAGTTCTGAGGGGTGGTGGTGGCTTTGTGCCAGATGAGAGATTAAATGTATAGATCAATGGTTCTCAACCGGGGTCCATTTAAGATTTTTGGGGGGTCTACAAAACAAAATAGTAAATTGCGGATCCGCAATAGTATTTTAAGGGCCCCCTGAAAAAATTTTACTTTTGAAATAGGAATTTTGATAGAAGTTTTTGAACATCGAATGGCTATAAGGGTCCACCAGAATGAAATAGTAATCAAAGGGGTCCACAGAGAAAAAAATAGTGAAAACCCCTGGTATGGAGGAACAGATTTGCTGAAAGAAATATTTTTAAAAAATGAAAAACATAAGAAAATGTCCCAGAATCCATAAAACAATTTTTTTTAAAGAAAAACAACAATGTTATATAATATAAATAACCTAAAATTTATTTTAATCCAGAGATTCTAGCAAGAGAAAGAGGAGGAGAAGGAAATAGGGAGGTGGGGGAGGAGGAAGACCAATTTAAAGAAGAAAACTGCTACAAGTCTGTTACAACCTTCTCAATGTTTTAGATGGTGAAGGGCCAGGGAAGAAAGGCAGAGTAACATTGAGTGTACCATCATTAGACACAGATAATTATAATAATAATAACAATAATAATAATAATAATAATAATAATAGTAATAATAATTTTTTACACTGGCACAGAGACCAGGAGTTTGTAGGTGGGGGTGGAGGCAGGGTTAGGTTGAAAATAAAAATACCAAGTGTGGTCCTGGCAGGATTTGAACTCAGAACATAAAGGGACATAACTCAACTTTCTTTTGAGTCTAATTTAGGCACAGGTTCAGAAATATTTTAGGGCACCTGAAGTCAGTTGATTCTAGCAACGCAACGACATTGGGCTGTGACTTCTTGGAAAACAGTCGAAGTTGAAACCACAGCACAGTACAGTTACATCAAAGTACATGCCCATGTTACAGCAGTACAATCACAACCTCATTATATGTTCTCAAATAGAAGAGGAAACCAACAAACACAAATTACATTGTAAACACACAAACACAAGGAAAAGCACACACAGACATCATTTTCATTTAGCGTCCGTTTTCCATGCTAATATATATATATATATATATATACACAAACATACATACACACATACATATGTATAGAATTTTTATTAGAAGCAACTCTAATAAGACAAGAATTATTGATGCCACTTATTTAATATGTTTTGATTAAATGCTTTTGGCTGCTGGATTTCATCCAAGAAAAATCCCTTTATGACATGAAGTTTTCAAAAACACTGAATACCTCAAAACCAGCTAAAATGAATCGCCCAGTAAGTGAACTATTGATATTTTGCTGCGATTTCAGCTCTTCAGCACCGTACTCCTGAGTCACCTTCAAAACAAATTCAAATCGCTGGTCTGAGGTATATAATAATTTCTTTATTAAAACTTAAGTTAAGAGTTTGTTATGTAACTCAAGTTTCATGCCACTGCAATCTTCAGGCAGTGGTATGAAAGCTCAAGTCATGAGACAAACTCTCTGCTCCAGTTTCAGTAAAAGAAAAAAACATATCTTCTACAACATGTATTGAGCACTCTTTTCTCATTCCTTCAAAATAAAGCAATGTGTATGGATACATACATGTGCATATATATATATATATACACACATACAAGCTGCCAAAAGAATGTGTGCACTCTTCAGGAGAGGAAAAGATCTGTATAAATATTAAGTAGCCCTATGAAGATAAATATCTCTTTCAATGTTTTATCAAATTGCAATAACACCAAATTAAAATATTTATATAGATTTTACTTTTTCTGAAGAGTGTAGACACTTTTTGGGTTGACTTTATAGATATATATATATATAATTTATTGTTCCGTTAAGGTAAGATCAACAAAAGTACTCCATCGAGTGAGAGATATCATTTAATGTATGCAGTATAAAGATATGAGCTACTCGTAGTTTCTTGCATTGGAGACACCAGGCATGTTATAAAAACCTGCCTAGACCCAGGTCTCCAAAGGAAGAAACTATTAGTAGCTTGCATTTTTATAGTGTACATTAAAGGATATATATATATATATATGTATGTATTCATATATACTCACACACACACACACACACACACACACACACATGATTGTCCAAGATAAACTATTCCATAGTTTTCCAGCTGATATATTAAATCAAAGCCGTTACTGCTGACATGCGTACACCTCTACTGTCCACATCTCAGATTCCATCCAATGACCACATCCAAACTGACCACAACCACCCCATCACACTGAAGAAAACCCCATTGATTCAATCCTGCAGGCTATATCTCACTGACCATAACAGCCCTGTCCACACATTACACCAGCTACAGGTCAGGGAAATACTCCTGGCCCTCAACCACAACCCTTAACCTAACCAGCCTCAGTTTCAAACTACATAACAATTTAGCTTTTAAGGTTTTCAGCCCCACCTCCCCTTTTTTTTTACTGTTTTTCTTTCCTTGTTGTTGTTATTGTTACTTTTAAGGGGCAGAAAAAGAGTGAGAAATACATTTGCCCCCTTCTCCTCTCTCCTCTGCCTATGACCCTTCCAGCTTCTTCATCATCATCATCATCATCATTGTTATTATCATCTACCTCGTTGTCGTCATGATAATCGTGATGCCGAAGCGAAGGAACAACAAGGTGGGGGTGGGGCAGGAGAGAAAGAAAGAAAGACAGAGGTGGAAGTGATGTTCTGGTGCCAACCCTGGAGCTGTACGGACCACAGAAGTTAAAAGTAGGAATCAGTGGCAGAGTGGATCGGGTAAGTCACATTGTCCACATCTGATCAGGAGTTCAAATCCACTTCAAATCCACTCCAAAAGCAAGACTGTGATTATTATCATTATTATTATTACTATTATTAATATTACTGTTATTGTTATTATTATTGTCATCATCTTTATTATTAGAAATCATTATCATCCCATTCGTCATCATCATCATCATTTTCATTATTATTGTTGTTTTTGTTGTTGTTCTTGTTAATGTTGTTGTTACTATTAAGGCTCTTGTTTACAATACTTCAACAAAGTCCTGTAGATTTCTTTCTGGTTGGCATTAGTTCGGATGCCATAGGTGTCAAATACAGTGCGACTAGCTCGGAAGCCCTCACTTTGGAGCAGATAAACCATCTTGGACAATCTTCAAGAAAACACACAAAAAAAAATAGAGAAAGGATTAAAAATAACAAAAAATAAAACAAAAAGTGTACAATAATAATAACATGTTTTGTCTTGGTACAAAAGATGGGCCACAGCAAATATTCTGCTCAATACTACAGATTTGCTTGTCAGTTGTTTGACCTTAACCAGTTGACCATGTCCCTTAGTGGCTGACGATATGTGCATCTCTGATCACAAGCAGAAGTAGTGGGGGAGCATCATAGCCATGTGTTGAGAGAGATTCTTTGGGGGCTTGAATAATTCACCCCTGTAAACATGGGTGTTTTGCTCATCATCCTTAAACCTTATTCAGGGACCCTTTGAGTGGGATGGCCCACTCAACCTGAAGAAAATTCTACCAGGGGCCCACCCGCAAGGTCATGCACTGTTTATCTTGATATGAGATCACCATGCCACACACATATGCTTATGATGCATGTGCCTGGTGTACCCTTATCAGACGGGTAGTCATGATGGATATATTGGGCTTTGTATATTTGTATCCCAGTGTCATTTTGATGGCATGCACTGCTCTCTCACTCAATAATAATAATAATCCTCTTTAATATAGGCACAACACCTGAAATTTAAGAGATGGGGCTAGTTGATTATGTTGGCCCCAGTGCTCAACTGGTACTTATTCTATCAGCCCTAAAAGTGAAAGGCAAAGTTGATCTTGGTAGAATTTGAACTCAGAACATAAAGTTGAATGAAATGCCGCTGGACATTTTGCCTGGTGTGCTAACGATTCTGCCAGCTCGTCACCTTAATAATAATAATAATAATAATAATTTCTATAACAGGTACAAGTGGCAGAAATTTGACACAAGGTGTGGTAATCAATTAAATCCACCCCATGAGGGATGAAAGACAAAGCTGACCACAGTAGGATTTGAACTCAGAATGTGAACAACCTCAAATATATACTGAAATACAAGCCTGATGCTCTAACAGTAAAGCTGTTTATTTTATTATCTGTTATGTGCAGGCATGGTCATGTGGTAAGAGGTTTTCTTCTCAATCTCATGGTTCTAGGTTCATTTTCACTGTGTGGCACCTGAGACAAGTGTCTTCATCTATAGCTTCGTGGATTTGGTTGACGGAAACTGAAAGAAGCCAGTCACATATACCTATAAATATGTGCATGTGTGTGTGTGTGTGTGTTTTCGTGTTTGTGATTGTCCCCCACTGTTTCTTGATAACTGGTGTTGGTGTGTTTATGTCCCACAACTTAGCAGTTCAGCAAAAAAGACATAGAATAAGTATCAGGCTGAAAAAAAAAACACTAGGGTCAATTCATTCAACTAAAATTCCCCGAAGATGGTGCCCCAGCATGGCTACTGTCTAGTGACTGAAACAAATATATACACACATATATATATATATATATATATATCTGGGTGGTATATAAGGGCCCATATAGTCATTGGATGCTGGTTGGGTGAACACCATACTGGGCTAAAACTTCCAAAGAGTGACGCAAACCCCAAGTCCTACTTCAACCTCCTCGTGGTACCACAGGGATCTAAACCAACAGGAGAGGATGACTGTGGGAGTCTTGTGCAATATAACCACGCCACTCTGAGCAGATGTGGCTCATTAGTTATGATTGGCAACCTGCCTAGGAGGACACTCTGAAATAAAACCTATGACCCAAGGAGCTCTCATCACAGTTTGCTGGGCCACCGCTGGGTCTAAAAGTGTAAAGGGTGGGACCTGTTCTGCACAGACTGCACTTCAACTGTAAGACTTTCTCTTTATAAATGTCCTGAAATTTGACCCATTTTATTTAAAACATATATATATACATATATATATATTTCGATTTCACTTGCCTCAACAAGTCTTCGCAAGCAGAGTTTAGTGTCCAATGAAGGAAAGGCACACATAAGTGGACTGGTTTCACCCCTGGCATAAGCCACAAGGTTATGTTCTCACTTGGACTTGCCAAGTCTTCTCAAGCATGAAATCAAATTCAATGACTGTCATCCGTGCTAGTGGAGCGCTAAGAGTACCATACGAGTGAGATCGGGGCCAGAGCAAGAAGCTGCCCTCCAAGTCGATGGCACATTAAAAACACCATTCGAGCGTGATTGTTACCTGCGTCGCCTTACTACAACTTGTGCTGGTGGCACGTGAAAAAACATTCGAGTGAGGTCATTGCCAGTGCCGCTGGACTGGTTCCTGTACAGGTGGCACATAAATAGCACCATTTGAATGTGGCCGTTGCCAGTACCGTCTGACTGCCCCTCGTGCCAGAGGCATGTAAAAGCACCCACTACACTCTCAGAGTGGTTGGCATTAGGAAGGGCATCCAGCTGTAGAAACTCTGCCAGATCAGATTGGAGTCTGGTGCAGCCATCTGGTTTGCCAGGCCTCAGTCAAATCATCTAACCCATGCTAGCATGGAAAGCGGACGTTAAACGATGATGATATATATTCTTTTACTTGTTTCAGTCATTTGACTGTGGCCATGCTGGAGCACCACCTTTAGTTGAACAAATCGACCCCAGGACTTATTCTTTGTAAGTCTAGTACTTTTTCTATCGGTTTCTTTTGCCAAACCACTAAGTTACAGTGACGTAAACACACCAGCATTGGTTGTTAAGCAAATCCACTAACAAGGCTTTGTTCAGCCCGAGGCTATAGTAGAAGACACTTGCCCAAGGTACCACACAGTGGGACTGAACCTGGAACCATGTGGTTGGGAAGCATGCTACTTACCACACAGCTACTCCTGTATATATTTATTCAAATTTATTCATATACATGACGGCTTCTTTTAGTTTCCGTCTACCAAATCCACAGACAAGGCTTTGGTCAGCCCAGGACTATAGTAGAAGACACTTGTCCAAAGTGCAGCACAACAGGACTGAACCCAGAACCATATGACTATGAAGCAAACTTCTTAACCACACAGCCACATCCATGCCTACAATCATCTAATTAATATAATTACTGAGAATATTTTGTTTGTTTTTTTACTTGCTTTTGCCAGGTTCTTGCTGTGAACCAGTGTCAGACATAACAACCCCCGTCCAACATACAACAAAATAATTAGAGAGAAATTTTTAACTTACTTGGGGAGGAAAACACCTTTGAACTTGCGTTTGTGGATGTTATAGAAAAAGGGTGGCATAGCCAGTACAGGGCTTGGGTCAGGATCAGGAAGACAAATCCTCTTTATAGGGGGCTCATTGGTGAGATTTTGACAATTTCTCGCACTCCTGTCTACAGCGAAGTCCATTTTCAAGTTGCCGTGGGGATCGGAAGACGTTGACACGACAGTAACAGACACAGCACCCTTCATGTTGGCCGTCATTTCACTTGCATTGGCGTCGACAATAGCACCATCACCATTTCCAATTGCTGAATTCTCAGATGTTGCTGGGCCCACATCAACTGAAGCAGCAGCAGTAGCAGCAGTAGAAGTAGTAGTTGTGGTAGTATTATTATCATTATTATTATTATTATTTTTATTATTATTATTATTATTACTTTTATTATTACTATTATTATTTTTGTTGTTGTTGCTGTTGGTTTCTACGTTGTTATCAATGGGGTTGCCGGACACAGTCCTTGAGAGTGAGGTGCTTGACGAGGACAGCAAAGAAGCCGCAGGTGCCGATGACGAAGTCTTGCGTTTCAAACTGTTAAGGGCTGACCTCTCGTTGTGCTGCTGAGCGGACAGTGAAGGATAAGACAACAAGACAGAATGTGACGGTGATGGTGAAGACGAAGACTGGCAATTCTTTGAAGATGAGCTGGAATCTACAGGACTTGAACTACAAATGCATTCATTAAAAATTGAACTAAGTTGGGCCTCAAGGCGCTCACTGAGTTTCATATCTCTAGCAACTGATATCATCTGTTCGACAAACTTGGCATTGAATATGTTATCACACCTGCAAAAAGAAAGATATTAAAACATTATCTATAAATGTAACAATCTTTTCAACTATAGGCACAAGACCTGAAATGTGGGGTGGGGTGGATAGTCGATTACTTCAACCCTAATACATGACTGGTACTTATTTCATTGAACCCTAAAGGATGAAAAGCAAAGTCAACTTTGCTGGAATGTAGAGATGGATCATCATTATCATCATCCAGTGTTTTAAGTCTGAGTTTTGTCCCTGTTAACAGGGATGGCTGGATCTACCCCAATGCCATAGCAACTGAGGCAGGCAGGTGCAGCCCACCCCAACCTTTGGGCTAGCTGGTGCCCATTCTCCCTTGCTATCATACAGCTTTTTTGAAGCTGGATTTTCTATGGGGAGCATGCCCTTTCTTACCCCTAACCTCAGTTTCAAGACATGCCATCCCAAGACCAAGGCCCCTACCACAATTTTTAAGAAATGTGGTAGAAAACTAGCTCAGGAAAGCAGGGACACTACTCCCTGAGACCCCTTTCGGAGCCCCCACTAATGTTGCTAAACATTTCATCCAGCATGTTAACGATTCTGCTAGCTCGCAACCTTAACCATGAACATAAAAATGATGGATCCTAATTTAGGCACAAGGTCCATACTTTTGAGTGTACCAGAGTATTTGACTGCTACTTTCTTTTATTGACACTGGAGAGATGAAATGCAAAACTGATCAGAGCAGGATTTGAACTCAGAATGAAAAGGCCGGATAAAATGGATTTAGAGTCAAGGCCAGCTATTTTGTGGGGAGGTGCTTAGTCATTACTATTAACCCCTTGGACTGATAGGGTGCTCATTGTTTTATAGAGTGATCTCAATAGGGACCACTTAAAGTGATCTCAAGACTATAGGGACTAATTCTGTTATACAAAGAAACTTCTTCAATACAATAAGGACCAGCTTGTATTACAAACAGACCTCTTTATAGTAAGGACTACTTTGTTTCAGAACCAGAGCTAAATCCTTCATGAAACTACAAAGAACCCCCAAAGAGTTTGAATATGTACTTACCACATGGGGCCAAGTTTTAATGCTGTTTTACCAGGAGTTTCTGATTGACAATCACAAGGAAGAAGATCATAGAGGTTTTCTACAAAGCAAAAATTAAATTGAATTTAATTTAAATAAATAAATAAACAACAAAACAGTGGGTGGGGCCATAACTGGTCGTGGGGTCAAGATATACTGTACTTCTGACCACAAGGTCACATGTTCACATCTTAATACAACTCTTCTTCTTGTCATGAGACCCACACCAAAACACCAAATCTCTTGCTTTTTCCAGTTTCTATAACTGAACTATAGAAGCAATCATTCGCTGACAAAGAATTGGATGGCCCATATATATATATAAACATATACACACATATACACACACATATATACATACAGAATATGGGGTTTAGTTCACTAGTAATCTAAACTAATAGGGTTCCAAGCTCGTAACTGAGATGAGAGCTATGGATCCATTTTATGCTCCTGATTTACCAGTTATATATTTGTGAAAGAGGACAACAAACAACAAGGCATAACAAGCATCTCAGTAATAACATATGACTTGAGATGCTTGTTATGCCTTGGTATTTGTTGTCCCCTTTCACAAATATATCCCCCAAAAGATCCATACTCTGCAACAGAAGAGTTAAGATCAGTCCCCCACCCCAGTGATGTGGATTAACTTGCAAGAGTCTTGTACTAGTGCCACGTAAAAAGCGTCCATGCAATGCCATGAAAAAGAGCCTGTGTGGTGCCACATAAAAGTAGAGCCTGTATAGTGCACGCAGCACCCACTGTAAAGTGGTTGGCATTAGGAAGGGCATCCAGCCATAGAAACCATGCCAAATCAGAAAGGAGTCTGGTGCAGCAAAGGGAGAAGGGATAAATTTTGTGAAAAGGTGGTAATGGAGAGAATAAGGAAGGGCAGTGTTGGGAGTGGAAATAAAGGAGACAGAGGAAGAGGGAAGAGTAATATCAGGGGTTTGTGTGGAGGAGAGGGGACAAAGTAATAATGGGGTGGCTTCACTAGGTGGCCCCAGCCATAGGGTAAGCCAGTCATACGCTGGTAGGACAGACAGATATCCCTGCCAGCATATGTTGCGCAATTCATTTTAAAGCCCAAGACTTGTGATGGGTCCCTGTGACGGGATGGGTTAGTCCATCTACCATGCCAACATGAGTTGGATGGCTTGTTAGGGTCCTAGCCCTTATAGTTATATAAATCTATATGGTTTCAGTGCCTTCCCTTTCTTACACTACAGAAACAAAGTATCTTGTCCACGCACATCTACACATACAGAGACAGACACGATAAACAATGAAGATACTTACCAACACTTGCCCGCATTTCAGGACAAAAAGCTCTCTCTTCACAGATCTGACAGTGTATTAGAGGACGGACTTTCAGAGAGCACATGTCTGCATAATAGGGACCACGCTGCACTTTAATTACAACCAACACAAATGGCTCGACGCACACGCCAAACATCACCTGGATACCTTTGCTGCATTTTGCTGCAGATCTAGAGAAATAATTACACAGAAATATCTATCATTAAGAAGGAATTTAAATATATAAATGCTGAAAAAAGGTGTTAATTCAAGGAGAGAGAGTAAAACAGAGTGAGAGAGCCAAACAGATAGAAGGAGCAAAAGAGAGAGAGAAAACAGTGAGAGAGAGAGAGACAGAGCAAAAGAGAGAGAGACCCAAAATGATTTCAAATTTTGGTACATGGTTAGCAATTCTGGGAGCAGGGATGTGTTAATTACATCGAACCCCCCCCCCCCCCCCCCGTGTTC
Source organism: Octopus sinensis (assembly GCF_006345805.1). Classification (NCBI taxonomy): domain Eukaryota; kingdom Metazoa; phylum Mollusca; class Cephalopoda; order Octopoda; family Octopodidae; genus Octopus; species Octopus sinensis. The sequence continues at coordinate 41,389,531 of NC_043011.1, forward strand.
AACTGCTTCTAATTTTTTCGACCCTGAAAGAATGAAAGGCAAAGTTGACATTGGCAGAATTTGAACTCAGAATATAAAGACAGACTAAATGCTGCTAAGTATTTTGTCCAGCACGCTAACGATTATGCCAGTTTGTCGTCTTACCCAAAATATTGTAATTTAAAGAGACTCTAAACGGTGGCGCCGGTGGTGATATGCGTGTGTGTGTGTGTGTGTGTGTGTGTATAAAATGTTAACGACGGTGATATAATGGTGATGGAGGGGCGAGGGTGCAAAATCTACTTTTGTTTCCGCCTCCCCCATCCTTCTCTGGCCATAGTCCTGTAGAGATTCGCTGCTTTAGTTTCCGTTGGTTTCGGTTTTTCCCCCACAGGTAAATGTTGCATTAGCAAAGTTACCTCCCTTGAAATACTTGAGCTCTTTTGTTCAACCAACTGAGCTGCCAACACATTTAATATCTAATAAATACATAAACGGCTGAGTATTCCATTGATATGTGTACTCTTAAACTATAGGTACAATTCACTCAACACGTTTCTGCACAAGTTCCAGCAATCCAATTCCACATACAGGTCTTGGATAAGCCTGGGGCTAAAATAAAACACACTGACCCAAGGCACCAGGCAGTGGGATCGAATCCGTCGTTGCGAAGGGAACTTCTTAAATTATTCCCCTATCTTTTTATCGTTTAACTGTTTCAGATATTAGACTGTGGCCATGATGGGGCATCGCCTAGTAGAATTTTTAGTTGAACGAATCGACCCAGCACTTACCATTTTTTAAAGCCTGGTACCCATCTATCGGTCTTTTTTTGCCAAACTGCTTAGTTAAGCAGCGGTGAGGGTCAAACACAGACACAAAGGCACACACACACACACATATACATATATGATGAGCTTCTTTCAGTTTCCGTCTCTGTGTCGGTGGCACATAAAAACACCATCCGAAGACCCGGCAAGACTAGTCAGGCCATAACCCATGGCCCCTACCTGGGACGTAGTCAGTCCACCTGTGCATACCTTCCTTCTTGTGACACTTGTGAAGACCTGTTGAGGCAAGTGAAAATCAAATCAAAACAAATCAAAATAGATGAACATCAATGGAATTTGTATCCTTGTGGTACCAGTGCCGGTGGCACGTGGCACACAAGAAAACCATCCGAACGTGGCCGTAGCCAGTACCGCATCGACTGGCCTCCGTGCTGTGGGCACGTAACAAGCACCATCCGATCGTGGCCGTTTGCCAGCCTCATCTGGCACCTGTGTCGGTGGCACATAAAAACACCATCCGAGCGTGGCCGTCTGCCAGCCTCGTCTGGCACCTGTGTCGGTGGCACATAAAAAACACCATCCGAGCGTGGCCGTTTGCCAGCCTCGTCTGGCACCTGTGTCGGTGGCACATAAAATCACCCACTACACTCTCGGAGTGGTTGGCGTTAGGAAGGGCATCCAGCTGTAGAAACACTGCCAGATCTGACTGGACTGGTGCAGCTTTCGGGCTCCCCATGCCCCAGTTGAACCGTCCAACCCATGCTAGCATGGAAAGCGGACGTTAAATGATGATGATGATGATGATGATGAAATCCACTCACAAGACTTTGATCGATCCGAGACTATAGTAGAAGACACTTGCCCAAGATGCCATGCAATGGGACTGAACCCAGAACCATATGGTTGTGTAGCAAGCTACTTACCACACAGCCACGCCTGCGCCTGTATTCTGGATTGTTAAATACATCGACCCCTTTCCCCTTTGGTTTGGTTTTTCTGTTTGTTGCTTCTTTCGACGCGCCCCAGGACTGATAAGAGCAATTCAGTTTCCATGGTGAATGATTAACTGAAATGACAATACTCTCTCATACCCTGGATGGAACGCCAGTCCATCGCAAAGTTAACTTCCCGACTATTACTTGAACTCATTTATAGGTGAATGGCTTGGTGCAACGTGAAATGAAGTGTTTTGCTCAAAAACACTATTCACTGTCGACTCGAAACCACGCTCTAACAATCCTAAGTGCAACACTTTAACCATTAGGCTACGTGCCTTCAGACCAAACTCAATCACATTATCAAAATTACCTACTTTATAACAAATATCGGGAACCCTTCGATATTCGAACACGACGTCATACCCCCACACAACCTTCTCTCACAATATAAATAGCGACCAGGCTGAAAAAGAGGGTGAACGATGTCATCTCCTCACACCGACACTCTCTGGACCAATACCGAGGGAACACTCAAATATTTCCGACAATAATCACAGTGAAGTCCTTTCCCAGCTTCTATACTCCGCCAATATAGGATTGCTGCTTATCAGAGTTTTTCAAAATCTTAGTTTTGCGTCATTGACATGAATTAAGCTGTAAGGGAGATAACTCTTCCGGGTTGTAAACTGCAGAAAATTGGTTTTTCCATGTTTGACATGGGTCAGACGGAATTTGTTGAAGCAGATTTTCTACAGCTGGATGCCCTTCCTGTGCCAAACCTTCACCTGTTTCCCAGCAAGGTAATGCTTCCCTATAGCCAGACATATTTTTCATACAAAACTGGAAACAAACAACACAGCTTGTAAGACAGTGACACTCGTTAAAAACTCGTTTATAACCATCACATGACGTCAAGACAAGAGACACATACAGATGTATATATCTATACACACACATACACACACACACAGACAGACACACACACACACACACACGTGACACACTTTTACACAGTTCTTGCTTTTTATGAAATTCTAAAGATAAGCATTAGCACCAGTTTTAAGGTACTTCTTATGGAAACCCTGGGGTGCCATAATGAGTGATGCTTCTGAAATCTCAAGTGGTACCAGGCCTTTAAACATCAGACCCTTTTGCCCAGTCGACCCAACCAGGAGTTGATCAAGACCCAGTTTGCATCCCAATACCAGCAAACCACTGGTCTGCTCTCTTTATCCAAAGCTCCCTACTGACACAGTAATTGAATTTATGGAATTCCAGAGATGCTCTGTTTGAAGTCAGGGATATAGACACATGGAGGGACTTGGCACTGTGGGGTGAGTCCTGGCCATGCTCCTCTTGTGTCTCCCCAGAATGTGCTACTCTGTGCTGCACCTGATCCGTGCTATCCAGACATTTCATTTTGACCTGATGAATTTAGGAAGGGCATCCACATGTTGAAACCATGACAAAGCTGACACTGACACTTGGTGCAACCCTGCAGCTTCCTAGGCTCTGCCAAACTGTCCAAACCATGCCAGCATAGAAAGCAGATGTTAATTTAGGATGATGATGATGATGATGATGGTCTTGCATTTTTTTGCTGCAGATACATTCTGTGTTCATTATCCTATTCCTGTTTGTTTGGCTGAAAATCCATAAATCCATGCTGTTGTAGGATCACGTTCTCTGTCCACTCCAAAGATTATAGAGTTTAACAGAAAGGATTAAAATGGATTGAAGAGCAAAAAGTGGAAGAGTATTAGTGAATTTAGCCCTTTAGCATTTAAACAAGCTAAATCTGGCCCAGATATTCTACATGTTTCATGTTCAAAATGGCCAGATCCAGCCTCTCATACCTACCCTACAACATCATTCTAAAACT
>NC_043011.1:41398120-41400620 GCF_006345805.1 Octopus sinensis
GGAGTGGCTGGCGTTAGGAAGGTCATCCAGCTGTAGAAACACTGCCAGATCAGACTGGAGTCTGGTGCAGCCTCCTGGCTTCCCAGACCCCAGTTGAATGTCCAACCCATGCCAGCATGGAAAACGGACGTTAAACGATGGTGATGATGTTACTATAAGCGAATTTTCATAAGTTTGTGTGAACAGACTGTAATATTTTGGCCTGTTCCCAATATCATTTTATTAATAGCAATTCTTGTACTTGACCGACTTAAGCTCATCCAGCTGCCCCCAATCTATGGCACCCAGTCTCGTGCCTGTCTGTCATACAGCCAAATAAGAAACTGATTTTCAGATACATTTATAGCGAAAAAAGAAAAATGTTATATGGCAATAAATATGCCATCGTTATCAACATTGGACGTCCATTTTCCATGCTGGCATGGGTTGGACGGTTTGACACAAAGAAGCAAGTCAGAAGACTGTGCCATGCTTCACTGTCAGCTTTGGTATGGTTTCTATGGCTGGACATCCTTTTTAATACGAACCACTTTGCAGAGTGTACTGGGTGGTTTTCACATGGCAGTAGTTTGTCCTCATTTAACATCCGCTTTCTATACCAACATGGGTCAGATGGTTTGAGTGGAGCCTGAAGACCTGTTGAAGCAAGTGAAATCGAAATCAAATTCGATGACTGGCATTCATGCCAGTGGAGTGCTAAAAGTACCATACAAGCATGATCGTTGCCAGAGCAACAAACTGGCCTCCGTGCAGGTGGCACGTAAAAAGCACCATTCGAGTGTGATTGTTACCTGCGTCGCCTTACTGGCACTTGTGCTGGTGGCACGTGAAAAAACATTCGCACGCAGGCACACATGAACACATACATACATGGGCATACACACGCATATACACACACATGTACGCACATATAACTCCACACATACACATAGACGCATGCACACACCACATACATACACGCACACACATACTTCAAACTGCCACTCGAACATCGTTCTACTGACCATTTCTCTACGCACATGTGAAGAGACACACACCTACACAAAGAACCACCATTCTTGTTACCATGCTGATGAATCCTTCCTACAACATTAACAGACACAAAGTTCACTCACACATACACATATAAACAGCCAACACCACACACACAGACTTGCACAAACGCACATACCCACACATACCGCTTCTTACACTCTCCTGTCTTAGAAAGAACTTTTTTTCCACCCATTCCCTTCTGGTCATTTTAAAATGTAACTACATGTGAATCATTGGCAAATTTTTTCTTCCGTCTTCCTTTTCTCTTGGACTTTCTCTGTCTCCTGTTTCTGAAGAAGGCTTTGCTTGAAACTTAAAACCACATATATGTGCATGCGTGTGTGTGTATATATATATGTAGTTTCAGCTCAGAACTGTGGCCATGCTGGGGCACCACTGTTTTGCCACACTAATATTACTTAGAGCCTCCTTTAATATGTGGCACTTGTTAAAGAATGGAGTTTGATGTCGCTACTCTCATTTGCACCTCTTGCTGTGAGGTAGGTTCATCTGGGACTCTTGACAGGAAGAGGTCCAGTTTTGATTTGAAAACACCTACATCCATTTTGTGTAGGTCCCTCGGGCTCTTTGGGAGAATATTAAAATGCTGTGGGCCCCTGAAACCCAGGCTGTTGCAGTAACTGGTAGTGAAGCGTGATGGCATTGCTGGGATCTTTGGCACTGGGCAGTGTTGACCTTTTCTTGCATGGTGTAGCTTTCATTGCCAAAGTTTGGCACAATTCCTTCAAGGATCTTCCACATGTATATTACTGCGTATCTCTCCCACCTTTGCTTCAGGGAGTAGAGTCTTAGTTGTTTCAGCCTTTCCCAGTAGCTGAGCTGTTGCAATGAGATGATCTTCTTTGTGAAGCTTTGCTGGATTGCTTTAAGGTCCATTGTTAATTTTACATAGCTGGGAGCAGCATTCCAGGCAGCTGAGGACAAATGCCCTCTAGAGGGCCATCATGGTTTCCATTTCTCCGTTTCTGAACATTCTCAGGATCCAGTCAGCCAGTCGTCTGCACTTTGTCGCCATCCTTGTAATGTGCACTTGGAAAGAGGTATCATCACTCACGTCGATACCCAGGTCCCTCACTGATTTAGGCTCTGGGATTGTAATACTCTGTGGACCAGTGTACCCTGTAAGTTTTACATTCAGTTTTGGATGCTGGTAGCGCAGGGCTTGGAATTTTCCAGCATTAAACTGCATATTGTTATCCTCAGCCCATCTGTAAATTGAGTCCAACTCCTGCTGCAGATGTGCAACATCACTGGGTTTCTGTATTTTCTGCGAGACTTTTGTATCGTCTGCATAGCTAGCAAGGGTGGCTATCCAGGCAGTTGAGGACATATCTGAGAGGTCCAAGACAGTGCCCTGTGGAACACTGCTCACTAATTGTGTTTTCATAGAGGTGGCTCCATTGGCCACTACTGCTTGACTTCTATTTTTCAGAAAGTCATGTAA
>NC_043011.1:41405620-41503120 GCF_006345805.1 Octopus sinensis
TGATGTTCACTGACGAGTCGCGATCAGTCTCGTCAGTGACAAGCTGTCCATGTGCGACGCCGCAGGGGTGAGCGCTTCAACAAAGACTGCATTGCTCCCACCATGAAGCATGGTGGGGGTGGTCTGATGGTGTGAGGGGCGTTCAGCTACAGTGGTGTTGGGCGGCTCTATGCCATCGAAGGCAACATCAACGCAGCAAAGTACGTTGAGATAGTACGGGATACCTCTTTGGTGGCGAGGAGTACGTGCTCCAGCAGAACAACGCGCCTTCCCACACAGCCAAGCTCACAACCGGTTTCTTCAAGGACTATGGGGTGACGGTCATGGACTGGCCTGGCCAGTCACCTAACCTGAACCCTATTGAGAACCTCTGGAGTCGATTGGGTAGGGATTTGAATGTGCAGTAATACAGGAACCGACACGAGCTGTTTGGGGCACTTCTTGCTCCATGGAGGGCCATCCCTGCACAGTACCTGCAGGCACTCATAGACAGCATGCCGACCCGCGTAGCAGCTGTCATTGCTGCCAAGGAGGAGCAACAAGATATGACTAAATTTCACGATTAATAACAATTATGTGGTGTGCTGGGAGATGTTTTAATAAATTTTTGATTAAAAACGAGTTCGTTTCTGATAATAAGTTAATTAAATTAAGAAAATGTAAGAAAATGTAGAAATTTGAGAAGTGCTAATTAATTTCCGACGCAAGTGTATATACATATATATATATACATATAATTTTAATCCAAACGGGAAAACAGAAAAAACAACAACACGTGGAACAATTACAGTATTATTATTAATAGGCGCTCAGGAAAGATGGAAGCAGGAAGGTATGACGTTTCGAGCGGAGCTCTTCGTCGGAAACATAAAGAAGGAAGAGAGAGGAAAGAAAGATCCCAAAGTGGGCAACAAGAGGGAGAAAAAAAAAACGACTGGTGTTTACGAAGTACACATGGTGAAAAGCTACCGTCCAATCCATGCTAGCATGGAAAGCGGACGTTAAACAATGATGATGATGTATATATATACATATATATATATATATATATATATATATATATTACATACATATATATACACATACAATATATATACACATACATATATCATCATCATCCTCATCATCATCATTTAGCGTCCGCTTTCCATGCTAGCATGGGTTGGACGGTTCAACTGGGGTCTGTGAAGCCAGAAGGCTGCATCAGGCCCAGTCTGATCTGGCAATGTTTCTACGGCTGGATGCCCTTCCTAACGCCAACCACTCCGTGAGTGTAGTGGGTGCTTTTTACGTGTCACCCACATAGGTGCCAGATGGAGCTAGCAAACGGCCACGGACGGATGGTGCTTTTTACGTCCCACCGGCACGGGGGCCAGGCGAGGCTGGCAACGGCCACGAACAGATGGTGCTTTTTACATGCCACCGGCACGGGGGCCAGTCGGGGCAGCGCTGGCAACGGCCATGATCAAATGGTTCGCTTACTTGCCACTGGCACTGGTATCACAGCTGCAATTTCCATTGATGTTGATCGACTTCGATTTTGGTTCTGCTTTCTGATATCTGATTTGATTTGGTTTGATTTTGATTTTCACTTGCCTCAACGGGTCTTCACAAGTGGAGCTTTGTGTCCCAAGAAGGAAAGGTATGTATAAGTCGACTGGCTACATACCAGGTAGAGGCCACGGGTTATGGTCTCACTAGTCTTGCCGGGTCTTCTCAATCACAGCATATATATATATATATATATCAGAGAAGAGATATTTACATCATAGAAAGGACATACCCTACAAGTGCTCTGGAAGATATATATATATATACATACACACGAACATGGATTAAGCAAACGTGTATGAGTGTATATATGCAAATATAATTGTCTATGCAGCTATATTTAGAAGACATTAACAATGCGTATGTACACACAAATATATGTATAAAAAACTATTTCTATCCATGCATAAAGGTCGTTGAATTATTAATTTTAGTCATGGAAACCACACACATTACGTGCCCGCGCGTGTTTTTATGTGTGTGTGTGTATGTATGTATATATATATATATATACATACATACATGCACGCACACACACACACACACACACACACACATACATACATATTAAAATGAACAGGCAATAGGACGGCGCCCTGTATGACCATATTTGTTGGACAGGCAAAAAAAAACACACACATAGTTATATATATACAAACACATATTGCGTATGTGTTTAATGCCTTTGTATTATAACATATATATATATATATAGTGCCGGTGGCACGTGGCACACAAGAAAACCATCCGAACGTGGCCGTAGCCAGTACCGCATCGACTGGCCTCCGTGCTGTAGGCACGTAACAAGCACCATCGATCGTGGCCATTTTGCCAGCCTCATCTGGCCCCTGTGTCGTGGCACATAAAAAAACCATCCGAGCGTGGCCGTCTGCCAGCCTCGTCTGGCCACCTGTGTCGGTGGCACATAAAAAACACCATCCGAGCGTGGCCGTTTGCCAGCCTCGTCTGGCACCTGTGTCGGTGGCACATAAAATCACCCACTACACTCTCGGAGTGGTTGGCGTTAGGAAGGGCATCCAGCTGTAGAAACACTGCCAGATCTGACTAGACTGGTGCAGCTTTCGGGCTCCCCAGACCCCAGTTGAACCGTCCAACCCATGCTAGCATGGAAAGCTGACGTTAAATGATGATGATGATGATGATGATGATGATGATGGGTAAGGATATTTTGAATATATTTAATTAACAGAGCAGAAATATATAGTTGAATATATTAATGAAAATAATAGTAATAAACTAAATAAAAGGAGCAGTAAGAAGCTTAAATTGAGATACACAGATAGGCGAAGAGACAGGTGGGTAGGCATACAGGTATGAAGACTACCAGACAGACAAACTGACAGACAGATGTTACTGTTGACATACATTTTATTACTGAAACTTTTGATGCATGGGGAATTAAAAAGAAACTAGACGAGAAACAAATGAAGTAAAAGGGATAAATTATGTAGAAGTGGCTGTGTGGTAAGTACCTTGCTTACCAACCACAGGGCTCTGGGTTCAGTCCTACTGCATGGCACCATGGGCAAGTGTCTTCGACCAAAGTCTTGTGAGTGGATTTGGTAGACGGAAACTGAAAGAAGCCCGTCGTCGTATATATATATATATATGGCCCAGTGGTTAGGGCAGTGGACTCGCGGTCAGAGAATCGCGTTTTCGATTCCCAGACCGGGCATCGTGTGTGTTTATTCAGCGAAAACACCTAAAGCTCCACGAGGCTCCAGCAGTGGGTGGTGGCGACCCCTATTGTACTCTTTCACCACAACTTTCTCTCATTCTCTCTTCCTGTTTCTTGAGTAGCGTTGCGATGGACTGGCGTCCCGTCCAGCTGGGGGGAACACATACACAACAGAAACCAGGAAACCGGGCCCATGAGCCTGGCTAGGCTTGAAAAGGGCACATAAATAAAAATATATATATGTATGCATGTGTGTGTCTGTGCTTGTCCCCCCAACATTGCTTGGCAACCAATGCAGGTGTGTTTATGTCCCCGCAACTTAGCGGTTCAGCAAAAGAGACCAAAAGAATAAGTACTAGGCTTCCAAAGAATAAGTCCTGGGGTCGATTTGCTTGACTAAAAGGCGGTGCTCCAGCATGGCCACAGTCAAATGACTGACACAAGTAAAAGAGTAAGTCAGTGACTAACAATTTCATATTTCAAAGGGAGACAACTTCAGACATGTTTTGGTGTCACTTTAACCTCATCAGCAATCAGTGAGACATAGCCTTCCCTGTTGCTTTTAGTGTTGAAGCAATGAAGAACGAAGGTCCTGATTGAACAAGGCCTATTGGTCAAAGATGTTCCATTATGACCATCACATCTTATTTTAAGACTGTGTTTTAGGCACACAGATGTGTGGTAAGAAATTTTCTTCCCCACCACATGATTCTAGGTTCAGTCCCACTGCATGGCACCCAGGGCAAGTATCCTTTACTATAGCCCCAGGGCAATCAAAGCCTTGTGAGTGGACTGAAAGAAGCCCATCATTTATATATCATCATCATCATCATCATCATTATCATCGTTTAACGTCCGCTTTCCATGCTAGCATGGGTTGGACGGTTCAACTGGGGTCTGGGAAGCCAGGCAGCTGCACCAGGCGCCAGTCTTGATCTGGCAGAGTTTCTACAGCTGGATGCCCTTCCTAACGCCAACCACTCCGTGAGTGTAGTGGGTGCTTTTTACGTGCCACCGGCACAGGTGCCAGACAGGGCTGGCAAACGGCCATGGTCGGATGGTGCTTTTTACGTACCACCGGCACGGGGGCCAGGCGAGGCATATATATATATATATATATATACATACATACACACACACCCACACATATATATACTGATAAAAACAACTTTACATTAATCTGATGGGTTACTCCATTCTTTTATAGAGTACAAATTTATTGTTGTTAAACAAGAATCTTATTGACAGTGACTTTGAAGTTTCGGTCATTTAAGCTATCATACTGAAGCTGCAGTAGAAGAGGACAGTTGCCCAAAGTGCCATAGTGTGGGACTGAACCTGGAACCATGTGGTTGGGAAGCAAGCTTCTTACCACACAACCACACCTGCACCTATATATGTGTGAGCGTATGCACGTGTGTAGAAGGTTGAAAAGTAACACACGAGTTGATATCATCATCATCATCATTTAGCGTCCGCTTTCCATACTAGCATGGGTTGGACTGTTCAACTGGGGTCTGTGAAGCCAGAAGGCTGCATCAGGACCAGTCTGATCTGGCAGTGTTTCTACGGCTGGATGCCCTTCCTAACGCCAACCACTCCATGAGTGTAGTGGGTGCTTTTTACGTGCCACCCGCACAGGTGCCAGACGGAGCTGGTAAACGGCCACGAACGGATGGTGCTTTTACGTGCAACCGGCACAGGGCCAGACGAGGCTGGCAACGGACACGAACGGATGGTGCTTTTACATGCCACCGGCACGGAGGCCAGTTGGGGCGGCGCTGGCAACGGCTACGTATAAGATATGTATAAGAAAAATAAGACAAGGTAGAAAATGCTAAAGTAATTTTATCATGAAATACATTTTGTGCCGGTTTCAGCCTTTTCCACATTTTCAATTAAGAGCAAAACAGGAAACGCAATTGAATTGAAGAAAAAAATCAAATGAAATGGTTTGTAAATATTTCCATGGTCTTTAAATTCAGTGGGACAGTTTCCTTTTTTCTGTCTCTCTCTCTTTTTTTTTCCTTTGTGAAGGCTGCATAGGTAGTAGCAGATCTGAAGAAATAGTGTTTATGAGGGCAGAGAAATGTTGGTTCTGAAGTTTAATCAGCAGCAGACAAGGAAGAGGAGAAGGAGGAGAAGACAGAAGACAGAAGAAGACAGAGAAGAAGAAGACAGAGAAGAAGAAGAAGAAGAAGAAAAGACAAAGAAGAAGACAGAGAAGAAGAAGACAGAAGAAGACAGAGAAGAAGAAGAAGACAGAGAAGAAGAAAAAGACAAAGAAGAAGACAGAGAAGAAGACAGAGAAGAAGAAGAAGAAGAAAAAGACAAAGAAGAAGACAGAAGAAGAAGAAGAAGAAAGAGGAGGAGGGAAGTGGTATGACTCAGTAGTAGTGCCATCACAGGTGCTTTTTGCATGGCACCAGCAACAAGAGAAGTAAATGAAATAAAGAAGTTTTTTTTCTGCAAGAGAGGAGCGGCAGCCAGACGTATTTCACAAATTCAGTAAGGGAAGAAAAGCAATAAAAACCAGCTGCAGTTTGAGGCAAGTCAGAAGTGCTGGCAAGAAATGTAAAGAAGACATGCCGTGATTTTTGGCAGATACACTTTGAGATACTACAATCATGGATAGAAGCACCATACGAGTGTGATCGTTGACAGAGCGGCTATTCGAGTATGATCATTACCAGCGTTGCCTTACTGGCACTTATGCCTGTGCTAGTAGGGTCCCAAGAACACCATCGGAGCGTGATCGTTGCCAGAGCAGCCAACTGGCTTCCGTACCCGTGGCACGTAAAAGGGCAACATTCGAGCGTGATCGTTACCAATGTTGCTTCACTGGCACCTGTGGCAATGGCATGTGTAAAAAGATTCGAGCGAGGTCATTGCCAGTACCGCCTGACTGGCCCCCGTGCCGGTGGCACGTAAAAAGCACCCACCACACTCTCGGAATGGCGTTAGGAAGGGCATCCAGCTGTAGAAACTCTGCCAGATCAGATTGGAGCCTGGTGCAGCCATCTGGTTGCCAGCCCTCAGTCAAAATCGTCCAACCCATGCTAGTATGGAAAACGGACGTTAAACGATGATGATGATGATGATGAAGCCACCCAGTTCCAAAATGAATGAGTAATTTTCTCAGAGTTTTCCCAACTGTCGTAGGGTCCATTCTTAACCTTGGTGCAGCCCAACTATGTCTGAATCACTGGGGTGAGTGTGAGTTGTGAACGTTGGCTGCATGAAGTATGTGAAGGAACATGTCTAAGGCAATGGTTCCAGTTGTTAATTTGCCTGACACAGATGGGTCAAAAGTGAAACACTCAAAGTCATTTGCTAACAGAGACTTAACATACAATAAAGAATCGATGGGGTTCTGACCATTTAGCTAAACTGAAGCGCCATGCAGATTGAAAGTGTAATATGCAAATGTGTAGGGGCGAGGGGCATAATTAGGATGTGACCAGTTCATCCAATAGGCAAAGAGTTGGTGAAGGTTTAGTAAATGCTGGTAAGACATCCAAGGTGTTTCGAGTTTGGTGCCACAGTTAAATACAACCAGTGCACTCTGTAAAGGGGTTGTTGAAAAACAGGAATTAATGTAGGGGTCTAAAAGACTTTTTAGTCCGTCCAAAAACATGATAACTTCTCTAAGATTGGTGCTATCATATTATGCATCCAGTAAACTCTATAAATTGGTTAGTAAATGATCAAAAATAATGTAGGGGTCAAGAGAAACCCTTTGGACCATTCAGGAATATTACAACCACTCTAATGCTGGCAGTCTGATAAAATACAACTGGTATACTCTGTAAAGTGTTTGGTGATAGGGAAAGCATGAAGGTGTAGAAACAGATTCAAAAGTAGAACATACAAAAGAAACACAGACCACCACAACTCCCCCAACCCATGCCAGCATAGAAAGTAGACATAAAAACAATGATACTGATGGAAAGGAGGAAGAAATCAGCAATCTTACCAGAGCCACCAAGAGCATCAAGGCAGGCGGGAGGTGAACCAATATCACGCTGAGAGCAGAATGTTCCTAGTGTACAAAAGACAAATTCTCTGCAACAGAAAAAGAATAAAGAGATATTATAGTTTGGAATGTAGATCATTGTTACATGTTAATTAACAAACAGTAATTATAGAGAAATAAGGATTTAGCATCAACAGCATCAGAGGTAGCAACCATTGTATACGGACATCTGGCAACAGCAGCAGGAGCAAAATGGCTCCACAAACTTCATTTTTGTGTGGTGTGTGTGTGTGTGTGTGTGTGCGTGCGCACGTGTGTATCATCATTGTCACATCATTTAACATCTGCTTTCCATGCTGACATGGCATGAGTTGGATGGTTTGACAAGAACTGGCAAGTGGGAGACAACACCAAGCTCTGATCTTTACAAAAGTGTACCGGGTGCTTTATTTTGTAGCACCAGCACCATCAGGGTCACCAAGCACCTTGCAGAAAGTCCCCTCAACCGAGATTGGGTAGTATTGAAGGAGATGGATTCATGTCAGTTGATGTGAGGTCAAAAGAATAACAGATGGATAGGAAGAGATGCCTCGCCAGAAGTGCCAGGGTATATCCTTGAGGTTCAAAGGTCATAATATAAGTGACAGAAATTTTTGCCATTATTTATTCACCATTACTCAGGTCTCGTTTGTAAATAGGAATTACAAGACTGTACATGTAGAAAACATGTAAGATATTTCCTCTCAGATACAGGATCAAATGATGTATTAGTTGGTTCTCTGTAGAATTTCTAAAAGGAAATTTCTTACATGTTTCTCCAGCATGTACAATTTTGTGATTCCTATCAACAAATGGAACACATATAAGGGTGAATAATACCAAAATCTTTTTCCAATCCCTTTCCTTGATATGTAATTATTCTGCAAAAAGCTATTTCCCACTATTTTTCAACTCTTTATACACGGCTCACACGAATATCGGGTTGTCTGGAAAGTTCGTACTGATTTATAGTAGCTTACCTTTCGACTTAGTTTAGAACATGTTTGAGTCCATAAAATAGGATTTGACTACACCTCCATTTAGAGCTATCTTTTTGAGGAAGAAGGTTTATGTTCCTATAACCTGTGTTAATTCTGTAACCCTTTAAAATGGAAAATAAGAAAGATCATTTTCGGCACTTGATGCTTTTCTTTTTCCGTAAAGGAAAAAATGCCTCACAAGCAACCAAAGAAATATGCGCAGTTTACGGTGATGTTTCTTTATTTGAAAGTGGTTCACAAGGTTCCAAGCAAGAGATTGTAGCATTATTGATAAAGAGCGATCAGGCAGACCATCCACTACAGATGATGACCAAATCAAGTCATTAATTGAGAATAACCCACATTACACAACCCAAGAATTGGCAGAAAGCCTCAATCTATCAAAATCCGTTGTTCGTGAGCACCTGGTAAAGCTTGGGTACACAAATCGCAATGATGTTTGGATACCACATGAGTTGAGTGAGAAGAACCTTTCTGTCTGTGATTCGCTTTATAAACAGAATGAAAACACGCCTTTTTTAAAGCAAAAGGGATTATCTACCGAAACGTTCAGAGAAAGCGATCCTGGAGTAAGCGACATGAGCTACCCTTAGCCACCCCAAAATTGGGTCTTCACCCTAAAAAAGTCTTGCTTTGTGTCTGGTGGGATTGGAAAGGAATTTGGTACTATGAGCTTCTCCCAAGTAACCAGACAATTAATTCTGAGAAATACTGCACACAATTGGACGAGTTAAAAGCAGCAATTCAAGAGAAACGTCCAGAATTGGCCAACAGGAAGGGTGTTGTTTTCCAACATAATGCAAGACCGCACGTTTCTTTGGGAACCAGACAAAAATTGCTGCAGCTCGGCTGGGATGTGTTAACCCACCCTCCATATACACCAGATATTGCTCCTTATTCAGGTCTCTGCAGAATACTCTTAATGGTAAAAATTTCAATTCCTTGGATGACATAAAAAGAGACCTTGATGAATTCTTTGCCATTAAACCACATCAATTCTGGGAAGCTCTTACTCTTTTACTTGTTTCAGTCATGTGACTGGGACCATGCTGGAGCACTGCCTTTAGTCGATCAAATCGACCCCACGACTTATTCTTTGTAAGCCTAGTACTTATTTTATCGGTCTCTTTTTTGCCGAACCGCTAAGTTACAGGGACGTAAACACACCAGCATCGGTTGTCAAGCGATATTGGGGGGGACAAACATAGACACACAAACACGCACAGACATATATATACATATATACGACGGGCTTCTTTCAGTTTCCGTCTACCAAATCCACTCACAAGGCTTTGGTCGGCCCGAGGCTATAGTAGAAGACACTTACCCAAGGTGCCACGCAGTGGGACTGAACCCAGAACCATGTGATTCGTAAGCAAGCTACTTACCACACAGCCACTCCTACGCATGTGTATTTTCAAGTTAAAGGAAAGATGGAGACACATTGTGCAACAAAATGGTTCATATTTGGTTGATTAAAAATGTAATGGCAAGTATTTATTGACCTATTTCTTTCCTTTAAAAATTAGCATGAACTTTCCAGACAACCCAATATTAATATCTACATACAATTTTGGAGGACTGGAATAAGCTGATTCAATTCATGAGGACACAGCTTGGATTATAACCCAATCTACATACTATATATAGATATACATTTTCTCTTATTTGTTTCAGTTATTTGACTGCAGCCATGCTGGAGCACCGCCTTTAGTCGAGCAAACTGACTCCAGGACTTATTCTTTGTAAGCTTAGTATTTATTCTATCGGTCTCTCTTGCTGAACTGCTAAGCGATGGAGATGTAAACACACCAGCATCAGTTGTCAAGCGATGTTGGGCTGTGGGGGACAAACACAGACACACGAACATATACATACATCATCATCATCATCGTTTAATATCCGTTTTCCATGCTAGCATGGGTTTGGACAGTTCAACTGGGGTCTGGGAAGCCAGAAGGCTGCCCTTCCTAACGCCAACCACTCCGTGAGTGTAGTGGGTGCTTTTTATGTGCCACCTGGACAGGTGCCAGACAAGACTGGCAAACGGCCACGATCGAATGGTGCTTTTTACGTGCCACCGGCATGGGGGCCAGACGAGGCTGGCAATGGCCACAATCGGATGGTGCATTTTACATGCCACCGGCACGGAGCCTAGTCAGGGCGGCGCTGGCAACGGCCACGTTCGGATGGTTCCCTTACGTGCCATCAGCACTGGTATTACAGCTACAATTTCCATTGATGTTGATCGATTTCGATTTTCATTTGCCTCAACAGGTCTTCACAAGTAGGGTTTGTGTCACAAGAAGGAAAGGTATGCATAAGTGGGCTGGCTACGTCCCAGGTAGAGGCCATGGGTTATGGTCTCACTTGTCCTGCCAGGTCTTCCCACGCACATCATACTTCCAAAGGTCTCGGTCTCTGGTAATTTCCTCAGTGAGACCTAATGTTCGAAGGTCGTGCTTCACCACCTCGTCCCAGGTTTTCCTGGGTCTACCTCTTCCACAGGTTCCCTCAACCGCTAGGGTGTGGCACTTTTTCACACAACTATCTTCATCCATTCTCGCTACATGACCATACCAGCGCAAACGTCTCTCTTGCACACCACAACTGATGCTTCTTAGGTCCAACTTTTCTCTCAAGGTACTTACACTCTGTCGAGTATGAACACTGATATTACACATCCATCGGAACATACTGGCTTCATTTCTTGCGAGCTTACGCATGTCCTCAGCAGTCACAGCCCAAGTTTCACTGCCATGTAGCATGGCTGTTCATACACATGTGCCATACAGTCTGCCTTTTATTCTGAGCGAGAGGCCTTTTGTCACCAGCAAAGGTAAGAGCCCTCTGAACTTTGCCCAAGCTGTTCTTACTCTAGCAGTTACACTTTCATCACACCCACCCCTGCTACTAACTTGATCACCTAGGTAACGGAAGCTATCAACAATTTCTAGTTTTTCTCCCTGGAATGTGGCGGTAGTTGGTCTCTGAGCATTTTCAGTGTTTAATATATATATATATGAGCCTCGACTGGCTTCCGTGCAGGTGGCACGTAAAATGCACCCACTACACTCACGGAGTGGTTGGCGTTAGGAAGGGCATCCAGCTGTAGAAACATTGCCAGATAAGACTGGAGCCTGGGGCAGCCTTCTGGCTTCCCAGATCCCCGGTCGAACCGTCCAACCCATGCTAGCATGGAAAACGGACATTAAACGATGATGATGATGATTATATATATATATAATATATATATACGGCAATAAGAAAATGGAGGGGATCAAGAAGTGGTATTCATCAACTTTTAGGACATTATATTTGTCTATTTATTTATGCCTATAAGTTGATGAATACCACCTCTTGATCCCCTCCATTTTCTTATTGCTGTATAAATTAAAGGTAAAACAACTTTTTATCCTCACCCATTTATTACATTCAGTAGTGTAATTGCCATGCAATGAAAAAAACACTTGTGTATTAATAATTGGGTATTTCTACCAGCAGTATATTGGATAGATATTATCCCTTAGTTGGTTGGATTCACAACCTTTAACTCTCTTGGAATTATATATATACATATATATATACAGGAGTGGCTGTGTGGTAAGTACCTTGCTAACAAACCACATGGTTCCGGGTTCAGTCCCACTGCGTGGCATCTTGGGCAAGTGTCTTCTGCTATAGCCCAGGCCGACCAATGCCTTGTGAGTGGATTTGGTAGATGGAAATGAAAGAAAGAAGCCTGTCGTATATATGTATATAATATATATATGTGTTTGTCCCCCTAGCATTGCTGACAACCGATGCTGGTGTTTTACGTCCCCGTCACTTAGCGGTTCGGCAAAGTACTGGGCTTACAAAGAATAAGTCCCGGGGTCAATTTGCTCGACTAAAGGCGGTGCTCCAGCATGGCCGCAGTCAAATGACTGAAACAAGTAAAAGAGTATACAACGGGCTTCTTTCAGTTTCTTTCTACCAAATCCACTCACATGGCTTTGGTCGGCCCGAGGCTATAGTAGAAGACACTTGCCCAAAGTGCCACGAAGAGGGACTGAACCCGGAACCATGTGATTGGGAAGCAAGCTACTTACCACACAGCCACTACATAATTTTTCCTTTTACTTCATTTGTTTCTTGTCAAATTTACAGAAAACAAAAGACGAAGACAGGTGTTGGAACAAGCAGATCCATTAGTTTAATTCATGGGAAGAATAGAATACATACTATATGTGTGTGCGTGTGTACACATATATACATACATACACTTATGCACTCACATAAATATTCCCAACCATGTGGTCATGGGTTCTGTCTCACTACATGGCACTTTGAGTGTGTTCTAATATATCCCCACACCAACCAAAGCCTTGAGTGAATTTGGTAGATGGAAACTGAAAGAAGCCTGTCAGATATGTATGAGTTCAGGTGTGGACATGTCTTGACATCGCGATGATTGCAAGCAAGCATCACCATCATGCAAGTGATGTTGTTCACTTCCAGTCTTCCATGAAAAACAATGTCTGGCTATGGGGAAATATTGGAAATACCGTCGTGCTTGGAAAATAGGCAAGGGTTGGTGACAGGAAGGACATCCAGCCGTAGAAAATCAACCACAAGAAAATTTCATCTGATGCATGCAACCATCAAAAAGTGGACATTAAACAGTGAATATATCATCATCATTATCATCATCGTTTAACGTCCGTTTTCCATGCTAGCATGGGTTGGACGGTTTTGACTGAGGGCTGGCGAACCAGATGGCTGCACCAGGCTCCAGTCTTGATCTGGCAAGAGTTTCTACAGCTGGATGCCCTTCCTAACGCCAACCACTTCGTCTTTTGTTTTCTGTAAATTTGAATAATATATGTATAGGGACAGGAGTGGCTGTGTGGTAAATAGCTTGCTTCTCAACCACATGGTTCCGGGTTCAGTCCCACTTCGTGGCACTTTGGGCAAGTGTCTTCTACTATAGCCTCGGGCTGACCAAAGCCTTGTGAGTGGATTTGGTAGACAGAAACTGAAAGAAGCCTGTTGTATATATATATATATATATTTATTAAAGGTTGTGAACTCAACCAACTAAGGGATAATATCTAGCCAATATACTGCTGGTAGAAATACCCAATTATTAATACACAAGGGTTTTTTTTTTTATTGCATGGCAATTACACTACTGAATGTAATAAATGGGTGAGGGTAAAAAGTTGTTTTACCCTTAATTTATACAGCAATAAGAAAATGGAGGGGATCAAGGGGTGATATTCATCAACTTTAAGACATAAATAGACATAATATAATATAATGTAATTTAATGTATGTGTATATATATACACACACACATATATATATATATATATATATATGTATGTATTTTATAAAACTAAGATGAAGCACACTTGGAATGGTTAACCTTCAATTCTGAGGGGGCTCTTTTCTCTCAAATGGAGAGGCAAAACTATATCCCATAATTAAGTAACAGTTGCATAATTATGTATTTAACACTGATTACTAAAATATTTATTAAGCAGTTTGAAATGTAGCTTACGGTCCACGTGTAGCCCATTAAGAATTGAAATAGGGACCCACATTTCACGTCTGGCCTGGGCCATTTTTTATGTACGTTTGTATGTTTATAAATATATATATATATATATATATATATATATATATATATATATATATATATACGCCTGTATGTGTGTGAGTGTGTATATTTGTGCATATATGTCCCCGTACATATGTATGAGTGTGGGTGTCTGTGTATCTGCCTATGTTTGTGTTTAATTGTTTAGGGGTATACATGTGTACGGGGTTTTTTTTAGTATGCTTGTACATGTGTGCTTCTGCGTCTGTATGAATGTATGTGAATATATGTGTGGATATATATATATATAAATACACATTTATATATATACGAGCATATGTGCCTTTTTATATAATATATAAATATATACAAGGTTATGTTCTTACCTTGCAATGGCCATTTTCGGATTATAATGCAGTGACTTGCCTGTCCTTTCATAGGTGGACAAAGCCGCTCCGCTGTAGTGGCCAGCAATATCCACACCGGCCTCGGTGATAAGACCTGAACAATTATTGTCTGTCTCAGTGCTGGCAGCCTCCGCCGTGACGCCAGAAGCAGTCACAGAAGCGACGGCACCAACCGAACATCCATACGTGTTCTCCATTCTTCTCCTAACGCCAAACGGCTTGCCGTAGAATTTACTGTAGTAGTTGTTGAAGTTGTTGTTGTACTGTTGGTAGCGATAACGGTAACGTTGGTGTTGGTACTGATGATTATGATGATGATGGTAAAACTGCGGAGGAAAGTGGTTATAGAGATAGTGATGATGTTGTTGTTGTTGTCGGTTATTCTCGATATTGGTGTGCGATGCTCCGTGCGTAGTTGTTGTTGTAGTTGTATTATTATTATTATTATTACTAGTTGTAGTAGTAGTAGTAGTTAATGTTGTTGTGGTGGTATTGCTACTCTTATTACTACTACCACCGCCACTACTACAAGAACTAGAATTAGTGAACGTTTTTGTAGCGGCAGCGGTTGACGTTAACAATGAAGATGAGAGCGACGATGGCGATTGTAATGGATGGGGTAGAGATGATACAGAAGAAGACGAAGATGTGGTGACGGTGGAAGAAGAAGAGGATGATGATGATGATGGTGTTGGAGCAGGTGCTACACAAGTGATGTTCGATGCAGCAATAGTCGATGGTGTAGTAGTTGTAGTTGGTGCTGTTGTGGTTGTTGTTGAAACGAAATAAGGTTGTGTCATGATGCCCAAAAAACAACCTCAAAGAACAGATGTCGCCGTCATACTCGGTGGACTTGTGCTGCTGCTGCTGTTGTTGCTGGTAATGGTGATGATGATGGCGGCGGCAGCGACGACGTTAGACGAAATGATGTCGAACCACATAAAAGAGCTACTACCGTAACGGGAGATAACTTTTCCTCAAGCGTTAGGAGACGGGCAAGTTATGGATGTATGCGTTTATTATATACACGGTGGCTCAAAAGTCACTGAGGGATTGCATCTTTTGATAATTCTTTTATTTTTGACATTTTTCTTTTCTTTTCGTGGATTTTATGGACCAGGTTCTAGAAATTAATTATGGAAAAATATGGCACCGCATAACGCTCCCAAGTGGTGAAATTGTTCTATCAAAATCAGGGGTCAGTTATTCAAACCCAGAGAGCATGTCGTTGGCACTTTCAAGTTAGTGATGCCCAAAGGAAAACACCATTAGGAACTTAGTTCATCGTTTTATAAAGCAAGGGGCAGT
Organism: Octopus sinensis; assembly: GCF_006345805.1. Taxonomy (NCBI): domain Eukaryota; kingdom Metazoa; phylum Mollusca; class Cephalopoda; order Octopoda; family Octopodidae; genus Octopus; species Octopus sinensis. Next base: position 41,421,186 of record NC_043011.1, read on the forward strand.
AAATGATCTCCCACAATCTGCGAGACCTCGCACTGTCAGAACTCATGAGGTAAGAAAAGTAGTGCGAGAGAGTATTGAACAGAATCCGGGCATTTCAACTCGTAGGCGGTCCAAACAGCCTGGTATTTCACAAACTTCGTTGCAAAGAGTTCTCTGCAATCTTACCCTTTCTCCATATAAGGTACAGTTGGTTCAACAGTCGAAGCCCCAGGACTATGAGCACAGGGTCCAATACTCTGTCGGAATCCAGGAATTTGCTCGAAATGGCTCCAAATTTTATACAAAAATTGATCATGTCTGATGAAGCTCATATTTGAATGAGTTCGTCAACAGACGAGAATCCGAGAGCACTAGACCGTAGAGAATTACACCTCATAAAATGTGAAGATGAAAATGGACGCCATTTAAAAGATATCGTTTTTCATACGTAATACAGAGGTAGGATAAAGAAAAAAAGGACTAATGCAAATTAATCTCCATTATCTCCTCTATGTTGAATTAAAATTTCATACACCTATTTGTAAAAATAAGCGATTTCTTAAAACCCCTCAGTGACTTCTGGGCCACCCTGTGTATATATGGATAGATAGATGTAGATCTTTTCCTTTTGAACGGCAGATGTCAACACAATTTCTAGTTAACTAAACACTTTTAAACTTCGTATACTGGTAGAATGTGTTTATAAAACATCATTTTGTCTTGGCTTTATTGAGAAAATTCTATAGTTTGTAGGATATTTCGTCTGAGAATCCGAGCATTTCGGCAATTTTAACCAATCGATTACCTCCATTCAACTAAAATCATTTGCTGCGTCTAAAACTGAGACAACATCCTGTAACTAATCCTAAACCTAACCCTATTTTTTTTTCTTAATTGTTGAATTAATTTAATTGTTACGCGTGTAAAAAAAACCGAAAGCAATGGAAAATGATTTAAACAATTAACAAACAAAATAATTCTATAATTTTATACACACGCTTTCCGTTACACGCGTAACAATTAAATTAATTTAACAATTAAGAAAAGAAAATTAGGGTTAGGTTGAGGGGTAGTGACAGGATGTTGTCTCAGTTTTAAACGCAGCAAATGATTTTAGCTCAAAAGAGAGCATAGGATTGGTTAAAATTCGAAAAATTAAACTACGTTAAACAAACAAATTACAATTTTCTCAAGAAAGCCAAGAGAAACAAATGTTTTATTTTGACACATTCTACCAGTATACGAAGTTTTAAAGTGTTTAGTTAACTAGAAATTGTCTGCCGTTCAAAAGGAAAAGATCCGTACCTTCTGCTGTAGTTTCGGGTCGTTCAAGGCCTTGTGAGTGGATTTGGTTGACAGAAACTGAAAGAAAGTGCATCGTGTGTGTGTGTCTGTCTGTCCCCGTAACCTAGCGGTTCGGCCAAAGACCGACAGAATAAGTACACGTCTTGGAAAAAAGTCCTGGTGTCAATTCGTTCGATTAAAATTCTTCAAATTGGTGCCCCAGCATGGCTGTAGTTTAATCTCTGAAACAAATAAAAGATGTGTGGTAAGTAGCTTGCTAACCAACCACATGGTTCCGGGTTCAGTTCCACTGCGTGGCATCTTGGGCAAGTGTCTTCTGCTATAGCCCCGGGCCGACCAATGCCTTGTGAGTGGATTTGGTAGACGGAAACTGAAAGAAGCCTGTCGTATATATGTATATATATATATATAAGTGTGTGTGTATATGTTTGTGTGTCTGCGTTTGTCCCCCTAGCATTGCTTGACAACCGATGCTGGTGTGTTTACGTCCCCGTCACTTAGCGGTTCGGCAAAAAGAGACCGATAGAATAAGTACTGGGCTTACAAAGAATAAGTCCTGAGGTCGATTTTCTCGACTAAAGGCGGTGCTCCAGCATGGCCGCAGTCAAATGACTGAAACAAGTAAAAGAGTAAGAGTATATATAATATATATATATATATATATATATATATATATAGAGAGAGAGAAGAGAGAGAGAGAGAGAGAGAGAGAGAGAATATGAGGGTTCAGTTCACTTGTGATGTAAACGAATAGGTACGCTGGGTAAGTGCTATAGTTGGTCGACCATTAGGTTCCAAGATCACAGCTAAGGCTGGATCTGGGAATCCGTATTAGGGTTTCGTTATAGGATGTATATATTATATAAGAGGAAAAATCAAAACCAAAGCAGAACGAATATCTCAAGTCATTTAGAATAATTTTAATTAGGGTAAGGTGAATTTAAAGTCTTACAGCTGTTTCTGGGATAACCTGACTGGTTGGTTAGTAAACACACACACATACGTAGATACATATATAACGGTATGTATTAGGTGGAGTCAGTTACCATTTGTAATGACATATTTTAGGATATATGTTGGAGTCAACAGTTACCAATTGTAAAGGCTGTTGATATTGCAGATGTGCAAGATGATCAGTGATCAAAGTTGATGTTGATACCAATTTTCTATTCATTGTTACTTAATATAATGCCATGCCTCGATGGACAGGTGTGTGTAATGCGAGGTAAAGAAAGTTAATTTCAGCCTGTATATGTGTGTACACGATCTCATAGTAGTATATAGAGAGAGATATGGTAATGTTGCAGAGAAAGGAAATTGAGCTAATGAAAGCGAGAGAGTGTGTGACGAGACAGCTTCTACGTTGATTAATTCCATAGTTCTCACACTGTGATGTTACTTCAGCCGAGACAGCATTTCGTTTGAGCCGGTCAGCCCCCTCTTTGTCAGCTGTGAACCAACGAAAACAATGGATATTTTATGGGGTCCATTGTTATAGCAAATCACTTCCTATCGCAGACAAGAGGTTAGAAGGGTCAAGTGGAAAAGACATGAATCGGCTTTCCGAAACAATCTGGTAAATGTAATAACTGCTGTCGCTATTGTTTTCTCCGTGAGAAAAGCGCTGTTGAAATATTAAAGGAAATTGGCAGATTCAGGTTCGAATCGACTCTATGCCTAAATGAAATCACTACACACATATATATGCTAACCAACCCTTTGGGTTATCCCAGAAGCGGCTGTAAGACTTTAAATTCACCTTACCCTAATTAAATCATTCTAAATGACTTGAGATACTCATTCTGCCTGGTTTTGATTTGTCCTCTAATATAATATAAGACAATATAGTATAATGTAATATATATATATATATACTGTTCTCGTTCTGTCAACGTTTTGGCGTTCAGACGAGTGTACTGGCATATATGTGGCAACATTTGAAATATTGTCGAGGTATATGTGGCTGATGAGGATAAATCAAATATATGTTGGCAGACGTATTTTGAAGAATCTGAAACCGGTACCACATTATCCATTTCTAGGTATTTCATTTTTCAGATGTTCTTCCTAGAGGTAAGACAATTTTTTCATGTTTGTAGCACACACGCATCTTTACTAGTACATACGCAGTGAAGCTATACATTAGCGTCGTATTTATTACGTTCGCTATTTTCCAGTAAATACCGGTGCTTCGTTGTGCCATTTATTTACTCTTATATATATATATATATATATATATATATATATAATATATATATATATATATATATATATATATAGAGAGAGAGAGAGAGAGAGAGGGAGGGAGGGGAGGGAGAGAGAGAGGTTATGAGAGGTAATAGTGTCATTGAGACCCAAAGGTGTCAGGTAATGCTGAATAAGTGCTATAGAGAAACTATAGTTAAGTTCCAAGTTCGGTGATTTTGCGAATAAGGGGTTCAAAGTTGGTCATATTTCAGCGAGTGTATATAAGGATTTTTTTCGTAATGAGATAAAAAACCAAGGCTGAGTAGATTTTAGAACATTTATAGATAGAAGGTCTTACACCTGTTTCCAGGATATTTATTATATCCCTTCATCGGAGACGGTGTGAGAGAATAGTTAAGTAAAAGTTAATTTAGATATGAGACAAAATAGAGAGTGAGGTGGAGGAAAGAAAATAGATGTGAGATATGAAGGGATATTGAATTTGTAGATCCATTTTTTAGGCAAAATGATATACATTTAAGATTCCAATACTTTATGAGTAAAATCCATTTATATATTTAGCGTGCAGGGCAACAGAAGAAAGAGTGAGAGAAAGTTGTGGTGAAAGAGTACAGCAGGGATCGCCACCCCCTGCCGGAGCATCGTGGAGCTTTTATGTGTTTTCGCTCAATAAACACACACAACGCCAGGTCTGGGAATCGAAACCACGATCCTACAACCGCGAGTCCGCTGCCCTAACCACTGGGCCATTGCGCCTCCACTATACACGCACACACACACACACACACACACACACACATAAAACGGACTTCTTTCAGTTTCCGTCGACCAAGTCCACTCACAAGGCATCCGTTGGCCCGAGGCTACAGCAGAAGGCATTTTCCCAAGTTGTCACTCATTGGGACTGAACCCAGAACCGTATGGTTGGGAAGCTGACTCCTTACCACGCAGCCATGTCTGTTGAATAAACATAACTTATCGCGCGTCAATGCGTGATGTAATTTGTGCAGTTAGCAACAAAACTGGTTTTGCTGATATTTTAGCAACAGCTTGCATCTATCGAGATAATTTGGGCGATTCATTAATTAGAATCTGGTTTCATTGTCTACTGGTTTTATCGATTTCAGGAATCTGGCTGCTGTGACATTTGTTCAACTGGGTCGTTAATTGTCTTCATGAATACAAACTTACTAGTGAGCCTCTGTGGCCAAATGGATAAGATACCAGCGTGGTGGTCAAACATACTATTGTTGATGTACTGCATGAGAATATCATTCAACCATATCATAATCTCCCCGTTTCGCATCATTTTTACAACATTATTCAACCTGATGTTACAGTTTTGAACAGGTTTTTTTTTAGCTTTGTATGTTTTTTAAAATTATTATCCAATTTATTTTTTGGATTTCAATAAATTTGAATATTACAATGCCTTATTCTATTCGAGTTCCTATCTAGAGGCAAGTTTCATGAATTTGGATTGCATATTTCACTAGAAAAAAACAGACAGTGCTCTCGCTTTATAGTTTTGAACAACAGTTTACACACACATTTAGTATAATTCGGATAAATATCTCGTTACGTACATTCAAGACCTTTTATGTCACTATTTCACTACCACATGCTATACTACAGCAGGGCATACAGATACACATGCGGAACTCCTCTTTGCATATGATTAATACAAGAATAATATAACACGAGGATGGAGGATATGAGGCTTTAATTGTAGATCCCAACATTTGTTTCTGCACCACACGTCATCTCTTTTAATTATATATTGATTATATGCCTGTACTTCGGAAAGCTAGGGGTAGGGGACAGATAGTACCGATACAGACTTTTCTATTATGGCGGTCAATGATGAAAGCGATGTTTCCTAGGCAAGAATAGCTAACTTTAATATTATGTATATTGAAGGGTTCTGGTAGCCAAATGAAAAGTGATACCTTAACAGGATTTATGATGACATCTAAATTGTAAAGAGAGTTGAACCAAAATAGTTTCTGCCTCCTTGTTCTTTGGTTCATTTTGAGTTTGACTTGGATAGGGAGAACTAATTCCTAACATAACCATAGATTCCATCACGAGGATATAGAAGTCGGTAATATCGACCCCAGGATTGTATTGATCTTGTAAAACTGAAAAACAAAGTTGATCCCAGATGTGAAGAGATCGAGGTGGCTTGAACTCAAAAATTAAAGGATTGCAATTAAATAACACCCAATAATTTGTGTTCTATTCTAGCGATTGTATACCCACCCGCCACTCTTGTTCATTTCTTCATGGATTAATCAAAAGGAAATAAAAGTCAGTATCCTTGGGTTCCCTTAGAATATTGGTTTCAAATTTAGACACAAGGCAAGCATGTTCAGGAAATAAATAAGTCGACTACATAGACTCCAGTACTCAACTGGTCCTTCTTTTATCGACTCCGAAAGGATGAAAGGCAAGTCGGCTTCGGCGGAACTTGAACTCAGAACGTAAAGATGGACGAAATGCTGCTAAGCATTTTGCAGGACGTACTAACGATTCTGCCAGCTTCCTACCTTCGAGTTCCCTTAGAAAACTGAAATCAACCAGGATTGTGGTCACTTCGAGCGTCTGGAAGTTGACGCGTACAGGAGGAAACGTGAAAATCGAAGGTAATTCCAGAAAGTAGATGGTCTGCAAGGGAATAAGGCAAAGCCTATGGGTGAATCAGAATGAGTGACCAGAAGAGGAGAGACGAATGTGAAAGGCAGACGATGGGGTAAATATAAATTCACGTATTAAATTGTATCAACCCCCATATAGTGGTTCCGTCGATATACGAGAAGTGACAGTCGAGTTTTCCTCAAATGACACTCGGGCATAGATATTGTAGTTCGGGATATATACTGTCAGGCAAACAAAATATTGGATATTCACAGTTAGAACACTTTCGTTCATGGATCCTTACAATACGCTGACTTGGGAATAAACAACTAAAACACTACCAAATTCAAGAAACGAGATGGAAAGATAACTGCTTTCGTACAATATCAAAGTTGCTTCCCTGTTCAAATGATTTTATTTTTCTAATTGCTTTATTTTTTACTTTTTTTTCCTATACTCCTCTCCCTTATTTTCATACTTTCTTTCCATTCTTCCATTTACCAATTCCTCACTGTTCTGATTTTCGGTTTTCCTTTTCTTCTCCAACTCTCACCTCTCTTGTCTCTCCTTTCTGTTTTTTTTTTTTGAGAATACAATTATTTTATTTTCGTACATAACACATAAACATCTACATCTTTTACAACATTGTCGTTTTATAAGATTTTGCTGGCAAATGTTTAAATTAACATAAACTATTATTTACATGAAGGAAAATGACCGGAGAACTTTCATTTAATTCTTCCATATCCTTCTCTTAAAACTGTATTGAAACCATTTGTGGGGATTTTCTTTTATCACAGCAACTAGTCGCACACCACAAGGTTTAAAGGAAGCTACTAAAGCAAGCCAGCACGCTATTAATACACCATTCGCCCATCTTATATATATATATATACACACACATAAATGAATTCTAGGTTTATAATATATTTTAATTTCTAAAGGTGAATTCACTGCAGTTACCGCAAAGAAAAATATTCCCTCATATGGTAAAAGGTGTAAAACCATTTACCACATTTTTCACCCCACTATATATATACATTAAGATAGACTATTATTTTCCTCTTCATTTTATTTCTTTTTGCTCCTTCCACCAATTTTCATTATACTTTTCTCCTTCGCTCCTCGCATTTTATACTCTCTCTCTCTCTTTCTTTCTCTCACTACTTTTTCCAAATAATCATTTCTTCCCATCCCCTCTCTCACTTTCCCTCCTTTTCTTTATCTCCCTCTCTCTGTCACTCTTCTATACTTTCTCTTATTTCCTCTCTTATTCTCTGTATTTGTTTTTGCTCTCTCCCTCTTACTCGTGGTTTTTGCTTTTCTTCACTTCTCTCTACTCCTCCTCTCCTAATTCCATCTTTCTTATTCTTTGTTTGTTTTCTCTCTTCTTCACTCTCTCTCTCTCTCTCTCATCCATCTATCTATCTATCTATCTATCTATCTATCTATTTTATTTCCTCCCCCCTCTTTTTGTATTCATTTGCTACTTTTTCTCTCACCACAACTACTATAACTGATCACAGACGCTAAAGAACTACTTCCGGTTACGAAAAATAATAAAATTATGAAAACGAGTAGCGTTTCCGGTTTAAGATTTTAAAATATAATAGAGAGGAATAGTGGGAGGATGAGTGAGAAAGAAAGAAAGAAAGAAAAAACAAAATACAGAGAGGGAGAGGGAAAGAAAGTAAAAATAAGAAAGAGTGAGACAGAAGAAAGAGAGTGAGTTAGAGTAAAGCAGCGCAAATAACAGAGAGGGAGTGAGGGGGAAAGACTAAGAATAAGACGGAGAAAAAGAGAGATAAAGTGAATAGCAGGGAGGGAAAAAAGAAAGGAAGATAAAGTAAGAATAAAAGAGCGACAGAGTAAATAAGAGAGAGTGAGAGTAAAGGAGGAAGTGAATGTTTATTTAATTGTATTTCTATATTAAGAGGACAAAAACAGAGAGAAAACGAGGAAGATAATGATATATTTATATATACGTAGATATATATATATGAATATAAATACATTTGTCAAATAATAAATAATTTTAATTAATGAGAGAAGATGAATTCAGAAGGCTTTTTTGGAAAGATTTGGAGTCTTGTGTAAGGAAAGAAGCGCATAGACAGACAGAATAACAACAAACATTATAATAATAATTATATCAAATAATAATTACACCAATAGTATATATATATAGTATATATATATATATATATATATATATATATATATATATATATATATATAGTTGTATATGAATGGTATTGGTGATTCATAATGTGAATGGGACTTCAATTATGTGAAAACAACATTTGCTTCCTCCTATCTTTGAAAAGAATATTGGAGGTTTTGAACATCATTATCCTTCAGTAATATATTCTTCATTATTACCACTGTCATCACCAACACAATCATAATCATTATCTTCATCATCATCAACAACATCATCGTCGTCACCAGTGTTATTGGTCACCACCGCCACATGCTGTCTCGTACCTGAAACGCATCGGCATTATTAAACATACATATATATGTGTGTATATATATATATATACATATATATATATATATATAAACATATTTACGTAAATATACATGAGTGTATGTGTATTGTATGTTTAGTTAAGTCTTTGGACTAACGGTTCTCAGGCGGGACCAGCACCAAGATCTTCTCAGAACATACACACAGACATACACATATTTCTTTTTTCTTTTTTTTAAAAAAGAAAAAGAAAAAAAAAGGACGAATTCGGCCGAGGAACCATGTCACAGGATTTGCATTATTTGGTCACCAAACAAGAAGGCAGAAAGCAACATCGACACAGAGACATGTTTGACCAAATTCTTTCCTAGATATATCTACAGCGACCATTCCTTCGTTTCCTCCAGAACACAGTATGTATCAAATATGTATTTATATGTATATAGTCTCTGTCTCCATAGATATACACATATACATGTCTGTCTACTATCATCTATGTACCTACATTATATATTGATTCTGTACGTAATAGAAGTCTACATTATATATATATATATACACACTTACACGAATGTATTTTTATATACATGTATATATGTAGCTATGTATGATTATACATAATGTATATAGATGTATATAGGTATGTATTTATGTATTTGGGTACTTGTATATATATAAATGATGTAATGTCGTAAATTTCTATGGTTTATTCCACCACTTTACGAAAGGACAACATTAGAAAATGCAACAGGCGCAAGGCTACGATTTGAACCAGGCACGCGCCTCTTCTTTTTCTCTCGGGTCAGCTGATACCCTGCCTTAAATCGATGCTAATAATGTTTAATATTATCGTAAATGTTCCTACTGAAATTCTAGGCCCTACTTTTGATATAGGATTTGGTAAGATGTTAAAGGATGCACTTATTACGTGAGTAAATAGGTTTTAATTTTTGTCTTCCTTAGTATATATACATATACGTATGTTTGTGTGTGTATATATATATATATATATATATATATATATATATTAAACGTATATATCTATATAAATAGAAACCTGTAAATATAGAAATATTCATTTACATAAACCTGGGATATAAATTAATAAATAACACACATGCATATATACATACATATATGTACGTACCTACCTCTACATGTATATATACATGCATATATGGGTACAGGACACAAAAAAAACGTCGAACACAATGAGAAACGAAAACATAAACACAAAACCAAGGAAATGGACATTTTTCTTAAACAACGAAAAAATAGAGTACAGGACATACAAAACAAGGAAAATTCCCCTTCTTTAGTCGCCTTGTTGCATCTACTCCACGTTTCGAATATATATATATATATATATATATATATACACATACATACAGAGAGAGAAAGAAAGAGACGAATATTTACTACATATATGTCGCAGGGTTTTACATACATAGGAGTATAGGTGTTTATAATCACATACACATTTAGATATAGGTATATATAAGTATGTGGAGATATATGTATGTATATGCGTGTGTGTGAGTGTATTCGTCCCCTACCACCGATTGACAACCGGTATTGGTTTGTTTACGTCTCTAACTAGCGGTTCGATAGAATTAATACCAAACTTCAAGACAAATAGAACCAGAGCCGACTCATTTGACGCAAACTTCTTCTGGGCAGTCCCCCAGCAGGGCCACCACATTCCTATGACTGAAGCAAAAGATAAAACATACTTTTAGCTTTTACTTGTTTCAATCATTTTCTAAAGCCTGGTATTTGTTCCATTGGTCTCTTTTGCCGGACCACTAAGTTACGGGGATGTAAACAAACCAACACCGGTTGTCAAGTAGTGGTGGACCAACGCATAGTCGCACGCACACACACATGTATATTGTATACATATGCGTGTGTGTATATATATGTGTGTGTATACTAAGTATTAATCGAAACAGCTGTAAGGGATGATGATTAATTTGCTTTTAATAATAAATAATTATTAACTTCCCAATCTCCATTTTCTTTTTCTAATTATATATTTATATATATTAATAGTAATGGTAAGACAACAAAAGAATGAATGAGACCTTGATATTATGTAAATAGAGGAATTTATCTGTAATATAATTTGGAGTCTTATTATTCCAACTGAATAGTTGTCACATATTATATTAAAAATATATATATATACATATATATATATATATATATATGTGTGTATATGTATATAAAAAATTAGAAAAAAACACCTTTTATCAATTCAAAATGAACAATTAAATTACACCATCTAGAAAATTACATATAATAGAAATATTAAAATAACAATAAAATATCAATGATTAAGTAAATTGCAAAAAAAGTAATAAAAACGTATATAATTGGTAGAATAACGACACGTGTTTTGTGGCTATATTTAAGAAATGATTATAGTAGTAATAAAATCACTTCGATATAAATATAGCCACTCATCAGGTTAAAAATAAACTAGAATAATATATATATATATCATCAAGTGAAAGGTAGATTGTGTTATGCTTATGTATGAACAGCTATACTTGATGGTAGAGACGTGAGCCCTGAATACAGAGCTCATGCAAAAACTGGTGAGGAATGAAGGTTGTATGTTCTGTTGGGATGTGCAAGTATGACAAAGTGCAAATGTGCTAAAACAACAGTCGGACATAAGAGGAATCAGATGCAGCGTGCAAGAGAGAAGGCTGTGACGGTTTGGACATGTGATGTGTATGGATGAAGACAGCTGTATAAAGAAGTGCTGGTCAGTTAAAATGGATGGAACCTGTGGAAGAGGGAGACCCAGGGAAGATGGGATGAAGTAGTGCGGGGGTGGAATCTTAAGATGTTGAACCTCATGGAAGAGAAGACATCGGATTGAGATGCCTGGTGATATGAGGTTCTTGAAAAGACCTGCCCTCCTCAGTTCTGGAAGTGCAGTGTATTATGTGCTTTCCACCCACACATTACATTAATTCACCCATCCACCCTCCAACTCCTGCAGCCCAGTATTTCTCTCTCTCTCTTTTCTCCTCCCCTTGCCAACTGTATAATTGCCACTCCCCTATACACCCTGTGTTCACCACTCACTGCATCCCCTTCCCTTCCCTTCCCCTCTATCTTCTACTCTTTTTTTTCACTCTCATTAACTCTCTGCTCACCCTCCCTGTCCGATCATCTGCACCACTCCACTTACATTCACTTCCTTGTACGTTGAGGTTACGCCCAGGCACATCTTCACCACCAAACTTCAGCTTAATAATAACAAAGATATTTTATATCTTCATTATTATAAAATTAATTATCAGAATCGAAATCGATCAATGGAAATTGCAGATGTGTTACCAGTGCCGGTGGCATGTAAGAGAACCTTCCGTTTCGCAACCGTTGCCAGCACCGCCTCGTTTCGTGTCCGTTGCCAGCCTCGCCTGGCCCTCGTGCCGGTGGCACATAAAAAGCACCATCCGTTCGTGGCCGTTTGCCAGCTCTGTCTGGCACCTGTGCGGGTGGCACGTAAAAAGCACCCACTACACTCACGGAGTGGTTGGCGTTAGGAAGGGCATCCAGCCATAGAAACACTGCCAGATTTGACTGGGCCTGATGAAGCCTTCTGGCTTCGCAGACCCCAGTAGAACCGTCCAACCCATGCTAGCATGGAAAACGGACGCTAAACGATGATGATGATGATGATGATGAAACAAAGGTAGCATATTTCGGCAAAATTTGGTAGCAAAAGGGTTAAAGTGATCCGAATAAAAATCTTCTACCAAAATTTCATGTTGATTTATGATTCCAATACCAACTTAATAACGACAGTCGTTTTAATAGATTTTTCATTTTATTTAAAATTAATTGAATAAAAAAAAACCAATGTATTTCAATAGAAATATGGTAGCAAAAGGGCTAAATCAAGAAGGCCACAGGCTCTGATAAAATTCCTTTTGTCACCTTCAAGCCATACACCCCCAGGATTAGCCTTTATTTCCTACAAATACTTCAAAGCCCCACCACTCTCATTCATGTGTTAAATGGTAAGTCTTTGACGCCTGTTTATTCTTTGGTATTTATCTTTTATGTATTTCTTTTTCAGATCTACCTGAAGAAATTTTGGAAGAAATAAAGCAGGAACAAATCAAAACCAGCCACCGCCGAGAGGCATTCCTGACATCACAGCCAGAGCTCAAGCTTCACGATCTCCGCAACTGTTTGCCGTGTTTCTTTAAGACTTGATCAATGATGAGCAATTGGGCCAGTGACCGCAACCAACTAGTTCAACAACAGCAACAACAACAACAGCAACAGCAGCAACAACAGCAGCAAGCCATGGCTGCCAACTACCAATCCAACTACAATCCGGCTATTTCTCACTCTGGTATGAATATATCCATGACGCCAATGACGGCAACTATCAAACGAGAGCCAATGCCATATAGCAGCAGCTGCAGTGGAAGTTCTGCAGGTGCTGCATTTGGCAGCGTGCAGCAGATTCCTTCACGGTCTTCTGGTGCTTCTCTCGGCAACCAAGCTTTGTCCAGTGTTGGCGGTGAGACAATGTACTATAGCCATGGTGTCCCATTTGCGGGCAATCCACAAGGAAGCAACGTAGCCCGGATTTACCAAAATGCAGGTCCTGCTCCCCATCCGTCACAGAATGTCGCTAATATCCGCTACCAGAACCAGTCCCCTTCAAACCAAGTCGTGCGCCTTTATCAAAGCTCGTCATCTCCGAATAATTCAGCAGCCAGATACCAACGTTCGTCACCAAACAATGGCAACATTGGTGTCCGATTCCAGTCGACAGCGCCCCCGTCTCAACAAGGGGCTGGTGGTGTCAGTCTAAGATACCAGCCCCCACAAGGTAGCATGGCTAATGTCCACTACCAGACACCAGTATCAAACCCGAACCAAACGATACGTTATGTGAACCAGTCATCTGAGATTGCAATGGTTAACCAGCTGCAGCAGCAGCAACAACAACAGCAGCAGCAAGGCACCAAGCAGTTCTTACCAAGTGCTCAAGATCTACGCAGCCCTGCACTCTCAGCACTTTTGGCCGGCAAAGCTAACCAAGTGGCTAGCCAGAACAGCAGCTATGCGCACCAACAGAGTCAGCACTACAACAGCAACAGACAGAATCCTAATGCTCTCACGCTGCGTACATTACAACCGAAACCCAGTCCTCCAGCATACCCGAACACCCCAAGACCGTACCCCGTTGGGAGCCAGCCGAGTCTTCAGTACAGTAACCCACAACCTTTGCTTAACCAGCAAGAGAAGGACAGCAATTACTTGAACCAACAACCCTTAATGCCAACGCTAAATCAGCTGCTGCAGGCAAACCAATTCTCCCAGCTGAATGCTAACAAGGCAGTGGTTAATCGACAAAATCAGTTTACCCAACATTCAGCCAGTCCCTACCGTATCCACCCCTCAATTACCCAGGCTCCCAATGTCACTGTCCAGATGTACAACCAGGCACAGAGTACATTCGGCATGGGTGCGAATCAGCCAAAGGCCCCACCGAGTTCCTCCATGCCGCCTCCCCCTCCATCCTCATCCATTAACAAACTGGCCAATTATCCGGACACTGCCCCTGCTCCTGCCCCGGCTTCATCGTCCTCCTCCTTTTCATTGTGGCATAAACCATCACAGTGGAACACAAGCTCAGACAATTACACTAGCTCCAGCCAACAACAGCAGTTGCAGCAGCAGCAGCAACAGCAACAACAACAACAACAGCAACAGTCTCAACAGCAGCAACAACAACAACAACAGCAGCAGCAGCAGCAGCAGCAACAGCCACAACAGCAGCAGCACCAACAGCAGCAGCAACAACAACAGCAGCAGCAGCAACCCCAACCTCCTCCACCTCCTCAGTTACATCAGTTGTTACAACAACAACAACAGCAAAGTAAACCTCCTGCTGCCCACCCCATGGAGAAGGCTATTGTACCCACCACAATTATGTCAAACACATTTCACAACACATTTGCCACCAACAGCAACGCTGGGAGCACCAACGTATCCCTCCAGCAAACCCCACAGACATCCTCCTCCTCCTCCTACATGTCCAACCCCAGCCACCTTTCATCGGCACCTTTGCCCTCATCGGCCACCTCTTCCTCTGACAAAGATGGGCCGCTGTCCGACAAGATGAACATTGACGAAGACCTCCAGCTGCCAGCGATCGACGACCTCTCAAACATCGTTCGCCAAATCATCGACGACTGCTGGGCAGATAATGACTTTGATCATCGCACATTCGACTCACCCGAGTTAATCCTGGGTATCAACTCAGAGTCGCGGAGCTCGTCCCAGTCCCAATCGCAACCTTACAACACCGACAAGGATGGACGCGCCACGAGCAAGTGCATACCGAATCCGCGTAGCAAAGACGCAAGCATCATCAGACACATTCCGAGCGACATGCAAGTCATGAAAGACTTAGAAACAGCGCCCGACAACAGTGCTGCCGCCAACAAAGGCAGCAAGGGGATGCCGCCAATGAACTCACGCCTCAAGAATGGCAACAACGATTCTCAAAGAGCCTCAACTACCAATTCTTCAAGTGAACCCGAAGAGGAAATGCTGGACATTACTGATGCTGAGCTTCAGTCTCTCTTTGAGAACAAAGACAAACTGCCAGTTCTTCATGTTGGTATGTGTGGTTCTGAACTTGTAATAGAAATGGTTGGAACCAACCCACAAGATCTAATGAAACAATTTGGTGAAGTTTCTGGATAGAAAACCACAGACATAATATCTTGTGACATTTTTCATTGTACAATTGTTTTTGTTTTTTAGTTTTCTTTTTTTTTCTTTTCTTCCTTGTTTTTGTCATTTTAATCTTCTCATCATTTCTCTCATTCTCTTTCCAATTATTATTATTATTATTATTATTATTATTATTATTATCATTATCATTCTGGCAGAATTGTCAGCACAACAAACAAGATGTTTCACATTTCTCCTGGTTTCAACGTTCTGAGTTCAAATTCTACCAGGATTGATTTTTTTTTTGCCTTTCATCCTTAATTGACTTACCACCGCCCTGCACCCTTAAAACTGCTGGCCTTGTGCCAATGCTTGAAACCACCATTATTATTATGTTTCTTTTCATCATCATCATTATCATTATTATTATTATTATTATTACCAGGCAAAATTCTCAGCAGTATTTCATCCGTTTTTCCATTCTGAGTTCAAATTCTGCCAGGGTGAGCTTTGCCTTTCATCCTTCCAGTATCGACGAAATAAAGTACGAGTCAAGTCCTGGGGGGGGGGGGTCAATGCAATTGAACTGGTCCCCTCTCGTCAAAAAAAATGTTGGCCCCTGTTCCAAAATTTGAAACCACCATTATCACCATCAGTATTATTTTTATTATTATTACTGTAACGAAGGCGGCAAAGTGGTAGAAGTGGTTGAGTAGCAGACTGAACACATCAGAGTATAGTATTATATTTATTCAGTTCTTTCCTGAATGGGGAGAGTGGCTGCATTTAACCCTCTAAGGTCACAAGGAAAACACACACACACATACACATGCTCTGTCTTTGTGTCGGTGTTTGTCCCCCCCCCCTTGATAACCGACATTGGTGTGTTTACGTCCCCATGACTTAGTAGCTTGGCAATAGAATTCATACCAGGCTTTAAAAAACCCAATAAGTGCTGGGATCAATTCGTTTAACCAGAATTCTACAATTCTGGTGCTCCAGCATGACCACAGCAGCCTAATGCTCAAAACAAGTGAAACATAAAAGTTATCCAAATATTTTAGACCACACATGAATAAATGCCACATACACACACTCTCTCTCTCTCTCTCTCTCTCTCTCTATATATATATATATATATATATATATATATATACACACACACATACATACACACACACATACATATACATATATACACACCCAATGTTCCCAGTCATTCAATCACCCAAACCTTGCTGTTCCTCTTGTAACTCTTCTGGTTACATTTCTCTTGCTATTTTAATTAATAATTGTATTTTATTCGTTGCATACTTTTAGTTAATATCTTAAATTAATTGTCCTTTTATTATTATTTTTTTTTTTTTTGTTTAAAGCTGTTCCCATGTTTCATTTCTTGTTTTTGTTGTTTTTGTTATTGTTTGGTTTTTCAGTTTTGTTTTTGTCTTTTTTTTTTTTTTTTTTTTTTTTTTTTTCTTTCACCACCACCACTACCGTTTCTTGGAGAATCTTCACCTGAAATTTCCAAGACAGAATTTGTTAAAGTGGGGGTTTTTTTTTTTCCTTAATTAATTAACATTTATTTTTTAATATCAAGAAAAAAATAAGTTGGAGAAAAAATAGCAAAGAAAGAAAAAAAAAAATTGATTTTTATTCTTTCACATCACATGTGTGTTTGTGTGTTTATGTATTACAGGTACATTTATATTTATATACATACATTATACCAAAGTGGGTTAAAGTGTACATATGTATGTATATGATGTATGCATGGATGTGTTTGTATGTATGTATATATATTATACACATGTATATGTGTGTGTATGCATGTATGTATATATAGGCGCGGGAGTGGCTGTGTGGTAAGTAGCTTGCTAACCAACCACATGGTTCCGGGTTCAGTCCCACTGCGTGGCATCTTGGGCAAGTGTCTTCTGCTATAGCCCCGGGCCGACCAATGCCTTGTGAGTGGATTTGGTAGACGGAAACTGAAAGAAGCCCGTCGTATATATGTATATATATATGTATGTGTGTGTGTCTGTGTTTGTCCCCCCTAGCATTGCTTGACATCCGATGCTGGTGTGTTTACGTCCCCATCACTTAGCGGTTCAGCAAAAGAGACCGATAGAATAAGTACTGGGCTTACAAAGAATAAGTCCCGGGGTCAATTTGCTCGACTAAAGGCAGTGCTCCTGCATGGCCGCAGTCAAATGACTGAAACAAGTAAAAGAGTATATGTATATATGTGTATGTATGTATGTATGTATATATCAAAACAACAAGGGCTTAGTGATCCAGGTGAAATATTTGATAAGCTCTCTGTAGATAAAGATGAACCAGGCTAACAAATAAGTCTCAGTCAATGTTGAAATCCAGGTAATCCAGTCTCAAAATCCATCACCAGTCAAATTTGTATCTGTGGCCCAGTCACCAAGTTAAAACTGCTATGTTGGTACAGAGTTATATAGGAGATACACAGAGATAATTGGTCTTATACATTTATTAAGACTCCGACTGGAAAGGAAACAAACTGTCTGTGTGCGTTTAATATATGAATCGAAATTGGAGATTAGAAAAAATTTTTGTATTATTTATTCACCATTAAACATGTTTCATTTGCTAGTGCTACATGTAGGTGAAACATGTAAGATATGAAACACATGTAATAGATAATACCCCAAAATTTTTTCCAATTTCCTGCTTTGATATGTAATTATTCTGCAAAAAAGCTATTTCCCAGTATTTTTCAACTCTTTATACATGGCTCACATGATTAATAATATTTACATACAATTTTGAAGGACTGGAATAAGCTGATTCGATTCATGAAGACAGAGCTTGGATTATAACCCAATCTACATACTATATATATATACACACACGTGCGTGCATATATACATACATATATAAACTCATGCATGTACATTCATAGTCCACAACGTGTTACCATGTGCACTGTATGTATATGTCTCTTTATAAACATGTACACTACTATATAATATGCTATATGTATTTTATATGTATGACTGTAAGGATGGCCATGGAGTTCACTTTGTAACCACATAGTTCCCAGTTCAATTCCAACATAGGGCACCTTGGTCTATTGTCTTCTATATTCTCATGTTGACCAATATCTTGGAAGTGAAGTTGAGGAACACTTAGTCAAAACCAAATTGTGCATATGTCTGTGTATATATACATACATACACATTCACACACACATATTTGTGTGTGCATGTATATATATGTATGTATAATGTATATAATGAACTTTTTAATGTTTGTTTCTAAGTATATACATCTATATATGGGAGTAAATGTATGGAAAGTTAGATCAAGATATAAAGTGTATTAAATACACGAAATTCAAAAAATGTATGTTTACACATAAAAAGGTCTGACTTACACCGGGTACAAATGATATCGGGAATTAAAGGGATGGAGGAACAGTGTTACAAATCCGACAGCTGTTTTTCTATGTATACATATATACATTTCCTGTATTTAATGTACCTTATATATTGATGCGTTCAAAATCGTTTATCCCTACATTCACCTCTAAACCCGCTCAAGTTTAAATCTTCTGAGCATTACTAAGGGTATTCACCATGGAGACCGTCTGATTTTCTCATCTATGAACTACATCTATATGTGTGTGTGTGTGTGTGTGTATGTATATATATACCTGAACATATATTCATAAATGTTTTTAAGTGAAATTATATATATAAAAAAAAAAAAAATTTAACATTAAACTGAAGGATTACTCAATACTTTTTAGTAGAGTACATATTCATTAAACTTTTACATAGAAAACGTTGACAGTGACTTCGAAGTTTCAGCCTGCTTACCATGTTTCTTTATGAACACGGTGTGAGTAAATTCATTCAAAACAAAACTGTTGTGTAGTGAAGTTTGACCGAATTATCTCCCTTCATGTGAATGTCGATTTTTGCAGTTCATATCTTGCAAGAAAACACAAACACGTACCAGGCATTGTCTTGGGGGTAAGTATGACTCGAGGAAACTTTAAATGTGGTGCCCCAGCATGGTCATAATCCAACAACTGAAACCAGTAAAATATGCTACATGTGTGTGTGTGTGCATGTATATATATATATATATTAATATTTAGCAGAAGTAACAGAGCGACTCAAGGTTTGAGAGTTTTGTGTGTTGTGCATTATAGACTTACAGCCGTTTCAGATATTCATTTTGAGAGTGTTCATGGTTCAATTTAATCAATTGTTTGGTTGGTTGGAAATATAGTGAATGACTGTTACAAAGCTATCTTCATTGGAGTCCAACAAATCAACAGATTTTTATATATATTATTTAATAACAGCTTTGTATTAATGCAATTTTAAAGTTTTGTGGGTTCATAAAATGAACCTGGCTCTTTGGTTACCTAATCCTGAAGAGCAAGGTTTGTCTCCTGAGCCCATGGAGACAAATCAAACTGTTATTAAATAATGCATGTAATTCATACAAAATGTGTTGTGTGTCGCTTTCTTTCGTTTGTCCAGTCATGCGTAAGTGAAGACTCGGCTATGTGGTCAGAGGTTAGTCTCTCAGTAACATGATTATGGATTCAGTCACACTGTATAGTATCTTGAAAAAGTGCCCTGGGCCAACCAAATCCTTATGATGTATATATATATATATATGTGTGTGTAGGTGTTACTGTCTCCTTGCCTGGACATCACATGATTGTTGTAAGCAGGGATCACCATCATACAAGTGGCATACTTCATTTCCACTCTTCTAAGACATGTCTAGTCATGGAGAAATTCTAACTTACAGATGTGTTTATTTATAAATACACACACGTACATATATGATAGCTTTTTCTTTTCAATTTCCACTTACCAAATTCCTTCATAGCCAATCTAGAGGGCTATTGTGGAAGACACTTGCCTAAGGTGCCAAGCAGTCGTGGCATTGAAAAATGAGCTTATTTACTATACAAGCATACCTGCACCTATCTGTCTAAATTCATAATGTAGCATACACACACACACACATATATATACATTCAGAGTAATAATGATATCATATATTTATGATCTGTCATAACATTTACCATTTAGTCAGTGAGATGCCATCTGTTTAACCCTTTAGCATTTAAACTGGTCGTGTCTAACCACAGTTTTATGGTCAAACAGGCCAGATCTGGCCTGTCACACCGACCCTACAATGTCATTCTAAAAATTAAGTTACCTCATCAAAGTTTCAAAGCTACAAGATAATACATGATTAATCCAAAACAATCTGAACACCAAAGAGTATGCCCTGTAAACAAACAGAGCATATAATGTATATAAGATAGAGTTCTCAGGCCTACTTTGACATTCCAGTGATGACCATCCCTTTTGATTTATTCAGGAATTACCTAATACATTACAATGTACTACTCTTAGGTAACATCATTTTTAAGTTGATAAAATATGATTTAAAGGAAATTTGGCTGCTGTTTTTAGCAGATTAAGTGGTTATGATTAAGGTCTGTTGTCTCAACAGCTCTTTGTTGGACATAGTGAAGAGTTCTGATAATGGTAAAAAGTTAGTCGTTACCTAAGACAATAGACCAGTGGCTAGCAAGAATTTTCATTTTTCTTTTACTAAGCCTGAAGAGTAGAAGGGGTGCAAAAAAGGGTATCCCTTCTACCTTACAATACACCTGGCTCACAGCACTCAGGAAAATAGATTCTATTTCTTATTTGAAACATAAACTACATAACTGAAGACATGCTATATATATATGTGTGTGTGTGTAGGTATATATTTCTCTGTGTATATAAATATATATGTGTGTACACACATATACAGACTTACTTTTCTTGTGCATGGTTTCTACAGCTGGATGCTCATCCTAATGCCAACTACTTTACAGAGTGTGCTGGGTGCTTTTTTTCATGGCACCTACGCTACAGAGGTCATCAAGTAACTCACAAAACAAGACCCCTTGACTGAGGGAGATGTTTTGTGCTAGTAGACGTGTTTAGGGCCACAATCTGACACCTTGGGTGCCTATGATGGTATTTGCTCTGTTGTAAGCATTCAGAGGTCCCTAGTTTCAGTTTCCTTTCCTCCTATACACATGCCAGACAGGGTGGCCCTGTGATGGGTCAGGGGCATGACCTTCCGTTCTTGAAAACGGAAAAAAAAATTTAGGAAAAAGGAAATTTGTGGCACATCACTGTCCTGCAACACACTGTCTACCGTAGGGTCCTCCCTTGCTTAACAGGGTTAAGGGGATGGTTTGGCACAGGTGTGGCTGTGTGGTAAGAAGCTTGCTTCCTAACCACATGATTCCAGGTTCAATCCTACTCTTTGGCACCTTGGGCAACTAGCCTCCAGTTAACCAAAGTCTTGCAAGTGGATTTGGTTTGTAATGCACAGCAACTCCAGGGACAGGTTTCTGGGTGAAGCTGCTGCTAGTTTAGAGGTTTTCCATTAAATGTAAAGGTGTTGTTTGTATTTCTACAGTTGTTCCATATCTGACCACCACTACAAAGTGATCCGATCTATGTTACTGATGCTGCCATATAGGGATGTTTACCATTTTAATTCCAATGTGATTGAGACTTTTCTCGTGCAGTGTTGAAATCTAAATTTAGAATTAAACTTCATTATGATATGAATAGCATTGGGAGATTTGGGTTGAGAATAACAACATATATATATATATATATATACACACACACATACACCCTTACAAAGGTCAGTCATCATCCATGTATATCTATATATTATATATACATATGCTTACATAAAGTTTAAATCTCAAATCGTGTGTGTATATATATATATATATTTATATATATACACTCGTTTGTGTATATGGATATATATATATATATATACACACACATTCATACAAGTTGGTCATCACCAATGTAATATAATTTATATATCTAGCTATATATTTATGATGTGTGTGTATATAATCTATTTGAAAATATGTGTGTGTATGTGTATATATATATATATATATACACACTTGCATCAGATGGCCAAGTCAAACGTACATCCGTTGGTCAACTCTAATATACAAGTTTCAGATGTTTTTATTAAAACCCTCCAAAATCTTGATTATAATGAAGATTAATTAAAACATCAAGCAGCAAGTCTACAAATTAAGTGACATCATCATGAAGGAGTTAAACCTGATTATTGGACCTTAACCTTCACAGAACCACGTTGAATCTTGACGAGTTGATGCTTGTTACTAAGTCGTAACAATTCCTTTGTACATTCAATGTCTGACAGTCTCCATCTCACCAAGAGACGTCTTTGAAACAAATAAAGTATACAGTTAACGTGTTATATTATTTTTGTACTTCCATATCTCACTGGACTTATTGCCATTAATACATTGTTGAATACTGGGTCTCTGGAATTCAGCCAATGATATTGCTCGTTTGTTTTATGTCATTGTTTTTGAGGTGGTTTTTTTTTTCCTTATGCTGGCATGGGTTGGACAAATGTTTATTATTAAGGCATTGTTTAAGGTGGCAAGCTGGCAGAATTTTAGCACACCAAGTGAAATGCTTAGCGGTATCTCGTCTGCCGCTACGTTCTGAGTTCAAATTCCGCCGAGGTCGACTTTGCCTTTCATCCTTTCGGGGTCGATTAAATAAGTACCAGTTACGCACTGGGGTCAATATAATCAACTTAATTCGTTTGTCTGTCCTTGTTTGTCCTCTCTGTGTTTAGCCCCTTGTGGGTAGTAAAGAAATAGGTATCTCGTCTGCCGCTATGTTCTGAGTTCAAATTCCACCAAGGTCGACTTTGCCTTTCATCATTTCGGAATCAATGAAATAAGTACCAGTTATGTACTGGGGTCGATGTAATCAACTCGCCCCTTCTCCCCAAATTTGAGGCCTTGTGACTTCAGTAGAAAGGATTATTAAGGCAGGGAGCTGGAAGAGCCCTTAGCATGCAGGGCAAAATGCTCAGTGGTATTACATAGTGCCTTTACATTCTAGGTTCATAAACCACCAAGGTCAACTTTGCCTTTCATCTTTTCAGGGTTGATAAAATAAATACCAGTTTAACACTGGGGTCGATCTAATCGACTTACTCCCTTCCCTAACCTTGCTGGACTTGTGCCAAAACTGGAAACCATTATTAAGTCATTATTTTAAAGATGGACAGCCTTCGTGTTGCTAATTTTACCTGTTTTCCATTCCTTTAGCATTTAAACTGGCCAGATCCAGTCTGTCACACCTATCATACAATGTCATTCTAAAAATAAACAATCACATCGAAATCTTGAAGCTGCAAGATAATGTATGATTAATTCAAAAGAATGAGAATCAAAGATCCATACATTTGACATTATTTTGAATGCTAAAGGGTTAAATAAGGAACTGGCAGTATCAACTAGTCCCTTCCCCATAAAATTGCTGGCCTTGTGCCAAAAGTTTAAATAATTATTTTGGTGGGAAATTAACTGATACGATAGCTTTCATGTGCGGCAGATGCACAGGGACAATAGACACTACAGATACTCAGAAAACAGATTCCATCACACTCCAGGGGGAGAAACTAGAAGTAGTTGATAGTTTCCGCTACCTGGGTGACCAAGTTAGTAGTGGAGGTGGATGCTCAGAGAATGTCACCACTAGAATACGAATAGCTTGGGCAAAGTTCAGAAAGCTCCTACCTCTACTGGCGACAAAGGGTCTCTCGCTCAAAGTGAAAGGTAGATTGAGTGACGCATGTGTGCGAACTGCCATGCTTCACGGTAGTGAAACATGGGCTGTGACTGCAGAGGACATGCGTAGACTTGAAAGGAATGAAGCTAGCATGATCAGCTGGATGTGTAATGTCAGTGTGCACGCACGACAGAGTGTAAGCACCCTGAGAGAAATGCTGGACATAAGAAGCATCAGATGTGGTGTGCAAGAGCGACGCTTGCGATGGTATGGTCATGTACTGCAGATGGATGAGGAGAGATGTGTGAAGAAGTGCCACTCCCAAACAGTTGAAGGTATCAGGGGGAGAGGTAGACCCAGGAAGACGTGGGATGAGGTAGTCAGGCATGACCTCAGAGCGTTGGGCCTCACTGAGGCAATGGCGAAGGACTGAGATCTCTGGAGATATGCTGTGACTGCAAAGACCTGGGCTGCTTCCTGCACCAGTTCCGCATAGCCCCTGCCCATTCAAAGTACCTTGGATTCCAGAACATCCCGCTGTGCTTGAGGAGACCTGTTGAGTCAAGTACATGAACATCGAAATAAATATCAATGGAAATAGTAGTTGTGATACCTGTGCCAGTGGCACATAAAAAGCACCATCCGAACGTGGCCGTTGCCAGCGCCTCGACTGGCTCCAGTGCCGGTGGCACATAAAAAGCACCATCCGAACGTGGCCGATGCTTCCGTGCCGGTGGAATGTTAAAAGCACCAACCGATCATGGCCGATGCCGGACCCCCCTGGCACCTGTGCAGGTGGCACGTAAAAAGCACCCACTACACCCGCGGAGTGGTTGGTGTTAGGAAGGGCATCCAGCTGTAGAAACTCTGCCAGATCAGACTGGAGCCTGGTGCAACCCCTGGCTTCCCAGACCCTGGTCGAACCGTCCAACTCGTGCTAGTGCGGAAAACGGACGTTAAACGATGATGATGATGATGATGATGATACACACACATCCGTGAGCTTGTGTTTTATTTAATTGTTATTGTTTTATTCATTATTTTGTCGAATAAAGAAAGCCAGTGCTCATGACCAATTTGAAAGGGGTTACAAAACATGACCCTAAAGGGCCCTCAAGAACCAGTTGGTAGCAATGTTAAATCAGATAATGGATTTGTGGCAGGAATCTTCGGTAGTCACAAAGCACCTAGAAATTGAACCCAGATCTCTGTGTTTGGTAGAAAACTAAAGAACACAAATGCAGTTCACTCAGATAATGCTGTCACCATCAAACCACTTAACCACTTCAATTTCTACTAAAACCGGATCTAATCTTTCTGAAAAAGACAGATTATATATTCAGAACATTTTTGTTAGCCAGTGGAATCTAGAGCAGACAGTAGCAGAGAACTCTCCATAGCAACCAGACAGTGGTAGATGACAAAGCAGACTCCAAGAAACACTACAGGAACTACTATTAAACCTGATCCAATAACAGCTCATATAAACTTCAAACTATTTTGGTGTAAACATCTTTTCTTTGTCGTTTGTAGTAACAACATTTAGTTGTTACCGGTAAGAGTAAATATTTTTTTCTGTTGAAATACCAGATTTTAGGTTCATTTGATCTGTATCAACTCGACACCAGATTGTAATTGTTTATTAACACATGCAGAAAGATCTGATCACTAAAGATTAATTATGTAAATGAACTTCTGTTGGTTTCAATAATGAGACTCAGCTGTTCACTCAAGTAGACGACTCGTTTATTAAAAGGATAAAGCTCCTTCCTGAGTCATAGGGGACGATTTCTCAGATTCTCTGGCGTAGATATTACCCCTTTCTACTGGGTTACGACGATCAAGGAGGACCTCTCCGTGCTCACAGGACCGCAGGTGGTCGGCCTGCACCGATGGAACCGTGACTGGCTTGCTATCTCCACTGAACTGGTGCAGGACCGTTGTGCGTGGGCTGCCATGGTTTCGAGAAGCCTCGAGGGTGGTAGAAGAAGCCAACTCAACCTGCCCAGGGTGAATGTCGCCACAAGTACAAGTAAGTAAGTAAGATATTACCCCACTGGATGGGATGCCAATCCATCGCAGGAAAACACATTTCGCCAGTGAGTGGATTGGAGGAATGTGAAGTGTGTTGCTCAAGAACAGAAGGCATTGCCCAGGCCAGGAATCGAAACTACAATCTTACAATCATCAGTCCAACACCCTAACCACTATGCCATTTGCCGCCACTGCTCATTGCATAAAACTTCAAGTGGCTGTGTACTCCTAATGTAAATGTCAGATGGAATCAGCATGACATGGCTGGACTTTGTGGCTTGATGGTTAAGAAACTCACTTTCCAAACCACAAGGTTTGGGGTTCAGTACCACAGCACAACACCTTGGGCAAATGTCTTCTACTACAGCCTCAGGTCAGCTAATGCCTTATGAGTGAATTTGGTAAACAAACAAACTGTGGGGAAGCCTAATATTTGGGAGTATATCCTCATTACAACCATTTTCCATGCTGGTATGGGTTGGACGGTTTTAATGGAGCTGTTAAGGCCAGGGGCCACACCATGCTCCATTATCTGTTCTGGCAATGTTTCTACAGCTGGATGCCCTTCCTAATGCCAACCACTCCACAGAGTGTACTGGGTGCTTTTCACATGGCACCAGCACCAGTATCAACTCTGCTGTGACAGACATGTGTGTTTGTACAGTATTTGTCCCCTTCCCACTGCTTGGAAACTGTTGGTTTGTTTGCATCCCTATCAATTAGTGGCTTGACACCGATATCCTAAGATATGCCACACAGTGCAACTGAACCCAAGATCTCATGAGTGCAAAATTAACTTCTTAACCTTCCAACCATGCCTCCACCCACAGACAAATTAAGTAAGCTAACACCCAAATACTGGAATTCTTCCTTCTTCCACAGTAAACTTCATAAACCCACCTAGACATGACCATACTTCTGTTAACCCTTCATCATCACATGCCTCAGAGTTCTACCCAGCGCCACATCCAAACAGAGGGAAAGACAAAAAGGAGATTGTTTGATATCCAAAATTCCAAGAACACAACCATTTACCCAGAATTCAGTTTGATGTTAAATTAACTCCAATCCAAACAATTTCTTTTTATTATTTACATTTTATTATTATTATGGTTATTGTTATTTTTATTATTTCATTTCCTTGAAGGAAGTCAATAACAGATGAAGGTGATAGCAATGGTGGTGGTGGTAGTGGTGGAGGTGGTTGTTGGATGCAGGCTCAAGGGAGGAAGAAGGGGAGAAGGAGGAGGTGGGAATGATTAAACAGCAGTAAACATGACTATTCACCAGAAGAGGTGTAGTGGGAGGGAGCACCATGAAAGGGTGGTGGTGACGGGGGTACGAGCGACACAATGGTTTCAACAATGCTTGAAGGTCCAGATGACACAAGGAGGAAGTAGTGATGGTGGTAGTGGCAGTGATAGCAGTAGTTGTTGTTGTTGTTGTTGTTGTGGTGGTGGTGGTGTTACTTCGGTCGTTAGGATGGCCTCTCATCTTAAGGAACTCCAGAGACGTTCGTGTTTCCCAAGTTGACCGACGGACTTGGTACAGTCTGATCCTTTGATGTCGTCGTGGTCGTCATCGTGAACAATTTTGGTAAGGCACTGGTGGGTTTGGAGAAGGAAAGGGGGAGTGGTGTCAAAGAAAGTCTCGTTAGAACAAGACATGAGAAAGGAAGATATTCCATCCTGAAAAAGATAAAATGTAAAACAAGATTAAATATAACGTATGCGTGAGTGTGCGACTTGAAAATAAAAAAAAAAACAATTATTAATCATGTAATTAGGGCAACATGGATGTTAGAATCATTAGCATGTCAGGCAAAAAATATCTTGTGGTATTTCTTCAGGCACTTTACATTCTGAGTTTAAATTCTACCAGGATTGACTTAGCCGTTCTTATTTTTGGAGACAAATAGGTATCAGCTGAACACTGGGCTTGATATCAACTAACCTTCCCCTAAAAACTGCTGGCTCTGTGCCAAAATTAGAAAAAATGTTGTTATTATTATTATTATCGATGACTGGCATCATTGCTAGTGGAGCACTAAGAGCACCATCCAAGCATGATCGTTGCCAGAGCGGCTAACTGGCTTCCGTGCCAGTGACACATAAAAAGCACCATTTGAGCATGATCATTACCAGCATCACCTTACTGGCTTCCGTGCTGGTGGCACATGAAAAACATCATTTGAGCGAGGTCGTTGCCAGTGCCGCTGGACTGGCTCCTGAGCAGGTGGTATATAAAAAACACCATTTGAGCATGGTCATTGCTAGTACTGCCTGACTGGCCCCCATGCCAGAGGCACGTAAAAGCACCCATTACACTCCCAGAGTGGTTGGTGTTAGGAAGGGCATCCAGCAGTAGAAACTCTGCCAGATCAAGACTGGAGCCTGGTTCAGCCATCTGGCTCGCCAGTCCTCAGTCAAATCGTCCAAACCATGCTAGCATGGAAAGCAGACATTAAACGATGATGATGATTATTATTATTATTATTATTATTATTATTATTATTAATATTGTTATTATTATTATTACAACGTTGGGTCTCACCAAGGTGATGACAAGTGACTGAGACCTTTGGAGATATGCTGTGCTTGAAAAGAGCTGACAAGCCAAGTGAGACCGTAACCGTGGCCTATGCTAGTGCAGCATAACCAGCCCATTTTAGAGTATATAGGAGAATTCGCAAAAAAACAAAAGACGAAGACAGGTGGTGTGGACAACAAACAGATGTATTAGTTTAATGCTTGGAAAGTGAATAAATGTCTTTAATGTTTTGAGCCTACGCTCTTCCACAGAAAGAAACAAGGAGAGAAAATAAAGAATGTATAGTGGCTATATATATATATATATTTATTATTATTATTATTATTGCAATTGTTGTTATTGTTATTATATACTTACCCAATGTGTATGACAAGAAGTGTTGTTGTGCCATCAGTAATAATAAACACCACAAACCATTGCTACACAGAACAGGGAATTCTGAAAGAGATGAGGAGAAAACAAAAAAAATAAGCATTTTTCACTAACATATCTTTTTTCCAAAAGAGCCAATCAGTGGCAAGGAAACATCTGTTACAAGGGGGTGGAACAAATATCTGAAGGGACCTCATTCGTAAAGGATTGTTTTTTGTTTTTCTCGATTATGTTAATATCCATGGCTGATGTACATCAGCAATGTATACACACACATATTACATGCACACACATATACATATGTATATACCCAGGCCTATTCCCCATTTTGTTTTTAGGAGGGGGTAGCCTCAGCAAGACACACGCCTGGCATTCCATTCATTTCCCAGCTCAAAGGGGCAATCCCCATTCTATGCTCGGGTCAAGGCATAGAACGCAACCTCCAATATCAGTAGTGGGACCCGACAGCACATGCTGGTTTACCCCCGCCGCATCATGCTGGTTCCATACCCCTTTGAGCAACAACAAATTCACTCATCCATCCACAAATACTCTCAAAGCTTTCCTATCATTTATAAATTTTCTTGCCTCACTTATTCCAACACCTCTAACCACCAAAGCTTTCCTCACTCCATCCATCTACACAAACCAAGGTCTGCCTCTGGTTCTGCAGCCTACCACTTCAGCCTTCATCACCCTCTTTAACATCCGCTCCTCATCCATCCTCTCCATGTGACCAAACCACCTTAACATTCATCTATCCAATTTGGTTGTTAGTTTTTCTTTCATTCCTGCTCATCTTTGCACCTCCTCATTCCTCATCCTGTCCATCCATGTCACACCAACCAAAGCCCTCAGACATCTCATCTCAAACATATCTAGTTGCCTCCTTTCCACCGCTCTCAGCCTACCCCACCCCAGTCTCTGCACCATATAACATTGTCAGCACAATCACACCTCCATACACACCTCTTTTCGCTTTCATACTCAGCTTTTAATCTCTCATCATACCTTTCGCAACTCCAAGTATCTTACTCCTCTCCCTCTCGCTCTGTATCCCGCCTTCTAAGCCAACCGCCCACCCCCATACACCATCACATGTGATCCCAGATACTTCAAAACACTCACCTCCTCTAACATCTCACCAGTTATACAGACATCCATCCTACCAGAGCCATTTCATCTCTCGAACATCTCATCACCTTACTCTTAGCTACATTCACTTTCAGGTTCCTCCTCTCACACACTCTTCCAAACCCCACCACCAGTCTCCTCAGTTGCACTTCTGAATCTGCCACCAGTGTTGTATCATCGGCAAACAACAACTGACTCACCTGCCATTTCTCGCCATTTTCTCCCACCATTTGGGCTGGGTATGACTCTAAACTACATCCTCTAAACTACAGTGGGACCCTGGGGCTCTGGTTTCAGAGTTTGAGGAGTATGGAAGCACCTCTTTGCCACTATTTTTCCCAGGTCTACTCTGGCCCAGGGTGGTAGCACCTGTAAGGGCCCCAGTCATGGATTAACTAGCTAACCCCCCTTGTGGCTGGTTGGGTAAGGGGATTGGTAGAATGCAGTCACCATATTCCCTGCATGGCATAAGGGGCAACTAAAAGGGCCAGAAGCAAGGGAACTGGGAATCCTCTCCTCTTAGTAAATCCATATTCCTAAAAAGACAGCAAGAAAAAATGCACACACACATATACATACACATATATACACGAATACATACACACACACACACATATATATATATACATACACACATACATACACTCACACACACACACACATATATATATATACACATAAATATATGCATAAGGCACGTCAGGCAAAATGTTTAGTGGTATTTCATCTGCTGTTACATTCTGAGTTCAAATTCCACTGTGGTTGGCTTTGCCTTTCATCCTTTCGGGGGCGATTAAATAAGTACCAGTTACGCACTGGGGTCGATGTTGTCGACTTAATCCCTTTGTCTGCCCTTGTTTGTCCCCTCTATGTTTAGCCTCCTGTGAGCAATAAAGAAATACATATGTGCATACACACATACTTACATTTGTATAAACATCCACAGCAAAGTTGTCTGTGTCAGCATCCCAGAACTTCCGGCTTGCTATCCTATAAAAAAAGAAAATAGAAGAGGAAAAAGAGTTTTAGCTGTTTGAATCTGTGAGTGAGCATTTGTGGGTGTAATTACATTTGTCAAGAAACCAGGACAGGCTTTTGTTGAGGACTACTGCAAGCGCACAACACCATTAGCACAAACATTGTTTAAAATCAGAGAGTGAAAAGCACTTGTCCCTTGCTGATTGTAAGCAATGGCCTTACTCACAATGTGTGGAGTGGTCGATGTGAGGAAGGGCATCCAGCTGCAAAATCCCTGCCAAAACAGACACAGTAGTCTAGGGTAGTTTCTCTACCTGGCTGGCTGTCAACCATCCTACCCATGTATGCATGGAAGAGGAACGTTAAACAAGGATGATAATGATGATAATGATATATATATATATATATATGAATACATACATACAAATACACACACATATATATTTTGTTTTGTTTCATTTTTTTGTAAATTCCAACTATATATATAGTTAATCCAAACATGAAAACACAAAAAAACACAACGCGAGGACGTGGAACAAATATAGTATTATTGGATGCTCAGGAAAGAAGGGAAGAAGGAGGGTTTAATGTTTCAAGTGGAGCTCTTCGTTGGAAACAAAGGAGAAGGAAAGATCCCAAGGAGGGAAGACAGAGGAAAAAAATCACCAACGGTACACACAAGGTCACATGTATATATATACATATATACATAAGTATATGTATGTCTGTGTATGTTTATATATATATATAGATAGATAGATAGATAGATAGATAGATAGATAGATAGATAGATAGATAGATAGATAAATGGAGTTAAACACAGGTATTATTCAAATTCTTTTATTATTATTATTTTATAATAATAATAATGATAATAATAACAAATCAAATAGATGTACTCACTTGATACCTTGACCTCTGTATTCTCCAATATGAACTTGTACAATGATTTTGTATCGATCATAGGCTAAATCTGAAACAGAGAATTTATACATACATATCTTACACATAATAATACACAATGTGCTTCATTTCAGTCATGCTGGTAGAGGGAAACTAAAACAACAAATGGAGTGGGAGTGAGTAACAGTCAGAGATGCTAAATGTAGGTGAACTGTAGTGACAGGTTTTGATCCAAAGTTGGTGTTATTTTAATCAAGATGAAACTAAATTTTTATCATAAATTGTATTTGTTTTATCAATTTCACACACTTATATAAATATATGTAATTGTAGATTAAACTCTTTTGTTTCCAAAGTATTCATGTGATATATATATATAATATATATATATATATATATATATATATCATCATCATTCATTTAGCGTCCATTTTCCATGCTAGCATGGGTATATATAAATATATAGGCACAGGAGTGGCTGTGTGGTAAGTAGCTTGCTTAGCAACCAGATGGTTCTGGGTTCAGTCCCACTGCGTGGCACCTTCTACTATAGCCTCAGGCTGACCAAAGTGAGTGGATTTGGTAGAAGGAAACTGAAAGAACCCCATCGTATATATGTATATATATATGTATGTGCGGGTGCATATGCTTGACAACCAATGGTGGTGTGTTTATGTTCCTGCAACTTAGCAGTTCGGCAAAAGAGACCAATAGAATAAGTACTAGGCTTACAAAGAATAAGTCCTGGGGTTGATTTGCTCGACTAAAGGCATTGCTCCAGCATGGCTGCAGTTAAACGACTGAAACAAGTAAGTATATATATATATAGGTATATATAATCATAGTTGTGGCTATTGTCGGTGTCATGTAAACAGGTACCCATGCCGGTGGCACATAAAAAGCACCTTTCAAGCATTGGGCCTCATGGCGGCAATGTGGCTGATGCTGGTATCGTGGAACAAGCAGCCATGCCGATGGCACGTGAAAAGCACCTTTCAAGCATTGGGCCTCATGCAGGCGATGACGAATGACCGAGACCTTTGACAATATGTTATGCTTAAGAAGGGCATCCAGCTTTAGAAACCTTGCCAAATCAGGCTGGAATCTGGTGCAGTCAAACCATCCATTTCATGCCAGCATGGACAATGGATGTTAAATGATGATGATGATAACTCTTTACTTGTTTCAGTCATTCGACTGCGGCCTTGCTGGAGCACCGCCTTTAGTTGAGCAAATCGACCCCAGGACTTATTCTTTGTAAGCCTAGTACTTATTCTATCGGTCCCTTTTGTAATCGACTATTCCCCTCCCCTAAATTTCAGGCCTTGTACCTATAGTAGAAGGGATTGTTATTATTATTATTGTTATTATTATCATTGTTAAGGCGGTGAGCTGGCAGAATTGTTAGCACACCGGGCAAAATGCTTAGCGGTATTTTGCCTGTCACTAGGTTCTGATTTCAAATTCCGCCAAGGTCGACTTTGTCTTACATCATGTCGGGGTTGATAAATTAAGTACCAGTGAAACACTGTGGTCAATGTCATCAACTAGTCCCCCCCACACACACACACCACCACAAATTTCAGGCCTTGTGCCTTTAGTAGAAAAGATTATTATTATTATTATTATTATTATTATTGTTATTATTACTGAGTGTAAACTCAATCTGTCACCTGCTTTAACACCCTACCACCACCACCATCAATGTCCCCTTGGGTTTCCTTTAACAGATTCCAGTGTTGCCAGCACTTAAACTAGGTCCTTATTCTTAGGATGACCCCCTCACTTTCCCGCAACCCACCAGCTTTAAGTGGGATTGCCCTTTCTTCTTGGAGCAACTCATAAAGGAAATAAATAAAACATTTCAGGAATTAGGCCAATGGTTAGCCCCAGGGATTAGGCTAGAGATTAGATGAAGGATTAGGTTAGGAATTAATGTAGAGCAGTGCTTCTTAATCTTGTTTTTATTTTTTTTTTGTATACCCATCTCCTTTTTAATCAACTCCCCATTATAATTTACTCTCTCTCTCTGTCTCACACACACACACACGTCTGTATGTGTGTGTGTGTCTGTCTGTGTATAAGAAATAAGTAGTTTTGTAATTAACATAACTTACTAAATAACTTTAACAGATTTATATTAAACCCATCTTGTAAACAGTGCAAATATATTACTTATATTAAAGTAGCCTTGTAATTTACATAATTTGCTAAAAAAAACAATAACAGACTTGTATTACACTCATGTAAACAACACAAATATATTACTTATATGAAACTGGTTTAATATGCAATACTTTTACATAACTTTAATAGCCTTATAGTAGTCTTGCAATTAATTAACATAATTTATTATATAATATGAACAACCTTATGTGAAATTATTCTTGCATATAACACCATTACATGACATTAACAGCCTTCTATCAAAGATTGTAAACAAGACAGTCTCATATATATTACTTACATTAGTCTTGGAATTAACATAATTTATTAAATGACGTTAATGATCTTATATTACACCCTTTAAAATTCAGAATCTATTTATTTATTACCTCTGCCTTAGCAAAGGCAGAGATATTGTTTTTGGTCCTGTTTGTTTGTTTGCTTGTCCATGGACAAGATATCTCAAGAACCACTGGATGGATTCAGATGAAACTTTCAGGGATGTTTGACCTCGTGACTGGCACAAACTGATTATATTTTGGGAGTGATCTTGTATCAGACAAGGATTCTGTATTATTTTTCCTGTTTATTTACTTAATTATTGAGAGCGGTTGGGTTCATTTTTAGTATTCTTGTTTGTGAGAGCAGTCAAATTTATTTCAGATATTCTCATTTTAAAAATCATCTCTGGCTAATCGTTGATGTTACCTTGGCAGGGGTTTGCACTCCCTGAGTGCTCTTGTTTATTTATTCAAATTACTTTGACTCAATCCGACATTATCTCATGGCTTTGGGATTTCACTTACTGATGTAAGTCAACAAAAGAAGAATCTTTAATAGCTGACAGATAATTCTTCCCCTGGATAGGGTCCCAGTGCATTGAAAGTTAACATTCCCCAGAACATCTTTTGGTACCTGTTTCTAGAGTCAGGTAAGACATTGGCTGAGGTGATGTGAAATAAAATATTTGGTTGAGAGAAAGGAAAGAGACATCTGCACTGTGTAACATTAGATTGACCTCTTTTGACCTCAAACTACCTGAGACTATCCTTGGTTCTACAATACAAACTTTTTGTTTTAAAGTGATTTGAATTAAAAACCTTCCATCAAAATTCTTTGTTAAATTATGTTTCCAAAATCAGATTAATGGCTTCTGATTTAGGAACGAGAAAGGTGGGGAGAAATAGTCGATATCCTTAATCCCAGAACTTGACTAGTACTTTATTTTATGAACTCCAGAGGGATGAAAGGTAAAGTTGAACCTGGCAAGATTTAAACTCAGAACACAAAGAGACAGGTGGAGGAAATATTGCAAAATATTTTGTCCAATGTTCTAATGATTCAGCCAAATTGCTGCCCTTCCAACACCAGATTAACAATGACAAAGTTATTTTACTAAATTCTTCAATATTTTTGAAATTAACTGAAGTGAAATGAAGGCAATGTATGTATTTCAAAAGAAATATGGTAACAAAAGGTTTGAGTGTCATGTCTACAAGATACAGCCTTTGCAATGGTGACTATGATATGAACTTTCAACTCTACAACTCGCAGTCAAACAATTCCCTTCTATAAATGACTCACCTTTAATTTTCTTTCGAATCAATTCCACCAAAACTTTTGTGTCTTCAGCCATTGTCTCTGAACTGTATTCCTTATGAGCAAGATTGTCCATCAAAACACTGCGAATGCATTCTTTCACTATGAGAGGCTGGAATCTAGAGAACAGAGAAGTCAAATTTTGTTGTAAAACAAAAATAAAAACAGCAATAATAAATGGTTTCAAATTTTGGTGCAACACCAGCAATGTTAGGGGAGGGGTAAGTCAATTACACTGACCCCTTCCCCTTCACCCCAGTACTCAACTGGTACTTTTTTATTGACCAGTGTGTATTTTATATATATACATACACATATACATACATTATATATATATATATATATATACATATATATATATACATAAAATATATATAGGGTAGTGAGTTTTTTTTTTTTATTTCACTACTAGTGGCCTAGCATGTATAAAAAGTCAATAGACAATATATTCTCAATATAAAATAGCGTACATTTAAACACAAGAGAAAACTGCCTTCAACAGGCAGTTTTTACATGCTAGAAGAAGTCAAAACGACCAAAACCACATTTAAAGAGCAATTTCTAAGGGAATGAAAAATAAAAACTTTTACCTTGTTATTTTATTCCAGCCAGACCAAAATTTCTAAATTTTTTTAGAAAATTTGCAAGGCAAAATAATTTGCTAGTGTATATATTTCTTTAAATATATATACATATAAATATATATATATATATATATATATATATATATATATATATATATATATATATACGCACACACACACATATACATATCCTGAAAAGGGAGCTGGTCACCTGGTGTAAATTAGGGGTTATCATGGATCTTTAATGTGCCCAAATACAAACGCAAGTCTCTTTTAATATTTGGCAATTACACAAAAAAAGAAAAATACTAATGCTTTGATGGGATTTGGTACATGGAAACTGTGGGAAGCCCATTGTGTGTGTGCATGCGTGACTGCATATGTATGTATGTGTATCTATCTAGAACAAACAACAATAATTTGAGTAACAATGGCCGCAATAACCATAACAGTCTGAAGCAACAGCAAAAGTTACAAATCTAACAAAATATTCAAAGTGAATCCACAATGAAATTGTTTTTGCTGTTTTGTTTTTCAAGTGATTCACCTAAATTTTAAAGGTTAACATCAGTATTAAGTTTTAGAAATGAGAGAGAGAGAGAGAGAGAGAGAGAGAGGTGAGGGGAGAAAGAAACTGACAGACTGACAGACAAAAAGAGAGAAAAAGACATGGGTAGACCAAACAACCAAAAATTAGACAGACAGACAGATGGATGGAAAGATAGATAGATAGACAGACAGATAGATAGATAGACAGACAGACAGACAGACAGATAGATGGATAGATAGATAGATAGATAGATGGATAGATGGATAGATGGATGGATGGATAGATGGATGGATGGATGGATTAATGGATGGATGGATGGATAGATTGATAGATAGATAAATAGAGGGATAGAGACAGACAGACAGATAGATGGATGGAGATCCCATCAGACAACATATTCCAACAGATGCAGTACCAGCATCATCATCAACAGCATCTCACGAGAAATTGTTTCCTTCCTTTCCCCTCTCCTCGCCCCACCACCAGCAATGAAACACTGCCAACAAAAGTCAATGCTTTCTGCCCCTCCTTTCATGCCATCTACCTCAGATGAGGGCAGGGAGAGGCTCGCCCATACAGAAAAGAGATTGTTGGGGAGGCGAGGGTGACGTGTGGCATCAATGGTGGTTGTCTCTTTAATGCTCCCACCACCACCACCACCACTACAACCTCCTCCTCCTCCTCTTCCAGCTTGTTAATTAAGTCTCCAGCAAAGGACACAAGACAAAATCTTATTTAGAATCACCAGATTCAACACTACTGCCACCAACACCACCACCACTACCAACAACAACACTACCACTAGTTCTTATTTCACCCCTCTCTTTCTCTCTGAATATATGGAACATGGATATAGGATGATGATGATGATAATTACATAAATATATATAATTCACAGTATTCATCATCATCATTTAACGTCCGCTTTCCATGCTAGCATGGGTTGGACGGTTTGACTGAGGGCTGGTGAACCAGATGGCTGCACCGCCAGCCCTCGGTCAAACCGTCCAACCCATGCTAGCATGGAGACCGGACGTTAAACGATGATGATGATGATGAACACATAGTGTGTCTTTGCATATATGTGAGGGATGCTGAAAAGTTCCTGGCTTCAAGGGTACTGTGAAAGACCTGGTTGGAGGCCCAACCTTCCCAATTCTTTTACAGGGCTTAGAAAAACTGAAGGACCATTGTGTGTGAATCTGAGAGGGGAATATGTTTAATCAAATCCTAACTGATCCTCCTGTATTTTCTTTCACCCAAAGCCAGGAACTTTCCAGTCCCAATTAGGCAGCCCTTAAAAAAATAGGCCCCCTTAAGACATTACCTAGGATTAGGGGAGCTGCTGGTTTGAATTTCATTGTCCTTGCACTGACAGTCTAGAAGGAGTTAACGAACATAGAAACGTAGCAGATAGAAAAACATCACCCAAATTTATAATAGGATAATAGGATATACATGTGTGTGTGTGTGTGTGTGTGTACTTGGAGCAAATGTGCTTTACCAGTAAGCTACCAGCTATAAACACATGATTTATTATCTAATATATACATAATGATGAACCAACAGTGTGTGTGTGTGTGTATAGATGTAAGATCTATGGATCAAAATGTAGGAAGAAAGTTAGTTTCAAGCAATCTGTAGTAAATATAAAAAACAACGTTCAGGGACAACAGTGATTTATTGGGACGGAAGGTTGTGGATTACTTTTCTTTATCAAAGAACGATGAGCTGAAAAAATAGTTCTTTTTATATTCCACAGTCGGCGACCAGGGTTGCTGAGTGTGCGAAAAAGAATACAAGAATTACAGAATGGAGTAGGAAAAATCCAGGCTACATATGTTTCATAGTGAATGGAAGCTCAGAGGTAGTAAAATCCAAGTGAGATGTATACCTATTTCTTTACTACCCACAAGGGGCTAAACACAGAGAGGACAAACAAGGACAGCCAAACGTATTAAGTTGATTACATCGACCCCAGTGCGTAACTGGTACTTATTTAATCGACCCCGAAAGGATGAAAGGTAAAGTTGACTTCGGCGGAATTTGAACTCAGGATGTAGCGGCAGACGAAATACCGTTAAGCATTTCCCCCAGCGTGCTAACGTTTCTACCAGCTACTCTTCAGACCAAGGACATCTTGGTTAGATTAAAGGCTACATCGTCACAAGGAGATTTTATCACTTCTGAGGTTCCACTCGCCGGATTTTTCCTACTCCATTCCATAACTCTTGTATGTATGTATGTATGTATGTATGTATGTATCTATCTATCTATCTATCTATATATATATATATATATATATATATATATATATATATATATATATATATATATATATACACACACACACACAAATCATTAAGGTGGTTATTTGCAATTTAGAACCAAAAGGCACTTAGTAACCACTCTGTGTGTGTGTGTGTGTGTGTGTGTGTGTGTGTGTGCGTGTGTGTGTGTGTGTATATCGTCATTCATGAAAAGTAGGTGACAGTATTTCACATTGACGTAGCAGGACAATGAAAAAGTAAGACACACACACAAACACATTCACAAGTAGAAACATATGGCACCACATGACAAAACCATCAAAAAACATACATGATATGTATAAACCAATTTACACATAGACATATTTTTATAAATATGTGTGTTCATGCGTATGTGCATATATATATATATATATATATTCTTTTATTTTGTTTCAGTCACTTGACTGTGGCCATGCTGGAGCACCGCCTTTAGTCGAGCAAATCAACCCCACAACTTATCCTTTGTAAGCCTAGTACATATTCTATTGGCATCTTTTGCCGAACCGCTAAGCTATGGGGACGTAAACACACCAACATCAGTTGTCAAGTGATGGTGGGGAGGACAAACATATACACACACACACATACATACATACATACATACATATATATATATATATATATATATATATATATTATATATAATATATATCAACGGCCTTCTTTCAGTTTCCGTCTACCAAAGCCTTTTGAGT
The DNA here is from genome assembly GCF_006345805.1 of Octopus sinensis. Lineage (NCBI taxonomy): Eukaryota > Metazoa > Mollusca > Cephalopoda > Octopoda > Octopodidae > Octopus > Octopus sinensis. The sequence continues at coordinate 41,461,051 of NC_043011.1, forward strand.
GGATTTGGTCTACCATATCCACTCACAAGGCTTTGGTTGGCCCGAGGCTATAGTAGAAGACAATTACCCAAGGTGCCATGCAGTGGAACTGAACCCAGAACCATGTGGTTGGTAAACAAGCTACTTACCACACAGCCACCTGCACCTATATACATTATATATATATATATATATATACAACGGCCTTCTTTCAGTTTCGTCTACCAAAGCCTTTTGAGTGGATTTGGTCTACCATATCCACTCACAAGGCTTTGGTTGGCCCGAGGCTATAGTAGAAGACAATTACCCAAGGTGCCATGCAGTGGAACTGAACCCAGAACCATGTGGTTGGTAAACAAGCTACTTACCACACAGCCACTCCTGCACCTATATACATATATATATTATAATATATATACACACACACATACATACATATATATTTGCCATGATAGATCGCTAACCACTACATCATATTCTTTATTTTGTCTCCCTGTTTCTTTCTGTAGAAGAGCTTAGGCTCGAAACGTTAAAGACTTTTTCACTTCCCGAGCGTTATACTAATACATCTGTTTGTTGTCTACACCACCTGTCTTCGTCTTTTGTTTTCTCGTGAATCCTCCCTATATATATCTATGTATATATATATATATCTTTATATATAAAAGAGAGGTTGTGTGTCTGTCTCCTACGATTTAGATTCCTAACTACTCCCACATTTTGCGGTGCAGTTTAACCAAAACAGGATATCTTATAGTCGTGATTCATATCGAGCCCTTCTGGGTACTAGCGCGCGTCTACGATGAGTCTACGATTTAAAAATGCATTTTAATGCATTTTTTCGCTATTATATAAGGGAAATAACTCTCTAAAAATGTCTACGATGAGTCAACGATTTAAAAAAAAATTTACCATAATTTTTTTCCATTTTTAATGCATTTTTTTTCTATTTTTTGGCTATAACTCTCTAAAAATGTTTATATAGTTATTTCCCTTACAAACCCGAGCAACGCCGGGCAATACTGCTAGTATATATATATATAGTTAATTTGAACAAGTGAAGTCCTCATAAGGTATTATATAATCCAAGGTATTCCACTGGTTCAATCCCTATCATATAATGGTAAAGTCATTTGTATATGTTAAGGATTATTGAAAATATCAATATGGAGGGAAAAACAAGGAGAAGAAAATGGAGAATAAATGGATGTAATTTCTGATTTATTGGCATGCAGAAAGATGACATTCTTGTTCTTCCCTATATATATATCTATATATATATATACACACACACAACAATCCCTTCCAGGATCTTCCAGATGTATATTACTGCATATATATATACACAACATCCATTGACAAGGTTGCAAAAGCAATGAAAATTTTGCACATGGAAAGATATAAATAATAAATGAGTGGAAATTGAACCAGTGTGTGTGTGTTTGATAATAAAGCAGTACGACTCTCCCCAGACACAACAAAACTGGTTTCAACATACAAATTCACATAAAGGATCGTGCAAACCTGATATAAAAAAGAAATATGAGTGTGTGTGTGTATACATACATATGTACACACACACACACACACACACATATATATATATATCACCGTGACCGACCAGGCCATCAGATGTTGTTACACATCGCTGGTCACAATGCGCTTCGCATTGTCTTTTAGCCTTCAAATCACGTCACCCCGTGAGTGTAGTGGGTGCTTTTTATGTGCCACTGACACAGGTGCCAGACGAGGCTGGCAAACGGCCACGCTCGGATGGTGTTTTATTACGTGCCACCAGCACAGAGGCCAGTCGATGCACTGGTACCACAAAACTACAAATTCCATTGATGTTCATCGATTTTGATTTGATTTGATTTTCACTTGCCTCAACAGGTCTTCACAAGTAGAGTTATGTGTCCCAAGAAGGAAGGTATGCACAGGTGGACTGACTACGTCCCAGGTAGGGGCCATGGGTTATGGCCTCACTGTCCTGCCGGGTCTTCTCGCGCACAGCATACTTCCAAAGGTCTCGGTCTCTGGTCATTTCCTCGGTGAGACCTAAAGCGCGAAGGTCGTTCTTCACCACCGCGTCCCAGGTTTTCCTGGGTCTACCTCTTCCACAGGTTCCTTCAACCGCTAGGATGTGGCACTTTTTCACACAACTATCTTCATCCATTCTTACTACGTGTCCATACCAGCATAGACGCCTCTCTTGCACACCACATCTGATGCTTCTTAGGTCCAACTTTTCTCTCAAGGCACTTACACTCTGTCGGGTATGAACACTGACATTACACATCCAATGGAGCATACTGGCTTCATTTCTTGCAAGCTTATGCATATCCTCAGCAGTCACGGCCCATGTTTCACTGCCATGTAGCATGGCTGTTCGCACACATGCGTCATACAGTCTGCCTTTTACTCTGAGCGAGAGGCCTTTTTGTCACCAGCAGAGGCAAGAACTCTCTGAACTTTGCCCAGGCTATTCTTACTCTAGCAGTCACACTTTCAGCACACCCACCCCCGCTACTGACTTGGTCACCTAGGTAACGGAAGCTATCAACTATTTCAAGTTTTTCTCCCTGGAATGTGGCGGAAGATGGTCTCTGCGCATTTTCAGGGTTTATTGAACCAGAGCACCTGCCACATACAAAAACTAACTTCCTAGTTAGCCTTCCTTTGACATTGCTGCACCTCTTATGTGTCCATAGCTTACACTTGGTGCATCTTATAGAGTTCCTACCTACGCCTTTTCTACAGATCGAGCAGGGCCATCTACCTGAAGGCGTTTGTGATTTGTCTACCTTCCTACTTATTAGGACTTTGGTTTTATATATACATACATATATACATATATATATACATACATATATACATACATATACATATATATTATATATACATACATATATACATACATATATACATACATACATATAATACATACTATATACATATATATATACATATATATATATATATATATATATATTAATACACCCATACATTATATATATATATATATATAACACATCATACACACATATAGATATATATGTGTATAAGACATCCATTTGAATATATGTCTTATACACATATATATCTATATGTGTGTATGTATGTGTTATATATATATATATACACATGATGTGTTGTAGTGTACCTGAGCACTATACACAATAATTTCATTATTATTATACACAATACTCAGTGAACCTATTCACAACTAGAGTGTGAATGTCTATAAGTAGTAAATGAGTGTGAATACACACACACACAGACTGTGTCCCATCAAAAACATCCAAAAAGAAAGAAATTCCCAGCCCTGCCACCCCATCAAATGTCACCCAATTATTACCAGTCCATTCTTATCCTAAGCTCATTGGCCACCCTACCATCCCACCCCCAGCTCCCCCCTACCGCTTCACATTTCACACATAGGTTCTATGAGAAAGCTACGGGCATATCCCTTCCTCTTCCTCATCCTCCTCCTCCTACTCCTCCTCCACTTCACCCCAATCAATAATGCAAGCAACAAGAAGAAATACTTGTCTCGTTTCTTGCACCCCAGTTACAACTGGTTGGGGCGTTTCAGGCTTCAACACATGTTACCTGGGTAATTTCATGTTCACAGACCAGGTGGTGGTGGTGGTGGTGGTAGTGTCGGTGATGGCGGTGGTGGCAGCGATGATGGTGATGGTAGCCGTGGCTGTGATGGTACTTTAGAAAACTATTTCAAACATCTCTACCTACACAAACTTACTCTCAATACATTATATCTCGCCCTCTATCGCTCTCTGCTTCGTTCTCTATACAAGAATTTGTGTATAAATAATATGAGTGTGTACACGCATGTGTGTATGTGTGTGTGGTATATATATATATATATATATATATATATATACATACATATAATACATACATATATATATATATATACAATATATATATACATACATATATATATATATATATACATATATATATACATATTATATAATATACATATAAATCCTTAAATCCTTAAAATGTTTTAGCCCGAGGCCGCGGCCAGCTGGGCACCACCGCTGAATGAGCCACACTAGTTTGTGAATCCACTCTGATACGTGGCACTTGATCAACAAGGGAGTTGATGCTGCTGCCCGCCATCCGCGTCTCCTGTCGTGAGGTAGGTTCATCTGGACTTCCAACAAGAAGAGATCCAGTTTAGTTTAAAGAAACCCCATCCACACCATGTAAGTCTCTCAGGCATTTAGGGAGGATACATATATATATATATATACATATATAATAATACATATATATATATACATATAATATATATACATATATATATATATACATATATATATATACATATATATATCTATACATATATATATATATACATATATATATATATATACATTATATATATATAATATATATAACATATATATATATCATAATATACATATATATACATATATATATATACATACATATATAGTATATACATATATATATATAATATCATATATCTACATATATATACATATATATACATATACATAATATACTATATATATAACATAATATATATACATATATATATCTACATATATTATATACCTATATTATATATACATATCTATATATACATATATATATATTCATATATTACATATATATATATACATATATATATATACATATATATATATATATATATATATATATATATACATATATATATATACATATATATATATATATACATATATATTACATATATATATTATACAATATATATACATATATATATACATATATATATATATATATATATAATATAACTATATATATATGCATGTTGTATATAGATATGTTGTATGTATGTATGTATGTATACACACATTTTTAATCATTTTGGTTTTCAGTATCACTACACAACAATGTTGTTTTATATTGTATACACGCACTCGTACATGCATCACATACACACAATATGCATGAGTATACATATGTGTGTGTGTGTGTATACACATATCATCATCATTTAACATCCGTTGTCCATGCTGGCATAAGTTGGACTGTTTGACTGGGTTGGACTGAGCTGGACGGTTTGACTTGGCCACTTTGCCTCCATGAGGCCCAACGCTCGAAAGGAACTTAGCCACCTCGCCTCTCGTGAGGCCCAACACTTGAAAAGAACTCAGCCACTTTACCTCCATGTGGCCCAACGCTCAAAAGGAACTAAGCTATTTTGCCTCCGTCAGGCCCAATGCTCAAAAGGTACGAGACCCAACATTCAGAGGTCGATTTTTTTACGTGCCGCCAGCACAGGTGCTCTTGGCTTGACAGGTCCTCTTAAGCAGAGCACATTGCTTAAGGTCTCGGTCACTAGTCATTGCCTCTGTGAGGTTCAAAGTTCAAAGGTCAAGCTTCACCACCTCGTCCCATGTCTTGCTGGGTTTACTACTACCACAGGTTTGCTCCACAGTTAGAGATCGGCACTTCTTTACACAACTGTCCTCGGCCATACACATCACATGACCATACCAGCACAGTCGTTTCTCTTGCATACCACATCTGATGCCTCTTATGCCTAACTTTTCTCTCAAGATACTTACACTCTGTCGAACATGCACACTGACATTGCACATCCAGCGAAGCATACTGGCTTCATTTCTCTCAAATCTATGCATGCCCTTGGCTGTTATAGCCCATGTTTCACTGCCATGCAGCATAGCTGTTTGTACAGAGGCATAAAAAATCTGCCTCTCACTCTGAGGCCCTTTGTTGCCAGCAGGGTAGGAGCTCTCTGAACTTTGCCCAGCCTAATAATTAACAATTAGTGCCATTCTACACAAATATAGGAAGCAGTATTTGTTAATATTTTACCTCACTGAGATTACTAAAAGAGATTTGAGTCTTCAAAAACACAATCTTGTCAGACACTGGTGTTTCAACATCATTTAGTCTTCTCAGTGAAGAATTCTATCATGCTTGACGGAGCATGATCATTATCATCACCGTCATCAGCCCTACCAACACCACCAGCATTGTCATCATCATCAGCAGTACCACCACTACTACCACCACCCTCATCATTACCACAGCCACTATTATCACCACTATCACTACTACCATCACCACTAACATCACCAGCATCATCATTATCCCTGTTATCAACATCATTAACTGCTACAGTGATAAGGCAATATTAACAACAGGAAAAATCACAAAGTTCAATATACACAACATAAAAATAGCATAACAACATATTCACATACATAACACACCCACATGCGTGTATATGTATATAGTATGTTTGTATATATATATATTATTATATATATATATATAATATATATATTCTTTTTCTTTTTAATTGTTTTAGTCATTTGATTGCAGCCATGCTGGAGCACTGCCTTTAGTCAAACAAATCGACCCCAGGACTTATTCTTTCTAAGCTTAGTACTTATTTTTTCGGAACTCTTTTGCTGAATTGCTAAGTTATGGGGACATAAACACACCAACGTCGGCTGTCAAGCGATGGTGGGGGTGGGACAAACACAAACACACAAATACACAAACACACACACACATATACATATATATACAACAGGCTTTTCTCAGTTTCCATCTACCAAATCCATTCACATGGCTTTGGTCAGCCCAAGGCTATAGTAGAAGACACTTGCCCAAGGTGCCATGCACAGTGAGACTGAACCCAGAACCATGTGGTTGGGAAGCAAACTTCATATATATTTTATATATAATTTATGTGTATATATATATATATATATATATATATATTATACATATATGTGTATACCGGAGTAAGCACATAAATGTGAAACAAGGTAGAAAAAATAGTACTCGAATACCAGAGGTAGAGTAATATGTTTTATTAAAAAGCATTAAAAAGCAGAAATATTTTTTTAAAACTGTTACTCAGAGTTTCACACTCCTTGTCGGACAGTTTTTGTCCAACGAACGGGGTCGTGTAACTCTGAGTAACAGTTTTTATGATATTTCTGCTGCTTTTTAATAAAGTATATATATACTATATATATATATATATATATATATACATATATATTATATATATATTATATATATATATATACACACACACACACACATATATTATATATATATATATATATTAATATATATATATATATATATATATATATAAATAGATAGATAGATAGATAGATATAGATACAGATATAGATTTATACACATAGATAGATAAATAGATAGAGAGATAGAGAGAGAGAGAAAGAGAGCGAGATAAAACACTAACACACACACACAAAAAAGAAACACACCAAACACACCTATATATATAATTATATATATATATATATATAAGTAAGGGCAAAAGAAAAAAAATTCTTTTGCCCTTACTTATAAATTGTTTATAATTCACCTTTAAAGGTATTTTAATATGAGGCCTTGATAGAATTTTTCGAAAACCGCATCCTATATTATTATATATATATATATGTAGGTCCGGGTTGAGTCGGGGTTAACCACAGTAAATAAGGTACTCAATACATAGCAGAGAGTAAAGTAATTATTTTATAGAAGGAGCTCTACAGGACTAGAATGTTTCATTCAGTGTAATCTTCAGGAAGATTTTCATTGTTCTAGTCCTGTAGAAGCTCCTTCTATAATATATATATATATATATATATATATATATATATATATATAGTTATACATTTATGCGAGAGATGGTTGACATATATATGGTGAATGGATATATAAATAGATGGATGTATACATTTCTGAACAACAAGGACATACTTACAGTCTAACATCGAAGATTGAAGTGTAGGGGTCTTGTGCTTTTTCTATCATTGAATGCATATTGAGGTAAGCAGCCGGGTTAGACAGACAGACCAACAGATAGAGAGATAGAGTGATAGATAGATAGATAGGTAGATAGATAGATAGATAGATAGATAGATAGATAGATAGATAGATAGATAGATAAAAAAAGTTGAGACTGGTGTCTGGCTAAAGTGAACAACCAGGAAAATGAAGAGCCTTGCAACACAGGCTCAGCTTGACTGACTGAAGTCTGGAACACACTAAAGGAGAGGGTGGCAGTTGTGATGGTGACAGTAGTAGTAGTAGTAGAGTAGTAGTTGTGGTGGTGGTAGTGGTGGTGGTGGTGGTGGTGGTAGTGGTGGTGGTAGCTGTAGGTGGAGTTGTGACTGCTGGTCCTGCTGCTGTTTTAGTACAATTGCACAAAGTCAATGCTTTGTTTTGGTGGTAAATATGGTTGTGTGTGGCTCTCTCTCTTTATAGCAGCCTATATAGATCTATGTGTATATGCATAAGTAAATGTGTGTGTGTGTGTATGTGTATATATAATATATATATATATATAATATATATATATATATATATATATATATATAGAGAGAGAGAGAGAGAGAGAGAGATTATCATCATCATTGTTAATATCCATTATTCATGCTAGCATGGGTGTATATTTATATATAGCATATACTCTTTTACTCTTTTACTTGTTTCAGTCATTTGACTGTGGCCATGCTGGAGCACCACATTTAGGCGAGCAAATCAACCCCAGGACTTATTCTTTGCAAGCCTAGTACTTATTCTATCAGTCACTTTTGTCGAACCGCTAAGTTACAGGGGACGTAAACACACCAGCATCGGTTGTCAAGCGATGTTGGGAGGACAAACACATACATATATATATATATATATATATATATATATATATACGACAGGCTTCTTTCAGTTTCCATCTACCAAATCCACTCACAAGGCTTTGGTCGGCCCGAGGCTATAGTAGAAGACACTTGCCCAAGGTGCCACGTAGTGGGACTGAACCCAGAACCATGTGGTCGGTAAGCAAGCTACTTACCACACAGCCACTCCTACACCTATTATAGCATATATGCACCAACTCACACACATACACACATATATAACTATGTATGCATGCACACACGCACACAAACACACATTGTTGCATGAAAAATGTGCAGAAACATGTTAAGAAAAAAGAAGTAGGGTGGGAGGCCCAGGGAAAAAGAGAGGGATGAGGGAGAGAGAGAGAGAGTTGTATGAAAACTTAGGAAGCTGTAATACAAGTTGGTTTAATGAAAAGCAACCTCGAGAAAGGAACAGCCAGGGACGCGGACATGGACCGCAAGCAACAAGTGATGAGACAAGATGCTGCGTTGGGAAAGATCTTCCCTTCACCCACCCACAAACCTTTACAAGCCGGGATTCCTTCACCACCACCACTGGGTGTAAAATGATGATGATGATGATGATGCTCTTACACATACACACATATATGTGTGTATATGCACTCACATATACTTCTGTGTGTGAGTGTGTGTGTGTGTGTGTGTGTGTGAGGAATGACACCTGGCATTTCAACCAGCAAGTACAACATTAAAAATCACAGCCATTTAACAAATGTGGGACAGAATATGGTAGATATAGCATGTTGACTCTCTTTCAAGTTGTGTCTCGTAAAAAATAGGTTTCTGTATATATATATATATATCATCATCATCATCATTTAGCGTCCGCTTTCCATGCTAGCATGGGTTGGACGGGTCAACTGGGGTCTGTGAAGCTGGAAGGCTTCGTCAGGCCCAGTCAGATCTGGCAGTGTTTCTACGGCTGGATGCCCTTCCTAACGCCAACCACTCCGCGAGAGTGTGGGTGTTTTTTACGTGCCCACTGCACAGGTGCCAGACAGAGCTGGTAAACGGCCACGAACGGATGGTGCTTTTACGTGTCACATGGCACGGGGCCAGGCGATGGTGGTAACGGACACGAACGGATGGTGCTTTTAAGTGCCCACCGACACGGGGCCAGACAGAGCTGGCAAACGGTCACAAACGGATGGTGCTTTTACGTGTCACCGGCACGGGGGCAGCGAGGCTGGCAATGAACACGAACGGATGGTGCTTTTACGTGCCACCGACACGGGGCCAGACAGAGCTGGCAAACGGCCACGAACGGACAGTGCTTATGTGTGTGTGTGTATGTATATATATATATATGTATATATATATATATATATACTGGAGTAAGCACATAAATGTGAAACAAGGTGGAAAAAAGAGTACTCAAATACCAGCGGTAGAGTAATATGCTTTATTTAAAAGCAGCAGAAACTTCCCGATGAACAGGAACGTGAAACTCTGAGTAACAACTTTTGTTATATTTCTGCTGCTTTTAAATAAAGTATATATATATATATATAGTGACGTATATTTGCCATTTAAATATGGCTAACCCCTAAGGGTGGATGCTACTGTAGTTTGTAGCCCCAGGAGGACACCTCCTCCAGCTGGCTATAGACACACTTTCTGTGCCCTATCAGTATTTGCAAAGGAAAGCCATCCTTCCCGTCTTCAACTTATGATACATACAGACTCGAGTTTCTGAGTATTGACCCGTCATCGGCATGTGACAATCACAGTTGTCGATAAAAAGTAGGTTCCCTTCACAAATACTTATACCTTTTTCTAGTATTGATAGACACTGATATCGAAAAAGTGTAAACAAGCAATAATAAATCTTAGAGCGAGTTATATATATATATATATATAATCTGAAGTGTACAGTCTTATATATTCATCACAGCTGATCTTACCAATTGGTTTTGTACCAAAGGTACGATGGAGTGTTAGGTAACAATCCGATTATATAACCCTACGCTCATCAGAGGTAGCTGATATGGAATGAAAAAAATTCTTTGTGTCCCTAGCACAAAACCGATCAGTAAGATCAGCCGTGATGGATGTATGATGCTGTACACTTCAGATAATATACCCACTCCATTGACAGTTATGGAAATGTATTTTTTCCTGACTTATGGATTTTTAGACGACTTATGTATATATAAACATATATATGTATGTATGTATGTATGTATGGATCCGCAAGTGTAAAGTAGAAGATAGTCTTGAGCGCACAGTGTTTCTAAGGGTCAGTAATGGTTTTACTCGGTCACAAGTGGACGGCCATCATGTATGCATGTATGTATACATGTATAAATTCTTTTATTCTTTTACTTGTTTCAGTCATATGACTGCAGCTATACTGGAGCACTGCCTTTAGTCGAAAAAATCAACCCCAGGACATATTCTTTGTAAGTCTAGTACTTATTATATCAGTCTCTTTTGCTGAACTGCTAAGTTATAGGGACATAAACACACCGACATTGGTTGTCAAGCGATGGTGGGGAGACAAACACAGACACGCAAACATACACACACACACACACACACACACACACACACACACACCACACACACACACACATAATATTATATATATATATATATATATATTATATATATATATATATATATTATGTATATATATATATATACGACAGGTTTCTTTCAGTTTCCATCTACCAAATCCACTCACAAGGCTTTGGTCAGCCTTTGGTCAGCCTGAGCTAAAGTAGAAGACACTTGCCCAAAGCGCCACACGGTGGGACTGAACTCTGAAGTATGTAGTTGGAAAGCAAGCTTCTTTCCACACAGCCACACTGCGCCTACAAGCAAACACATTTATACACATACACACACACACACACATAAATATATTTGCTTCCCAATCGCATGGTTCCAAGTTCAGTCCCACTGCATGGCACCTCAGGCAAATGTCTTCTACTATAGCCCTGGGCTGATCAAAGCCTTGTGAATGGATTTGGTAGAAGGAAACTGAAAGAAGCCCATCATGTATATACATGTGTGTGTCTGTCCGCAACCACTACTTGACAACCAATATTGGTGTGCTTGGGTCCTTCTGACTTAGCAGTTCAGCAAAAGAGCCTGATAGAATAAGTACCAGGTGTCAATTCATTGTCAATTCATTTGAGTGAAAGAAAATTTTCAAGGTGGTGCCCCAGCATGGCCGCAGCCTAAAAACCAAAACAAGTAAAAGATAAAAGATATATGTGTGTATGTGTGTGGTGAGAAAAAGTGAAAGTTCACACATTGTCAATTACCTAGTTAATGTGTGTAGCGAGGGGGAGCAGGGGGTGAATGAAATGGCAGAAGGAAGGAGGGGGTACATAGTGATGCTCTAGTTAATGGGGGAGGTTAGAGGGAGGTGTTGATGATAGCAGCTACTGAGAAGATGGTGGAGGTGGCGACAGTGACAATTGTGGTGATGGGGTGCTTCTGCTGCTACCAGTGAATGGTTTTTTCTCTCTAGCAGTAGCAGTAGCAGTAGTAGTAGTAGCAGTAGTAGTAGTAGTAGTAGTAGTAGCAGTAGCAATAGCAGTAGCAGTAGTCGTTTGGCCCCAATTCAACCCTGATCGAAGAAGCCTATGATCAGAGGTGTTCCAGGCACGACCATCCTTTCTTGTTTTCAGATCTTGTGTACCTAGGACTACACCATCTAATGTGTTCTACCTTGCTCGAAACTACAGATGAGTAGTTCTCAACAGGGTCCACGTGACCCTTTGGGGTTCCATTTAAGATCTTATGGTTAACATGTATCTGCAATAAATTGGTTACATTTCTACACAAAATATTTTGACAATTTTCTGATGAAATTCCTAACATCTAATTATGAAAATAGGGTTTTTTAAATATTGAATGGTTAGGAGGGCCCATCTGAATGAAAAAGGAGTCAAAGTGGTCCATAGGGGAAAAAATAGTTGGAAACCACAGGATTTGAAGGAAGTTTGGCTGTTATATCTAGCAGGTGTCAGTCTCCCTTAGTTGAGTCCTTGCAGTAGTATTTAGAGTAGGGGTCCCCAAACTTTTTAGATCATTGAACCCTTCATGGAATCCTTGACCCCCGCCTCCTCATCGACTCCCGCCACCACCACCAGGCATGTACAAGGAAATAAATAAATAATAATAATAATTAAGTAGATATGAATTTATCGACCCTCTTCGATAGTCCCACTGATCACCCCAGGGGTCGGGGATCTTTTCCTTTTGATGGACAGAATTTTCTAGTTAACTAAACAATTTGAAACTTCGTATACTGGTAGAATGTGTCAGAGAGAGAGTGTGTGTGTGTGTGTGTGTGTGTGTGTGTGTATGTATGTATCTGAATATATGTGTGTGTGTGCGGCGTGTGTCTGCTATGTTTGTTTATCAATATCGATAACGCAGCAAATGATTTGAGCTCAAATGCTGGCATTTCATTGGTTAAAATTCGAAGAATTAAACTACGTTAAACTTACAAATTACAATTTTGTTTACAATATTGTTTTCTTTTGACACATTCTACCAGTATACGAAGTTTCAAATTGTTTAGTTAACTAGAAAAATCCGCCCATCAAAAGGAAAAGATCCGGGGTCAATATTGACCACTTTGGAGACTCCTGATTTAGAGGAATAATAATCCTAAAGCCAGCCATTAATTAAAGCAAAAGAGTGAGGGGCTGAGGGGAGCGAAGGAGACCCCCCCATTCCTCTCCCTTATCTGTCCCCCATCACACACCACACGCACACACATGCACAACAGTTAGTCAACCTCTGATGAGTTGTCTGACATGCTAGAAATGGTAGCCAAATCACCTTCAAACAACAGCCTTATTGTACTATGTAAATAAAAGGACATAGTATAATGTAATCCAAGGTACACAAATACATTATGCTATGTCTGAAATGAAACAGATGGGTCGGTCAGTGTTGGAATGTCTATGTTCATGTAGGTCGCCTCTATCAAGGCTAACCTGGAGTCAAAGAGTAATAATAGCAGCAGTAAAGGTATAGTTCAAAAAGGGGTCAGATAGGGAGCAGACAGAGGACAGACAGTGAAACCTGTTAATGAGATCATCAGGTAATACAAGGGAGTGGGGTGCTTTGTTGTGGGAGGGGAAGGTGTGAGTGACAGTAGGAGGCAGTAACTAGAAAATGAAGGGGACAAGTGGGAGAAGGTAAAAAGGAAAGAAAGGAGTTGAAACAAAGAGGAGGAGAAGGGGGATGAGAGGAGGAGGGGTAATGTGTGGAAGAAGGGAGATGAGAAGGTAAAACTGAAAAGATATCAAAAAGAAGAGCGGGAAGAGGCATCCAGTTGAGTGGAGAGGGCATGTTGTGTGTGTGTGTGTCCTGGACACCTGGTCCCTGATTTCAGTACAATGCCATTATTTTTCAGGAGAGGAGATTAATCAATAAAACCACTGACCCCTGTACTTTACTTGTACTTTACTTTATCCTGTCGACTCAATAGGATTTGAACTCAGAACGTAAAGAATCACAAGTACCACAAAGTAAATGTATGTATGTTCCAAGTTGTAAACCGACAGTCTTGTACCCAGGTAGCTAAAATTTTCACATAAGGGTACAAACAATAACTCTGAGCACCTTTCAAACTCCACCTGTCTAACACCTGTGGACATGTTTACAAAGTCAGAAAACAGCACAGCTCCCATGACTTTCGGAAACATTTTTCATGCTAAGAGTTGCTGAAGCACGGAACAGACTGCCGGCATCAGTTGTTAGTTGTGTAGTAGCACTGCATCCTTCAAAACTTCCATGCTTCCTGAGATTCGCCAACACTACACCTGATTTTCTTCCCTCCATACACACGCAAGCATGTATCTGACTCATACACTGTTCGCTTTCCAGACATTTGTACATTACTGCTTATGCTTTATACGCACTTTTGACACCTGAGCACTGTATACAATAATTTCATTATTATTATTCATGTTTTCACGGAGGTGGGGGGTGGGGAAGTTAAACTAAATGATATTCTTCTGGTAGTTTCAGACCAAAAAAAAAAGAAGGAATTACTCTAGTTTGGGTATTCATCATCATTGTTGTCGTCGTCGTCATCGTCATTATCATCTTCACCACTACCAACCACTACCACCACCACCATCATTGTCATCACCACTACCACTGCCCATGCCACCACCACCAACACCACCACCACCATCATCGTCATCATCACCATCACTTTCGTCAGCTATTACATACACATATATTCTTTCATTTATTTTAGTCATTAGTCTGTGGCCATGCTGGGGCACAGCCTGGAATTTTAGACGAATGGGTCAACCCCAATACTTACCTCTTTTTTCAAAAGACTGGTATTTATTCGATCAGTCTCTAACGGCAAACTGCTAAGTTACAGGCACATAAAAACATCAGTTGACAAGTGGGGGTAGGACACACGCATATTCGATGGACTTCTTTCAGTTTCCATCTACCAAATCCACTCACAAGGCTTTGGTCAGCCTGAGGCTATAGTAGAAGACACTTGCCTAAGGTGCTACAGAGTGGGACTGAACCCAGAACCATGTGGTTGGGAAGTAGACTTCTTACTCCACAGCCATGCTTAACATCTATATTACATGTATATCTTGTTGTGTCTTGAACAAATAAATTCGCATCAAGAATCTTGCAAACCAAACACAAAAGCCAAGCCACACAGGCATGGCTGTGTGGTAAGAAGCTTGCTTCCCAACCACATGGTTCTGGGTTCAGTCCTACTGCATGGCACCTTGGGCAAATGTCTTCTACAACAGCCCCAGGTCAACCAAAGCCTTGTGAACAGATTCGTCAGATAGAAACTGAAAGAAACCCATTGTATATGTGTGTGGTGTGTATGTGTGTGTGTTTGTCCTCCACAACTGCTTGACAACCGGTGTAGGTGTGTTTACATCCCCTTAATTTAACAGACTTAATTTAAGAGACTGATAGAATAAGAACTAGGCTTTAAAAAAAAGTACCGGGGTTGATTCATTCGACTAAAATCCTTCAAGGTGGTGCTCCAGCATGGCCACAGTCTAATGACTGAAACAAATAAAAGAATATATTATACATATAATATATATATATGTATGAAAGCATGCGGTGTGTGTGTGTAATGTAAATGAAAGTTATACAATATGTATTTTTTTATCCAAACTCTGGTTATATAAGGAGAGAGGAAAGAAAAAAAACAGGACAGAAACAAACCATTTAATGTCAGCAAGTTCCAAATTACAGTTAATTTAGTGACCGACATATTGTTCAAGATGTCGTCTTTATATATTTAAAGGGTGGCGCCTGGTGAAGCATCAACTGATACTGTGACCAACGAAATGAAATGCCAGGGAACACCTACACATTCAGGCAAACGTGTGTGTGTGCGTGTGTGTATACGTACATATATATGTGAGCGCGTGTGTGTGTGTGTGTATATATATATATATATATCATCGTTATCATTTAACATCCACTTTCCATGCTGGCATAGGTTAGACTGCATCATCATCATCATCATCATCGTTCAATGTCCGCTTTCCATGCTGGCATGGGTTGGACGGTTTGACTGGGGACTGGTGAGCCAGATGGCTGCACCAGGCTCCAATCTGATCTGGCAGAGTTTCTACAGCTGGATGCCCTTCCTAATGCCAACCACTCCAAGAGTGTAGTAGGTGCTTTTATGTGCCATCGGCACGAGGGCCAGTCAGGCAGTACTGGCAACGGTCACATATATATATGTGTGTGTGTATGTGTATATGTGTGTGTGTGTGTGTGTGTGTTATGCAGGTATAAGTTAGAGGTGTTTAAAGCTTCTGAGGAATAGATTTATCCAAAGGCACTTCTGGTAATTACCTCAGTAGGTATATTCCTTGGTAACAGGCATACAGCAGCAGGTAATTTACCGGGTAGCTGTAGTTTATATGTGTGTGTGTGTCCATACATACAGACATGCACACATACACACATAGCATGCAAACACACACACACACTCACATTGATATGGATGGGTTTAAGAGATTAAGGCTAGTCTATGGTCCATAAATAAGGTGAAAAGTAAGAGAACTCCATCCCCCTGCTTACCTCCTCTATTTTCACCACTGATCATGCACCACATTATGTGTGTGTGTGTGTGTGTGTGTGTAATGAAATAAACATCAGAGATACTTTTCTCCATGCAGAAACTACAGCAGCAACTCAGAGGTTTTGCCGTATCTTCTAAAATCCATTGCAATGCTGGAAAATGCTTCCATATCATCAATAGGTATCTCTGAGTCACAAGCGTTTCACCCACAGCTTGAACACTTCAGCTGAGTGGGTGCAGCAAAGACTGAACTAGTCATCACTGACAAAAGAGTTCCACTTGTGCTCTCTTACCAATCATCGACATCTTGAGCTAACATCTACTGTCGTTCCTATTTCCTTGATGGCTTTCTTCCGTTGTCTGGGTTCCACACCTATTTTCTGCAGGAGATGCTGCACTGATACAGATGGGAAGCCATAAAAGCTGATGTCAATGGGGAGTCAGCTCCCCATTGACATCAGTGGGATTCAACTGTTTTACCAATGAATTGGATGTTTTACATCCCTTTGAAGGAATTTTTTTCCTCCATTTATACATATATATATATCATCCTCATCATCGTTTAACCTCCGTTTTCCATGCTAGCATGGGTTGGACAGTTCGCCGGGGTCTGGGAAGCCAGGAGGCTGCACCAGGCTCCACTCTGATCTGGCAGTGTTTCTACAGCTGGATGCCCTTCCTAACACCAACCACTCCGTGAGTGTAGTGGGCGCTTTTTATGTGCCACCAGAGGCTGGCAAACGGCCATGATCGGTTGGTGCTTTTAGGTGTCACCGACACGGACGCCAGTCAGGCGATGCTGGCATCTGCCACATTCAGACGGTGCTTTTAACGTGTCACTGGCACAGGTATCTTATATATATGTATATATATATATATATATATATATATATATATATATAGATATATATATATATATATAACGGGAAGCTTTATGAAAATAAACAAAAGACGAAGGCAGGTGGAAAACAAACGAACAATTGTATTAGTATGGCGCTCAGGAAATATAAATAAAACAAGTCTTTAACGTTTCGAGCCTACGCTCTTCAACAGAAAGATACACAGAGAGAGAAAAACACAGAAAGAAGGAGTATATATATATATAATATATATATAAATAAATATATATGTGTGTGTGTATATATATATATATATATATATATATATATATATATACAGATATATATATACATATATATGTATGTATGTATGTAGTATATATATATATGTAAATGTATGTGTATATATACATATGGGTGTACACATAGACACATACATATATATGTCTGAATAAACTATGAGCTGGGAAGTCTTTGATCCTAGGTTTGCTGGTTAACAGCTGACCTAGGGTTAAACAGCCAAATTACAAAAAAGGAACACATTAATTAATGTAGTCCAAGATACACTATGTGTCCTTCCTTGTGATTGCTGTCATTTAATTCAAGGTCAGCTATGAACCAGCAGACCTATGATCAAAAGCACTCCAACTGTGACCATCCCATATTTTATTCAGACATGGTGTATCTCAGATTACACTAATAGATTATCTAACAGATAACGAATGTACTCTAAGATATGCTACGTTTGAATAAATTAAAGGATAGTCACAGTTGGAATGTCTTTGATCATAGGTCAGCTTGTTCGCAGCTGATATGAGGTTGAACAACAACAGCAAAGTGGAGGCGCAATGGCCCAGTGGTTAGGGCAGCGGACTTGCGGTCGGAGGATCGTGGTTTCGATCCCCAGACCGAGCGTTGTGTGTGTTTATTGAACGAAAACACCTAAAGCTCCACGAGGCTCCGGCAGGGGGTGTGGTAGCGACCCCTGTTGTGCTCTTTCACTACAACTTTCTCTCACTCTTTCTTCCTGTTTCTTGTCCCCAACTTCCTACGCAACCGCTGAGCCTGGATGCACATTCATCCATCCGTCGATGCTCTCGGTGTCAGGGGTTGACCTGCTTTCTTTTCTGCGGGTCTTACGAATAGCAAAGGACCACGCTTCGGACTTCTCCCAGGCGCTCAACAAACTAACAAACAAACAACAGCAAATTGAAGGTCATTTCTTTCATATGTAACTGCCAAGTCACCCCCAACCTCATCTGTGTCCTCTCTCTCTGTCTGTCCTACCACTACTGTCTTCCCCATCCCTGCCACTACCACCACCTCTTATTGTGTTCCATGGTTTGAATTGTCTAATGCAAGCTGCATGTTTCATGCTGTATAGTAGTGAAACATGGAGGTATTGAAATGGAGGAGGTGGGACAGAAATGGTGAATGGAGTATGAGTAATAGAGGGTGTCATGTGATGTCATCCTGAATGGAATGTACGGGGTGGGGGGAACTAATGGACAAAGGGTTTGGTCAGGTGGTGCTAATATTGACCAGGAAGGACAGGAGAGGTAGCTAAACTTGCAAGGACATGTGATGAGGATGGATGGATGAACAGGTGGAAGGATAATTGCTGGGTGAAGATATATTGTGAAGCATGTCATCATATGCTGTCACTAATGTCAACAAGTGCTGTCAATAAAGTCATACGCCAGCATGGAAAGCGGACATTAAACGATGATGATGCTATCAATTGCTGTCAATAATGTCATCATTTACTGTCAATTTATGTCATCCCACATTGTCAATGATATCATCACAAGTTGTCAATGCTATCACCACATGATGTCGTCATCCACTGTTGTCAATGATATGTCAAAGACATTGTATGTCTCTACAAGGAGTTCCCTCATTGTAAAAACAGAATAATCTCAGACACCATTGTCCAGTGTATGTCCTTCCTTTATTTGTGATGTCCAGATGATGGAGGACATTCATCATAGAGAATGATTGAGGAAGAACACCAGAAGAAATGGTGAAGTTGGATCTGTTGATGTTGGGATTCATGAATGACAAGAGACAGGATCAACAGAGGGGAGGTTCCGTGATATCTTGCAGATGCATCCTACAAATAACAGGAAGGAATATCCTGGTTGCAATCAGTATCATCTCTAGGCTGTGCAGCTTCTGCATTTATGCACACACATTTTACAACCAGGAAAGGAAACATCGAGCAGAATTAAGGTTTTCAAGATGAAATTCTGTGTTTTGATTTGATTGTAACTTGCGTCTATATGCACATGGTTTTGCAAAAACAAAAAATAAAATTTGCACACACACACACACACACAGGTGCAGGCATGGCTGTGTGGCTAAGAAGCTCGCTTTGCAACCATGAGATTTTGGGTTCAGTCCCACTATGCGGCACCTCTGGCAGGGCAAGTGTCTTCCACTATTGTTCCAGGCTGATTAATGCCTTGGGAATGAATTCGGTAAACAGAAAGAGTGTGGAAACCTGTTATGTGTGTTTGTGTGTTTGTGTGTACTCAGCCACTCTTTTTATCTTACTCTCTAATATGCTCTCCTTTCTCTCCCAGCTCGGGTATCCATGCATCTACTCTCCAACAAGACCCTTATCCTTGTCCCTCTACACCAGTAGTTCTCAATCAGGGTCCATAAGATTTTGTTGTGAAAATTTATGTGCAATAAATTGCTTATACTTCTACGATACACAAAACATGTAAACAAATTCTTTTTTATACAATTCTTAATAATATTTAATGATAAAAGAATCATAGGATTCTTTTAAAACACAAAATGGTTGTGAGGTTCCATTTGAGTAAAATAGGAATCGAAGGGATTCATAAGCAACAAATGGTAGCAAAACACTGCACTATACCAGTGCTCCACAACCTTTTTTCCATTCGCAGTACATTTTTTTTCAAATTCTTTTCAAAATTCAAAATTTGGCAGCATTTTGAACTAAAAATATAACAAAAAGTATAGGGGGAAAAAATTATATTCAGGTTTTACTGTGGCACACCTGGCATCGTCCCATGGCACACCAGTGCGCTGTAGCATACTGGTTGCGGAGCACTGCTCCAAACCATTAATCTCTCAACTGGTACAAAACCACCCTCAATACTACTCCCCCCGCTCCCAGCTGAGGAGTTTTATCTTGCAAGATGTTTGGTGGCCATGAAAAGCAATGGTGACGGCGCTGTGTAAAAAGCACCCAACGCACTCTGTAAAGTGGTTGGCATTAGGAAGGGCATCCAGATGTTGAAACCATGCCGAAGCAGATGACTGGAGCCTGGTGCAGCACCTGTCAAACCATGAAACTCATGCCAACATGAGAGACAGATGTTAAACGATGTTGATGATGATGATGATGATGATACAATGGCATATGATTCAAGAAATTTGGCTGCCATTTCTAGCAGGCCTGTCAAGGAACACTGCAGACACTCAGCTGAAGTAAATTGCTGTGGTTTTGCTTTGTGACATTGTGAATTTCATGTGGCAAATTTATTCAAAACACTTTTAACCCTTCATTACCACCCCGGATGAAACCGCCTCTGGCTCTGAGAACAAATATCTTGTTTTCATAAGTTATCAATTAAAATCTTCCACCGAACCTTAGTCACAATTTATTTTCCTAACACTAGCTTAATGATAACTAAGATATTTTACTAAATTCTTTGTTATATTTAAAATTAATTGAAAGAAACTCAGAGCATATCAAAATAAATACGGTAACGAGAGGGTTAAAGCTCTCCTCCTTCTTTCTTAACGACCTTGGACTGAAGAAAAGAATAATAATTAAGATCTATGAGAATGACTTAGAAACAATCAGGTTTTTTTTTTCTTTGTTGTGTATGTGCGTGTGTGTATTAAATAAAGTAGGTGAAGATCATAATTTCATCAGAAGAGCCATGAAATCTGTCAAAGAATATATATGTGTGTGTGTGAGTGAGCTTTAAGTTTTAACCTATTAGTGATGTACAGCATATGGGGGTTTAGTTTACAGGCCAGTGGGTGTAACCAGCCCACTTGTGAATACCCCTCATTCATTAGACAATAAACCTTGCTTGCGAAGACCTATTGAGGCAAGTGAAATCAAAATCAAAATCGCTGACGTGGCCAATGACAGTACCTCCTGATTGGCACTCATGCCAGTGGAACGTTAAAAGCACATCCGAGCATGATTGTTGCCAGGATCACAGATTGGCTCCCATGCCGGTGGCACATAAAAAGCACTATTCGAGCATGATCGTTGCCAGCGTCACCTTACCGGCACATGTGCCAGTAGCACGTGAAAAACATTCAAGTGTGGTCATTGCCTGTACCACTAGACTGACTCCCATGCAGATAGCACGTAAAAAACACCTTTTTGAGCATGGTCGTTGCCAGAACCGCCTGACTCGGAGTGGTTGGCATTAGGAAGGGCAACCAGCTGTAGAAACTTTGCCAGATCAGATTGGAGCCTGGTGCAGCCTTCTGGCTAGCTAGTCCTCAGTCAAACCATCCAACCCATGCCAGCATGGAAAGCGAACATTAAACGACGACGATGATGATGATGTACGCTAGGTAAGTGCTGTAACGGATTACTAGGGCTCCAAGGTTATAACCAAGATGGTAGTTAAGGAGTCATTGTAGATTTCTGGTGCAGCAGATATATAATTGTTAAAGAGGACAACAAACATTAAGGCAAGGGAAACATCTCAAGTCATATACAATATCAAGACTTTGAATTTTTTCCAATAATAATAATAATAATAATAATAATAATAATAATAATAATAATGACTTGAGATGTTTGCCTTGCCTTAACTTTTGTTATCCTCTTTAACAATTATATTAGTGATATATCATCATCATCATCATCATCGTTTAACGTCCGTTTTCCACGCTAGCACGGGTTGGACGGTTTCGACTGGGGTCTGGGGAGCCAGGGGCTGCCCCAGGCTCCAGTCTGGTCTGGCAGTATTTCTACAGCTGGATGCCCTTCCTAACGCCAACCACTCCGCGAGTGTAGTGGGTGCTTTTTACGTGCCACCTGCACAGGTGCCAGAGGGGTCTGGCATCGGCCACGGTCGGTTGGTGCTTTTTATGTGCCACCTGCACAGAAGCCAGTCGGGGCGGTGCTGGCATCGGCCACGTTCGGATGGTGCTTTTTATGTGGGGGGGGTGCAGAAATATAGGGGAGCACCAGCGGGGAGGGGTGTTCGGAGTGTTCATGTACTTGACTCAACAGGTCTCCTCAAGCACAGCGGGACGATCTGGGATCCGGGGTACTTTGAATGGGCAGGGTTTATGCGGAACTGATGCATTTTTATTTTTTTTATTTTTTTTTTCCCTGATCTCTCTTCCAGGGGGGGGGTCCAGCTGAGAAAGGTTCCACCAGTGAGAAGAGAGGGAGAGAAAGCGGGGTGGTGCAGGTAATATAGGGAAGCACCAGCGGGGAAGGTTGGGGTAAGGAGGAACGATGATAGGGAGGGGTTGCAACAGGTTCGTAAGAGATAAAAACGTAGGATATCACAAGGGGGGGCGGACTGGAAGGAGATAGCCGGTTGAGGCGGTGACAGATTCAAAATAGGAGGAACGTAAGATCAGTGGGGAGGTTGATGAGCTGCGGCGCTTGCTGCTTGTCTTGGTGGGGGGAGGTGTAGTACACAGTGAAAGCATGTGAGGAGGAGGGGTAGGAGGGAGAGACACGTAATGGTGGTGGGGGAGGAGGAGGGAGGAGGGCATATCCAGTGTAGATGGTGTGAACAGTGTTCACCGGTATTGGTGGTGGGGGTGGGAAAGGGCGGGAGCACCGCGAATGGCGGTGAACAGTGTTCACCGGTATTGGTGTGGGGGTGGGAAAGGGCGGGAGCACCGCGAATGGCGAAGATCGGATTAAACTTCGTAGAGAAAGAATAGAGGAAATTTCGTAGAGAAAGAATAGAGGAAATTTCGTAGAGAAAGAATAGAGGAAATTTCGTAGAGAAAGAATAGAGGAAATTTCGTAGAGAAAGAATAGAGGAAATTTCGTAGAGAAAGAATAGAGGAATTTCGTAGAGAAAGAATAGAGGAAATTTCGTAGAGAAAGAATAGAGGAAATTTCGTAGAGAAAGAATAGAGGAAATTTCGTAGAGAAAGAATAGAGGAAATTTCGTATAGAAAGAATAGAGGAAATTTCGTAGAGAAAGAATAGAGGAAATTTCGTAGAGAAAGAATAGAGGAAATTTCGTAGAGAAAGAATAGAGGAAATTTCGTAGAGAAAGAATAGAGGAAATTTCGTAGAGAAAGAATAGAGGAAATTTCGTAGAGAAAGAATAGAGGAAATTTCGTAGAGAAAGAATAGAGGAAATTTCGTAGAGAAAGAATAGAGGAAATTTCGTAGAGAAAGAATAGAGGAAATTTCGTAGAGAAAGAATAGAGGAAATTCGTAGAGAAAGAATAGAGGAAATTTCGTAGAGAAAGAATAGAGGAAATTTCGTAGAGAAAGAATAGAGGAAATTTCGTAGAGAAAGAATAGAGGAAATTTCGTAGAGAAAGATAGAGGAAATTTCGTAGAGAAAGAATAGAGGAAATTTCGTAGAGAAAGAATAGAGGAAATTTCGTAGAGAAAGAATAGAGGAAATTTCGTAGAGAAAGAATAGAGGAAATTTCGTAGAGAAAGAATAGAGAAATTTCGTAGAGAAAGAATAGAGGAATTTCGTAGAGAAAGAATAGAGGAAATTTCGTAGAGAAAGAATAGAGGAAATTTCGTAGAGAAAGAATAGAGGAAATTTCGTAGAGAAAGAATAGAGGAAATTTCGTAGAGAAAGAATAGAGGAAATTTCGTAGAGAAAGAATAGAGGAAATTTCGCAGAGAAAGAATAGAGGAAATTTCGCAGAGAAAGAATAGAGGAAATTTCGCAGAGAAAGAATAGAGGAAATTTCGCAGAGAAAGAATAGAGGAAATTTCGTAGAGAAAGAATAGAGGAAATTTCGTAGAGAAAGAATAGAGGAAATTTCGTAGAGAAAGAATAGAGGAATTTCGTAGAGAAAGAATAGAGGAAATTTCGTAGAGAAAGAATAGAGGAAATTTCGTAGAGAAAGAATAGAGGAAATTTCGTTAGAGAAAGAATAGAGGAAATTTTCGTAGAGAGAATAGAGGAAATTTCGTAGAGAAAGAATAGAGGAAATTTCGTAGAGAAAGAATAGAGGAAATTTCGTAGAGAAAGAATAGAGGAAATTTCGTAGAGAAAGAATAGAGGAAATTTCGTAGAGAAAGAATAGAGGAAATTTCGTAGAGAAAGAATAGAGGAAATTTCGTAGAGAAAGAATAGAGGAAATTTCGTAGAGAAAGAATAGAGGAAATTTCGTAGAGAAAGAATAGAGGAAATTTCGTAGAGAAAGAATAGAGGAAATTTCGTAGAGAAAGAATAGAGGAAATGGTTAATATAGGGCGTAACAAATATCAGAAAATCAAAAAAAAAATGTGTGTAATAGGTGTAAAACAACTTCCTATGAACGAATATGAAAAAAAAAATTCGCGCACGCGAAAGGGGGGTGGGGGAGATGCCTCGGAAAATTCACATCGGGAAGTTCCGAAAGCGTCTGAGGAGCTGACCCGGGCACCAAAACAAAAAAAAAAAAAAAAAAAAAAAAAAATAGTGTAATATGTGTAAAACAACTTGCTCTAAACGAATATGACAAAAAAAAATGCGCTCTCGCGAAAGAGGGGTGGGGGAGAGGCCTCGGAATATTTATATCGGGAATTCCGAAAGCGTCTGAACCGGGCACAAAAACAAAAACAAAAACAGCGTAATAGGTGTAAAACAACTTGCTCTAAACGACTATCATAAATTAGTGAGCCCAGTACTTGACTGGTTTTTATTTCATTAATCCTGAAAGGATAAAAGGCAAAATTGACCTCAGCAGGATTTGAACTCAGAACATATCAAACCAGAACAAAAACCACAAGGCATTTTGTCCGATGCTCAAACAATTCTGCCAATGCGTCACACTGCTACAAGGCCATGGATTTCTTTTTCTTTGAAGGAAGAGCAGCATTGATTACCTTAGCTCTGATTCCTTGAGTCACTTACACCCCAATGGAGGAAGGGCAAACCCACGACGACGACCACCACCACCACCACCACCAGTAGAAATTGAACTCAGAAACTAAAACATAACATCTCATTTAAGCTGCTACTACTACTACTACTGCTGCTGCTGCTACTACTACTGCTGCTGCTACTACTACTACTACTACTACTACCACTGCCGCCACCGCCGCCGCTGCTGCTGCTACTACTACTACCACCACCACCACCACCACCACCACCACTACTACTACTACTAAGAGCAACAGTAACGACATTGATCATAACGATAATGATAATTAAGAGCAAACTTTATTCATACGAGAAATATGTTGTGGAACCAGTCATACAACTAGTTTTATTTCTTTTCTAAATCCAGGTCAGATTTTTTTTTGTTTTGTTTTATTTTGTTTTTATCCAGTCTTTTCTGTTTTCATTTTTTATTTTTTTTTGCTCACCACTATTCTGTTTACTTATCGTCTCTACCACACCCATCCTAAATGGCTAGCAACCCTGTTTCACCTGCTTCAAGGTTTTTACACATCATATGTACAGGTGTGGCTGTGGGGTTAAGAAACTTGCTTCCTTCACATGTGGTCTCAGGTTCAGTCCCACAGCACAATACCTTGGGAAGTGTCTTCTACTATAGCACCATCCGGGCCAACTAAAGTCATGCAAGTGGATTTATTATCACCATCATCATCGTTTAACGTCCGTTTTCCATGCTGGCATGGGTTGTACGGTTTATCTGAGGTCTGGAGAGCCAGCAGCTGCACCAGGCTCCAGTCTGATCTGGTAATGTTTCTACAGCTGGATGCCCTTCCTAACGCCAACCACTCTGAGAGTGTAGTGGGCGTTTTTTACATGCCACCGGCACGGGGGCCGGTCAGATAGTCCAGGTATTAACCACGTTCAGATGGTGCTTTTTACATGCCACCAGCACGGGAGCCAGTCAGGCAGACCTAGCATCAACCACATTCGGATGGTGCTTTCTATGTGCCACCAGCACAGGAGCCTGTCAGGGGGCACTGGTCACAGCTACGATATTGGTTTTACTTGACTCAACAGGTCTTCTCAAGCATATCATATCACCTGGCACATCAGGGGTACTCTTAAATGGGTCGAACATGCAACACTGACATCATCCATGGCTGCGATCTCACTTTAGTTGCCAGGTCTTCTCAATCACAACATATTTCCAAAGGTCTTGGTCTTCTGTCATTATCTATGTGTGAGGCCCAATGTTCAAAGGTCATGTTTCACCTCCTCATCCCATGTTTTCCTGGGTCTACCTCTCCCACTGGTTCCTTCCACAGTTAGGGAGTGGCACTTCCTCATACAGCTGTCCTCATCTATATATAACACATGACCATACCAGCGCAGTCGTCATTCTTGCATACCACATTTGATGTTTCTTATGCCCAACTTTTCTCTCAGGGTGCTTACACTCTGTCATGTATACACACTGACATTACACATCCAGTGAATCATACTAGCTTCATTTCTTTCAAGCCTACGCATATCCTCAGCAGTCATGGCCCATGTTTCACTGCCGTGTAGCATGGCAGTTCACACACGTACATCATACAGTCTACCTTTCATTCTGGGTGACTCTCAACTTTTCAACGACTGGCTACTGGTCTGTTTATAATGGCTGGCTCCTACCACTTTTTACCAGGAGGGGTATACAGTTTCACTATGCAATAAAAAGTTACAGAGTGACTCAAAGGCCATGAGTTTCATGCATTGGTACTTAACCAATGCACTTTAGCATTTAAACCAACCATATTTGGCCCAAATATTATCCCTGTTTTATGTTCAAACTGGCCAGAGCCTCTTACACTGTCATTCTAAAATAAACAATCGCAGCATTGAAATCTAGAAGTTGTGAGATAATGGATTTACCCAAAACAATCATCATCATCATCATCATCATTTAGCATCCGCTTTCCATGCTGGCACAGGATGGACGGTCTGAAAGACTAGTAAGCCAGGCGGGGTGCACCAGGTTCCAATCTGATTTAGCATGGTTTCTACAGCTGGATGCTCTTCCTAACACCAACCACTCTGAGAGTGTAGTGGGTGTTTTTTACATACCATTGACACCTGACACCAGCTTCGGCCACTACTATGGTTTCACATGGCTTAACAGGTCTATACAGGCCCAACACTTGAATGGTGCTTTTTACACACCACTGGCACAGATGCCAGTCAGATGGCACTGGCATCGGCCACGACTACAATGTCACTCAGCTCAACAGGTTTTCACAAGCACAGCATATCCCCCAATGTTTGAAGGCAGCTTTTAAAGGGTCAGTTTACATGATACAGGCATCGGCCACGACTATGATCTCACTTAGCCTGACAGGTCTTCACAAGCACAGCATATCCCCCAATGTTTGAAGGCAGCTTTTAATGGGTCAGTTTACATGACACAGGCATCGGCCATGACTATGATCTCACTTAGCCTGACAGGTCTTCTCAAGCACAGCATATCTCCAAAGGTCTTGGTCACTTGTTATTGCCTTTGTGAGGCCCAGCATCCAGAGATCGCACTTCACCACCTCATCCCATGTCTTCCTGGGTCTACTTCTTCCACAAGTTCCAACCACAGTTAGAGATAGGAACTTCTTTACACAACTGTCCTCATCCATATGCATCACATGACCATACCAGTGCAGTCGTCTCTCTTGCGCACCACATCTGATGCTTCTTATGCCCAACTTTTCTCTCGAGGAACTTACATTCTTTCATGTATGCACACTGACATTACACATCCAGCAGAGCATACTAGCTTCATTTCTTTCAAATCTATGTATCTCCTCAACTATCATGGCTCATGTTTCACTGCCATGTAGCAGGCTGTTCACATGCATGCATCATACAGTCTACCTTTCACGCTGAGTGAGAGGCCCTTTGTTACCAGCTCTCTGAACTTTGTTCAGGCTATCCTTATTCTAGCAGCTATGCTCTCAGAGCATCCACTCCCACTACTGACCTGGTCGCCTAGGTAATGGAAGCTACTTCAAACTTTTCCCCCTGACATGTGATGGAATCTGTTTTCTGTACATCTTCGGTGTTTATTGTCCCTGTGCATCTGCTACACACAAAAACTATTCTCCCTATTAACATTCCTCTGATATTGCCACATCTCTTATTTGTTCATAGTTTACACTGGATACATCTTATGGAGTTTTTACCTATGCCTTTTCTGCAGATCGAGCAGGGCCATCTACCTGAAGGGGTTTGTGATTTGTCTGCCTTCCTACTTGCTATGACTTCGGTTTTTGCTAGATTGACTCTAAGGCCCTTCGATTCTCTGTTATTGCCTGGAGGACTGTGATTAACAAGAGGAGTCTGAGGATTGATCCTTGGTGAACCTCTACTTGTACCCTGAATTCATTGCTATAGTCATTATTAACCCTCTCCTTACTGACAGCATCCCTGTACATGGCTTGTGCAGCTCTCACCAACCGCTCATCTATCCCTAGTTTCCACATTGACCACCAGATAAGGGATCAGAGTGGGTGCCTGTCAAAGGCTTTCTCTATGTCATCAAAAACTAAGTCCAGAGGTTTATCTTTGGCTCAGAATTTCTCCTGCAGCTGTCTTACCAGAAATATAGCATCAGTGGTGCTTCCCCCTGGCACAAACCCAAACTGCATCTCGTCTAAACTAACTCTCTCCCTAATTAGTTGGGTTGACCCTCTCCATGTCTTTCATCACCTGATTCATCAATTTGATACCTCTGTAATTATTTCTATCTAAAGTGTCACCTTTACCTTCATAGCAGTTTACTAAGGTGCTGCTACACCAGTCATTGGGTATGACCCCTTCGTGTATCACCTGATTGACTCTACAGGTGACTAGGCTATAGCTGACACCACCAGATATTTTAAGCATCTTTGCGATGATTCCTGATGGGCTGGAGGCTTTCCCTGTCTTCACATCCTTAATTGCTTTTTCTACCAAGGTACTGCTAATTCAGATAGCTGGTCCCTCAGTTGGGCCAACATTTAGCAACCTTTCATAGTGGTGTTTATAACATTTGTCAGAGTAATCCGAATGCTAAAATGAGAAGCTTGCTTCCCAATGACATGGTTTCAGATTCAGTCCCACTGCATGGCACCTTGGGCAAGTATCTTCAAGTTTAGCTTCAGGTTCACAAAGGCCTTGTGAATGGATTTGGTAGAGAGAAACTGAAGGTAGCCCATCGTATATACATAGATGTGTATATGTGTTTGTGTGTCTGTTTTTGTCCCCCACACCATCACTTAACAACCAATGTCTTTCACTTTTTTAGTCATTAGTTCGTGGCCATGCTGGGGCACTGCCTTGAAGAATTTTAGTCAAACAAATCAACTCCACCACTTCCTTTTTTTAAGCCTGGTACTTACTCAAAGAGTCTCTTATACCAAACTGCTAGGTTATGAGGACGTAAACAAACCAGCACCGATTGTCAAGCAGTGGTGATAGACAAACACAGACACAAAGACACACACATTTATATACGGTGGGCTTCTTTCAGTTTCCATCAACCAAATCCACTCACAAAGTTTTGATCAGCCCGTAGCTATAGTGGAAGACACTTTCTCAAGATGCCACAGAGTGGAACTGAACCCGGAACCATGTGGATGAGAAACAAATTTCTCACCACACTACTACACCTCGGCCTATGATTGGTACAACGACAGCCCCGAAAAAAAAAAAATTATTCGTATCAAAATCCAATGTAATCGCACTCTGCACCATTTGAAATGTATTTACTCCTTTACTTGTTTCAGTCATTTGACTGTGGCCATGCTGGAGCACCGCCTTTCAAGCAAATCAACCCCAGGACTTATTCTTTGTAAGCCTAGTACTTATTCTATCAGTCTCTTTTGGCGAACTGCTAAATTATGGAGACGTAAACACACCAGCGATGTTGAGGGGGTGGACATATACATATATACGACGGGCGTCTTTCAGTTTCCGTCTACCAAATTCACTCACAAGGCTTTGGTCAGCCCGCGGCTATAGTAGAAGACACTTGCCCAAGGTGCCACGCAGTGGGACTGAACCCGAAACCATATGGTTGGTAAGCAAGCTACTTACCACACAGCCACTCCTACGCCTATAAAAGAAATGGTGAACAAACTTAATCGATTTTCAAAGATTATTGGGTTTTCATTAGGTGTCTACATCATTCTGACAGTTGTTGAAAATTTCATTAAAAAACACCCATTTAAAAAAAAGTTATGAGGAAACAAAAACAGAGAGGAGGGTGACAGTTTTGCCTTTCAATGTTTCCAGAGTTCTCTGACACGCAACAGAACAATTATGCGATTAGCCGATCTTTTATTGCTTAGACACAACAATTTCGGTGATTACAGCCTCTTGAAGGCACAAGGAGGCTGGAGATCAGAAAGTCCGAAGTTTCTCCTAAAACTGAAGCATGGAACACATACTAAGAGTTGCTGAAGCATGGAACAAACTGCCGGCATCAGTTGTTAGTTGTCGGAGCACTGCATCCTTCAAAACTTCCATGCTTCCTGAGATTCGCCAACGCTACACCTGATTTTCTCCTCTCCATACACACGCAAACATATATCTGACTCATACACTGTCCACTTCCCAGACATTTGTACATTACTGCATATGCTTTATACGCACTTTTGACAAGTTGTGGTGGACCTGAGCACTGTATACAGTAATTTCCTTATTATTATTTATTTTAAAGTACGTCAAATTATTTAACTTTTAAAACACACTAAGAAAAAAAATGGAATATAAAAATATTTGAAGAAAGAAAGATAACTCCACATATACTAATACACATTTATCTCCCTTACTACACAAAACTCAACGAACGTTTAAAATTAATTTTGTGATGTCGGGAGATGACAGAAATTCCTAAAAAGAGGAGGTGGTGGTCCCAGTAAGATGATAGCAGGAGCGATAGTCGACTTTTTCTTAGTCCTTTTTTTTTTTAAAACTTAACTAGCAAATGGCCATATCCACCTTGTAAATAGGTATCACATGACGGTATATAATTTATCGTTCAGTGGCATCACTATAGCCCAGCGGTTCCCAAAATGTTCTTCTCTGGGTCGCATTTTCGCAATGAAATTTTGCTCGCACTCAACCAAAGGTCCAGAGGGTGGGTTAAAGGGAGATAACCATAGATTCAAAGTCAGGACTTTTAATCTTTGATAACTCTCTCCTCCTATTTGCGGACCCAACCTCTTAATCTTTATATATAAAACTGTAGTTGTGTGAGTGTCTGTCCCCTTCGATTTAGATTCCTAACTACTCCCACATTTTGCGGTGCAGTTTAACCAAAACCGGGTATCTTATAGTCGTGATTCATATCGAGCCCTTCTGGGTATTAGCGCGCGTCTACGATGAGTCTACGATTTTTAAAATAATTTACCATCATTTTTTTCCATTTTCATGCAGATTTTTTTAAAGGGAAGTAACTCTCTAAAAATGTCTACGATGAGTCAACGATTTAAAAAAAATTTACCATCATATTTTTTCCATTTTTAATGCATTTTTTTGCTATCTTTTGGCTATAACTCTCTAAAAATGCTGTATAGTTATTTCCCTTACAAACCCGAGCAACGCCAGGCGATACTGCTAGTCCTTGATAAAAGGCAAAAATATTACAATGATAAAATCGGCCAATAATCATTTTTATAACTGTTTGTGCAGGGACTAAAGCATGCTTTTACAAGTAATCCATAATAATGTTTTAAATTTTGAAATCATATTTATTTTTGGAATCCGGATTTCGGTGCCCCAGCATGGCCTCAGCCGGATGGCTGAAACAAGTAAAAGAGTAAAAGAGTAAACTGTTTCTAAATATTTGTCTTTCAATCATTCCGGCCGCAGCGTTTGGGAAACACTGCCATGGCGGCGGCAGCAGCAGCAGCAGCAGTAGTAGTAGTAGAAGCGGCGGCGGCGAATGGAATCGTCATCACTATCAACAACAGCAATAGTAGTAGTAGTAGTAGTAGTAATAGTAGTAGTAGTAGTGGCGGCGGTGGTGGTGGCGAATGGAATCACCATCACTATCAACAGCAGCAGCAATAGTAGTAGTAGTAACGGCGGCAGTGGTGGTGAATGGCATCATCATCATCACCATCAAGAGCTGCAGTAGTAGTGAATGGTAGCAGCAGAACATTTTTTCCTACACACAAGTGTCATTCTCACCGTAGTCACCATCACGCCACCAACATGGTCCCCGTTTCCTTCATTATCATCAAACTTCCAAGTTCACACGCACACACCTCCTCGCCTTCCCCATCACCACTCCCCCATTTCTTGTCGGATCACAAAGAGTACCACTGTAACCACAATCAAACAACAACCTGTTGCTCAGTCGGGTTATCGTCAGTGACTAACCTGGTGCCCACACAAAGCTAGCCTTGTGAGAAGGGTTGTAAGTAACAAAGACAAGGCTTGTTGGAAAGACAGATGAGCCCACAATAAGGCCATTAATTATTTATAAGGATGTGGACAGGGTTACAGAGATATTGGTGAATGAATGAGTAAGAATCCCACCTGAGGAGTGATGGAATTTGTCAGGAATGTATGAGAGTCAAAAAGTAATGCCATTTTGTTTAGGGCAGGTATAATTACCAACACAGGAACATGTATCATACATCAAAATGAAGCCGGTCTTCTGTGGATCACATCCCTACTTCTCAACATAGTCACCGTTTCTCTCAATAGCAATGTTCCACCTTTGAATGAGAGCATGTATCCCTGCCCCATAAAATTCTGTCGACTGTTTTTTGAGCCACTTCTTCACTACCTCCACACTCACCAGATTTAGCGCCTTCAGACTATCATCTCCTCAGCGCCATGAAAGAGGGTTTGAGAGGCAAACATTATTCCAGTGACATGGAAGTGAAAACTGTAGTGAAGAAGTGGCTCAAAGAACAGTCAACAGAATTTTACAGAGCAGGGATACATGCTCTCATTCAAAGGTGGAACATTGCTATTGAGAGAAACGGTGACTATGTTGAGAAGTAGGGATGTGATCCACAGAGGACCCACTTCATTTTGTTCCTGTGTTGGTAATTATACCTGTCCTAAACAAAATGGCATTACTTTTTGACTCACCCTCATACATCTAGAAGAGGAATACATAGGGATCTTTGGGCATGGAGATGATGGAAATTAATCAGAGTAAAAGAATTCTTTGAATTCAAATGCATTCTGTCTTGTGGGTCCCTTTGGTTAAGAGGAACTAAGGGATGGAATAAAGGATTAAAAAAAAGATCTGAACACTCGTGGCTGTGTGGTAAGAAGCTTGCTTCCCAATGACATGGTTCCAGATTCAATCCCACTGCATGGCACCTTGGGCAAGTGTCTTCAAGTTTAGCTTCAGGTTCACCAAGGTCTTGTGAGTGGATTCGGTAGAGAGAAACTGAAGGTAGCCCGTCGTATATACATAGGTGTGTATATGTGTTTGTGTGTCTGTTTTTGTCCCCCGCACCATCACTTAACAACCAATGTTGGTGTGTTTATGTCCCTGTAACTTAGCAGCTCAGCAAAAGAGACCAATAAAATAAGTAATAGGCTTACAAAGAATAAGTCCTGGGGTTGATTTGTTCGACTAAAAGGCGATGCTCCAGGATGGTCACAGTCAAATGACTGAAACAAGTAAAAGAGTAAGAGAGAGAGTACGTCATATGGACTCAAAGGGTCAGTTTCCTGGATTCTCCTGTGTATCTACTTACCCCTAAACAGGATAATGGTTTGTCGCAGGTTTACTCATTTTTGCCAGCTGAGTGGACTGCAACAACATGAAATGAAGTGCCTTGCTCAAGAACGCAATGTGTTTCCCAGTCCAGGAATCAAAACCACAATCTTATGGTCATGAGTCCAACACCCCTAACCACTAAGTCATTTGCACCCACAGGTGATGGAATACAAAATGTGATGCAGTCATCTCATTGTATTGTGCCACTAGAGACTCCTGGCCTGACTCAAACGTGGACAGTGGTGTTGGAAATGACCCATCCAAGCCATGCCAGCATAGAAAAGTAGATATAAAGCGATGGCCTCACACACACGCACATCTTTTATCCTGTTTCAGTCATTAGGCTGTGGCCATGCTGGAGCACAACCTCAAAGAATCTTTTAGTCAAATAAATCAACCCCAATACTTTTTTTTTAAAGCCTGGTACATAGTCTATTATCCCTTTTTACCAAATTGCTAAGTTACAGGGACATAAACACACCAACACTGGTTGACAAGTGGTAATGAGGGACAAACACAAACACACACACATACATACACAATGGGCTTCTTTCAGTTTCCCTCTACCAAATCTACACCTACTTACACGGCTTTGGCCAGCCCAAGGCTACAGTAGTCTTCTACTATAGCCTTGCCCAAGGTGCCACACAGTGGGACTGAACCTGAAACCATGTGGTTGGGAAGCAAGCTTCTTACCATACAGCCACAACATAATTCTTTAACAAAAGCGGCAAGCTGGCAGAAACATTAGCACGCCAGGCAAAATGCTTAGCAGTATTTCGTCTGTCTTTATGTTCTGAGTTCAAATTCTGCCAGGGTCAATTTTGCCTTTCATCCTTTTGGGGTCAATAAATTAAGTACCAATTGCATACTGGGGTCAATCTAATCGACTAGCCCCCTCCACCAAAATTTCAGGCTTCTGCCTAGAGTAGAAAAGAATATAATTCTTTAACAAGAATGACAGTGTTGCTGAAGTTCTAGCCAGCTAAGCCATCATTGGATTGTCTGATGACAGTTTAGCTGGCCAAAACTTCAAAGTAAATGTCAAGACTATTCTTGTTAAAGAATAATAAATTCATCCCCAAAATACTGAGTAATCTTTCTGTTGAATGTAAAATTGTTTTCGTTATAACCTAAAAACAAACATTAATACATAGATATATGGTATGCTGGTGCCATGTAAAAAGCTTCCAGTACACCCTGGAAAGTGGTTGGTATTAGGAGGGGCATCCAGCCATAGAAAACATGCCAAAACAGACAATAAATAATGATGATGATGATGATGATGATGATAGGGGCAGGAGTGGCTGTATGGTAAGAAGCTTGCTTCACAACCACATGGTACCGGGTTCTGTCCAACTGCGTGGCACCTTGGGCAAGTGTCTTTTACTATAGCCTCGGGCCGATCAAAGCCTTGCGAGTGGATTTGGTAGACGGAAACTGAAAGAAGCCCATCGTATATGTGTGTGTGTGTGTTTGTGCCCCCAACATCGCTTGACAACCGATGCTGGTGTGCTTAGCAGTTCAGCAAAAGGAACTGATAGAATAAGTACTTGGCTTACTAAGAATAAGTCCTGGGGTTGATTTGTTCGACTAAAGGCGGTGCTACAGCATGGCCACATTCAAATTACTGAGTATATAGTGCAGTGGGGAGTACAAAGTGAGTTTGGTATAGATATCCACAGAATACTGCTCAGATAAATAAGAATTCCAAAGCCTCTGGGGCATAAAGAAGTCATCTCTAACACT
Organism: Octopus sinensis; assembly: GCF_006345805.1. Lineage (NCBI taxonomy): Eukaryota > Metazoa > Mollusca > Cephalopoda > Octopoda > Octopodidae > Octopus > Octopus sinensis. The sequence goes on from NC_043011.1 coordinate 41,497,251, forward strand.
AATCCATTTTGAACTGGTTTGAAAGTAGGAAGACAGATTTTAGAATTATTATCTCTGCCTTAGTGAAGGCGGAGGTATTGTTTTCAGGTGTGTATGTTTGATAGTTTGTCTGTCGACAAGATATCTCAAGAACCGCTGGATGGATTTGCATGAAACTTTCAGGGATGCTTGGCCTTGTGACTGGCACGAACTGATTATATTTTGGCATCAATCTGGTACCAGAAAAGATTCTGGATTATTTACTTAATTTTGGAGAGCAGTCGGGTTCACTTTTAGTATTCTCATTTGTGAGAGCAGTCGGGTTTATTTCAGATATTCCCATTTTACAAATCATCTCTGGCTAATCGTTGAGAGGATGCTGGTGTTGCCTAGGAGGAGGTTTGCCCTCTCTGAGAGCCCTTGTTTTCCTTATTTTCTTCTGTACTTTGTACTCCAGGTAAAACATAAATATTAATCCAACTTGGATTTATTTGTCTTTCTGTTTATTCTTTTGAAGGTGTGTGGCTTAGTGGTAAGCAAAGACCATGAGATCAATTCCTGGTGGTGTTGCATCCTTGAGCAAGACTCTTTACTTCATGTTGCTCCAGTCTATTCAGCTGGCAAAAATGAGTTGTACCTGTAATTCAAGAGGGCCAGCCTTGTCACATTCTGTGCCACTCTGAATTTCCCTGAAAACTACATTAAGGGTACATGTGTCTGTGGAGTGCTCAGCCACTTGCACATCAATTTCATGAGCAGGCTGTTCCATGGATCGTATCAGCTGGAACCCTCGTTGTTGTAATCGACAAAGTGCTAGTTATTTATTCTCTCTCTCTCTTTCTCCCTCTGTATTTTATATAAAATATAAAATAACAAAGAGAGAGAATAAAACAAAAGATGAAAGCTTTTTATTATTTTCTTTTTATTTTATCTAGTTTCAGCTCACGAGCTGTGGCCATGCTGGGGCACCGACGTTGTTTATATTTCATGATAAACAGTCTCTCTTGTTTTGTTTCACTTTTTACATCTACCCTGTGACATAACCAAACTCTAGATTAATAGCAAATGTTAATTCTATACTCCCCACCACCACCACCTCATAGTCCTTACTCTGAGGAAGGGAGCTTTCTTTAATTGCACTTAAAGCCCTTCTGAAGGAGATCGGTTACACAGAGAGATCGTTCAGCTGTGACAGGGAGACAAAGAAACAGCTAAAAGTATGTGGCTACAAGTGAGAACGGTCAATCAACCATATCACCTAAAGAGGAATTACAGAAATTTGAGGAGAATTTGAATACAAGAAGGGTTTGAGAGAGGCGGGGTGAAATATAAATAGGCACACATTCACACAGAGGGAGGCACAGCTGTGTGACCAAGAAGTTTGCTTCCTAACCACTTGGTTTCAGGTTCAACCCCACTGCATAGCATATTGGGAAGGTGTCTTCTATTATAGCCAAGGACTGCCCAAAGCCTTGTGGGTGGATGTGGTAGATGGAAACTAAAAGAAGCCTGTTGTATATTAAAATGTGTGTGTGTGTGTGTGTCCTGTACTATAGCCAAGGACTGACCAAAGCCTTGTGGGTGGATGGGTAGATGGAAACTGAAGGAAGCCCGTTGTATATTAAAATGCATGTGTGTGCCTGTGTTAAAATGTTTGCACCTCCTTGTCTTGGCATCACATGATAGCTGTAAATGATTGTCACTGTTATACAAGCAGAGTCATTCATTTCCAGTATGCTGTGAGAACATGTTGGTCCATGGGAAATATATTGTCTTGCTTGGAAACAGGAGGAGGTCAGTATCAGGAAGGGCATCCAGGCATAGAAAATCTGCCTCAATAAATTTCATCAGACCGAAGCCAGGATGGAAAAGTGAACATTAAAATAACGATGATGATGATGATGATGATGACACAAAACAACTAACAGAACAAACAAAAACATCAGCAAAGGAAAGAGACAAGGCAGGGTGGGGCTATCATTAGTTATGCATTAAACCCTGATACAGTCACAGAAATTAAACAGGTAACTAAAAAGATGGCTAAAAGAGCAATTCTTAAATTTGAACTACATATAGCAAGCAACCAACCCAAAATAGTAAAACACTGCAGGAATATGTGCATTCAAAACAGGGTCCTCACTTTCCCATCAGCTCTCTCCACAACCCCAACATGGGTCACATTACTGATGGCCCCCAAAGATTGCACAAAACTCATAGTGGTGTTTTTTTTCTGTTGAAAATCCAAGTCTTCACTGCTACTGAGATCAAATTCTATAGCATCTGTTGAATTTATTTCTGCAAAGCAGTGACACCCCCCCCCCCAACTCAAGCCTATGTGCAACGATCATCATCGATTAAGGTCCGTTTTCCATGCTGGCATGGGTTGGACGGTTTGACTGAGGTCTGGCAGAGTTTCTACAGCTGGATGCCCTTCCTAACGCCAACCACTTCAAGAGTGTAGTGGGTGCTCTTTACGTGCCACCGGTACTGGAGCCAGAGAGGCGGGCCTAGCAATGATCACATTCAGATGGTGTCTTTTACATGCCGCCAGTACAGGAACCAGTACGGGGGTACTGGCATCTGTCATGATTGGTTGGTGCTTTTTATGCTGCTTCCTCTAATCTTGCTGGTCTTACTCATATATGCTTCTCAAATGTGAGATCCTCTTATTACTGCACCAACTTTAACTATTCTTCCAGTTTGGCTTTAATAACTGTGTTAGCCCAGATCAGTGGAAAATTGCCAGTGTTATTCACCTGTTCAAAAAGGGTAACCACACACTACCTGTCAATTACCAGCTGTGTTGCCAAATTGGTGAAGTTCTGAGTTAGGGAGACCCCTTAAAACTTCTGGAAGTTTTGTAACTTTATTTGACCATCACAATTTGGATTTATCACAAACTCCAGCTGCTGTAGCCAACTCATGGGATTTCTTGAAACATCACTTGAATCACTGATGGTGGCTCATGGATTGATGTTATCTATCTAAACTTTACCAAAGTCTTTAATTCTATGCCATTCCCATGACGCATAGTGAAGTTCTCTGTAATGGGCATGAAGGCTGATCTTTGACTGGGTTGAAGACCTTCATTCTCAATCGAAAAGTGGTAGCCATAGTACTAGGATAACATTCTGTACCCTAAGCAATGACAGCTTGGTGTCCTGCAGGGATCTGCTCCTGGTGCCCTGTTATTTCTTGCATACATTAATGAAATAGATGCCAACTTGAAGCTTGTTACAGTGTTAAAATACAGAGATGACATTAAGATGAGGATGATGTAATTGAGTTCTCCTCCCCTCAAAATCTGATAGCCTTTTACCAAAATTTGAAACCATTATTATTATTATTATTATTTTTTATTAAGGCAGCAAGCTAGCAGTCTTGTTAGTACGCCAGGTGAAATGCTTAACGGTATTTCACTTGCCGCCTCGTTCTGAGTTCAAATTCTGCCACGGTCAGCTTTAGTTTTCATCCTTTCAGGGTCACTAAATTAAGTACCAGTGAAACACTGGAGTTGATGTAATCAACTAGTCCCCAGGATTATTATTATTATTATTATTAAGGCAGCAAGCTAGCAGACTTGTTAGTACGCCAGGTGAAATGCTTAACGGTATTTCGCCTGCCACCTTGTTCTGAGTTCAAATTCTGCCACGGCCAACTTTACCTTTCATCCTTTCAGGGTTACTAAATTAAGTACCAGTGAAACACTGGAGTTGATGTAATCAACTAGTCCCCAGGATTATTATTATTACTATTATTAAGGTGGTGAGCTGGCAGAATTGTTAGCACGCTGGACGATATGCTTAGTGGTATTTCACCCATTGCTACATTTGAGTTCAAATTCCACCAAGGTTGACTCAGCCTTACACCCTTTCGGAGTCAATAAATTAAGTACCAGTGAAACACTGGGGTCGATGTAATCGACTAGTCCCCCGCCAAAAAAATTTCAGGCCTTATGGTTTTAGTAGGAAGGACTATTATTATTATTATTATTATTATTATTAGGGTACAGAACTGGCAGAATTGTTGGCATATTGGTAAAAGTACTTAGCAGCATTTCTTCTAGTTCTTTATGTTCTGAGTTCAAACTCCACCGAGGTCGACTTTTCTCTTGCATCCTTTTGGGGTTCGATAAAATATGTACCAGTTGAGCAAGCCCTGGGGGGTCAATGTAATATATTCGACTTGCCCAGTCCACCACCATCACCAAATCTCAGGCTTTGTGCCTATAGTAGAAAGGATCAGCAATATCATCATGTGTATAGTGTATATAGAATTATATTGACCCCACTGTACCTAAATAAATACCACGTACAGAGTTGTAAGTACCTTGAGAGAAAAGCTGGACCTAAGAAGCATCAGTTGTGGTGTGCAAGAGAGACGTTTGTGCTGGTATGGTCATGTGGCGAGAATGGATGAAGATAGTTGTGTGAAAAAGTGCCACACCCTAGCAGTTGAGGGAACCTGTGGAAGAGGCAGACCCAGGAAAACTTGGGATGAGGTGGTGAAGCACGACCTTCGAACTTTAGGTCTCACCGAGGAAATGACTAGAGACCGAGACCTTTGGAAGTATGCTGTGTGTGAGAAGACCCGGCAGGACAAGTGAGGCCATAACCCGTGGCCTCTACATGGGATGTAGCCAGTCCACTTATGCATACCTTTCCTTCTTGGGACAGAAAACACTACTTGTGAAGACCTGTTGAGGCAAGTGAAAATCGAAATCAATCAACATCAATGGAAATTGTAGGTGTGATACCAGTGCCGGTGGTACGTGAGAGAACCATCTGAACGTGGCCGTTGCCAGCGCCGCCCCGACTGGCTTCGTGCCGGTGGCACGTTAAAAGCACCATCCGATCGTGGCCATTTGCCAGCCTTGTTTGGCACGTAAAAAGCACCCACTACACTCATGGAGTGGTTGGCATTAGGAAGGGCATCCAGCCATAGAAACATTGCCAGATCAGACTGGGCCTGGTGCAGCCTTCTGGCTTCCCAGACCCCAGTTGAACTGTCCAACCCATGCTAGCATGGAAAGCGGACGCTAAACAATGATGATGATGATGATACATTGGTCAATACGCCAAACCTTTACCCATCTCCCACCTAAATTCATGGCCTTGTACTTTAGCATAGTTGTGCCACCGAAGACTGGGTCTTTGGATCAGCTCATACACACACACATTTCTGGAAAATATATCTCGTTAATTGAAATGGTATTTACAAACCTTGTGTCCATAGTGTCACTGCTGTTGTTGTTGTTGTTGTCGCAGCTGTTGCTGTTGTTATTGTTGTTAAGTACAAGTCCGGTATGATGATCAGGGTCCAAGACAGTGGTATGAACATAACCAGGTGGGTGACTAACCCCCAGCACAGAATACGTGTATGTGTGTGTGGATGCAGTGGAACTGTCCTGTTTGCTTGTCTATCTATCTACCTGCTCCCAACACCTCTCCCCCCAATCACTGTCTCTGTCCCTCTCTCTCTCACACACACACACACACTCTCTCTCTCTCTCTGTCTCTCTCCCACCACAACTACCACCAACACCACCTGTCACTCCTCCATATATAGTTATGTATATCTACAAGATTGGTTGTCGACTGGGAAGAGAGCTGGGTGTACAGCAGAGGGTGAGGGGAGAGGCGGGGAGAGAGAGGGGGGAAGAGGATACGTTTGCAGCAAAGGAAGAGAGAGAGAGAGAGAAACAGAAACTAGTTCTATTAGGATTGGTTCACTTAATAACACAGGTATGTGTGGTGGTGGTTTGGGTAATAGTAGTAGTGGTGGTGGTGATAGTAGTAGTAATGATGGTGATGGTGGTGGTGATAGTGAGAAATGGATAATGGTGGTGATTTAAAAACAAAAATAAGGTAAGCAAAGGGAAGTAACTCCAA